>NW_027327594.1:0-300000 GCF_047675955.1 Chlorocebus sabaeus
TATGGGCTTCCAAATATCCCTTTGCCAATTCCACAAGAACAGCCTTAGCGAAAGGCATCTTGAAGGGAAAGATGTAACTCTGTTAGATGAATTAACAGAACACAGAGCAGTTTCTCAGAAAGCTTCTTTCCAGTTTTGAACGGAAGATATTTCCTTTTTCACCATAGCCCTCTATGGGCTTCCAAATATCCCTTTGCCAATTCCACAAGAACAGCCTTAGCGAAAGACTTCTTGAAGGAAAAGATGTAACTCTGTGAGATGAATTAACAGAACACAGAGCAGTTTCTCAGAAAGCTTCTTTCCAGTTTTGAACGGAAGATATTTCCTGTTTCACCATAGCCCTCCATAGGCTTCCAAATATACCTTTGCCAATTCCACAAGAAGAGCCTTAGCGAAAGGCTTCTTGAAGGGAAAGATGTAACTCTGTGAGATGAATTAACAGAACACAGAGCAGTTTCTCAGAAAGCTTCTTTCCAGTTTTGAACGGAAGATATTTCCTTTTTCACCATAGCCCTCTATGGGCTTCCAAATATCCCTTTGCCAATTCCACAAGAAGAGCCTTAGCGAAAGGCTTCTTGAAGGGAAAGATGTAACTCTGTGAGATGAATTAACAGAACACAGAGCAGTTTCTCAGAAAGCTTCTTTCCAGTTTTGAACGGAAGATATTTCCTTTTTCACCATAGCCCTCTATGGGCTTCCAAATATCCCTTTGCCAATTCCACAAGAACAGACTTAGCGAAAGGCTTCTTGAAGGGAAAGATGTAACTCTGTGAGATGAATTAACAGAACACAGAGCAGTTTCTCAGAAAGCTTCTTTCCAGTTTTGAACGGAAGATATTTCCTTTTTCACCATAGCCCTCTATGGGCTTCCAAATATCCCTTTGCCAATTTCCCAAGAACAGCCTTAGCGAAAGGCTGCTTCAAGGGAAAGATGTAACTCTGTGAGATGAATTAACAGAACACAGAGCAGTTTCTCAGAAAGCTTCTTTCCAGTTTTGAACGGAAGATATTTCCTTTTTCACGATAACCCTCTATGGGCTTCCAAATATCCCTTTGCCAATTGCACAAGAACAGCCTTAGCGAAAGGCTTCTTGAAGGGAAAGATGTAACTCTGTGAGATGAATTAACAGAACACAGAGCAGTTTCTCAGAAAGCTTCTTTCCAGTTTTGAACGGAAGATATTTCCTTTTTCACCATAGCCCTCTATGGGCTTCCAAATATCCCTTTGCCAATTCCACAAGAACAGCCTTAGCGAAAGGCTTCTTCAAGACAAAGATGTAACTCTGTGAGATGAATTAACAGAACACAGAGCAGTTTCTCAGAAAGCTTCTTTCCAGTTTTGAACGGAAGATAATTCCTTTTTCACCATAGCCCTCTATGGGCTTCCAAATATCCCTTTGCCAATTCCAATTCCACAAGAACAGCCTTAGCGAAAGGCTTCTTGAAGGGAAATATGTAACTCGGTGAGATGAATTAACAGAACACAGAGCAGTTTCTCAGAAAGCTTCTTTCCAGTTTTGAACGGAAGATATTTCCTTTTTCACCATAGCCCTCTACGGGCTTCCAAATATCCCTTTGCCCATTCCCCAAGAACAGCCTTAGCGAAAGGCTTCTTGAAGGGAAAGATGTAACTCTGTGAGATGAATTAAGAGAACGCAGAGCAGTTTCTCAGAAAGCTTCTTTCCTGTTTTGAACGGAAGATATTTCCTTTTTCACCATAGCCCTCTATGGGCTTCCAAATATCCCTTTGCCAATTCCACAAGAACAGACTTAGCGAAAGGCTTCTTGAAGGGAAAGATGTAACTCTGTAAGATGAATTAACAGAACACAGAGCAGTTTCTCAGAAAACTTCTTTCCAGTTTTGAACGGAAGATATTTCCTTTTTCACCATAGCCCTCTATGGGCTTCCAAATATTCCTATGCCAATTCCACAAGAACAGCCTTAGCGAAAGGCTTCTTGAAGGGAAAGATGTAACTCTGTGAGATGAATTAACAGAACACAGAGCAATTTCTCAGAAAGCTTCTTTCCAGTTTTGAACGGAAGACATTTCCTTTTTCACCATAGCCTTCTATGGGCTTCCAAATATCCCTTTGCCAATTCCACAAGAACAGCCTCAGCGAAAGGCTTCTTCAAGGGAAAGATGTAACTCTGTGAGATGAATTAACAGAACACAGAGCGGTTTCTCAGAAAGCTTCCTTCCAGTTTTGAACGGAAGATATTTCCTTTTTCACCATAGCCCTCTATGGGCTTCCAAATATCCCTTTGCCAATTCCACAAGAACAGCCTTAGCGAAAGGCTTCTTGAAGGGAAAGATGTAACTCTGTGAGATGAATTAACAGAACACAGAGCAGTTTCTCAGAAAGCTTCTTTCCAGTTTTGAACCGAAGATATTTCCTTTTTCACCATAGCCCTCTATGGGCTTCCAAATATCCCTTTGCCAATTCCACAAGAACAGCCTTAGCGAAAGGCTTCTTGAAGGGAAAGATGTAACTCTGTGAGATGAATTAACAGAACACAGAGCAGTTTCTCAGAAAGCTTCTTTCCAGTTTTGAACGGAAGATATTTCCTTTTTCACCATAGCCCTCTATGGGCTTCCAAATATCCCTTTGCCAATTCCAAAAGAACAGCCTTAGCGAAAGGCTTCTTGAAGGGGAAGATGTAACTCTGTGAGATGAATTAACAGAACACAGAGCAGTTTCTCAGAAATCTTCTTTCCAGTGTTGAACGGAAGATATTTCCTTTTTCACCATAGCCCTCTATGGGCTTCCAAATATCCCTTTGCCAATTCCACAAGAACAGCTTAACGAAGCGCATCTTGAAGGGAAAGATGTAACTCTGTGAGATGAATTAACAGAACACAGAGCAGTTTCTCAGAAAGCTTCTTTCCAGTTTTGAACGGAAGATATTTCCTTTTTCACCATAGCCCTCTATGGGCTTCCAAATATCCCTTAGCCAATTCCACAAGAATAGCCTTAGCGAAAGGCTTCTTGAAGGGAAAGATGTAACTCTGTGAGATGAATTAACAGAACACAGAGCAGTTTCTCAGAAAGCTTCTTTCCAGTTTTGAACGGAAGATATTTCCTATTTCACCGTTGCCCTCTATGGGCTTCCAAATATCCCTTTGCCAATTCCCCAAGAACAGCCTTAGCGAAAGGCTTCTTGAAGGGAAAGATGTAACTCTGTGAGATGAATTAACAGAACACAGAGCAGTTCCTCAGAAAGCTTCTTTCCAGTTTTGAACGGAAGATATTTCCTTTTTCACCATAGCCCTCTATGGGCTTCCAAATATCCCTTTGCCAATTCCACAAGAACAGACTTAACGAAAGGCTTCCTGAAGGGAATGATGTAATTCTGTGAGATGAATTAACAGAACACAGAGCAGTTTCTCAGAAAGCTTCTTTCCAGTTTTGAACGGAAGATATTTCCTTTTTCACCATAGCCCTCTATGGGCTTCCAAATATCCCTTTGCCAATTCCACAAGAACAGCCTTAGCGAAAGGCTTCTTGAAGGGAAAGATGTAACTCTGTGAGATGAATTAACAGAACGCAGAGCAGTTTCTCAGAAAGCTTCTTTCCAGTTTTGAACGGAAGATATTTCCTTTTTCACCATAGCCCTCTACGGGCTTCCAAATATCCCTTTGCCCATTCCCCAAGAACAGCCTTAGCGAAAGGCTTCTTGAAGGGAAAGATGTAACTCTGTGAGATGAATTAACAGAACGCAGAGTAGTTTCTCAGAAAGCTTCTTTCCTGTTTTGAACGGAAGATATTTCCTTTTTCACCATAGCCCTCTATGGGCTTCCAAATATCCCTTTGCCAATTCCCCAAGAACGGCCTTAGCGAAAGGCTTCTTGAAGGGAAAGATGTAACTCTGTGAGATGAATTAACAGAACACAGAGCAGTTTCTCAGAAAGCTTCTTTCCAGTTTTGAACGGAAGATATTTCCTTTTCCACCATAGCCCTCTATGGGCTTCCAAATATCCCTTTGCCAATTGCACAAGAACAGCCTTAGCGAAAGGCTTCTTCAAGACAAAGATGTAACTCTGTGAGATGAATTAACAGAACACAGAGCAGTTTCTCAGAAAGCTTCTTTCCAGTTTTGAACGGAAGATATTTCCTTTTTCACCATAGCCCTCTATGGGCTTCCAAATATCCCTTTGCCAATTCCACAAGAACAGCCTTAGCGAAAGGCTTCTTGAAGGGAAAGATGTAACTCTGTGAGATGAATTAACAGAACACAGAGCAGTTTCTCAGAAAGCTTCTTTCCTGTTTTGAACGGAAGATATTTCCTTTTTCACCATAGCCCTCTATGGGCTTCCAAATATCCCTTTGCCAATTCCACAAGAACAGCCTTAGCGAAAGGCTTCTCGAAGGGAAAGATGTAACTCTGTGAGATGAATTAACAGAACACAGAGCAGTTTCTCAGAAAGCTTCTTTCCAGTTTTGAACGGAAGATATTTCCTTTTTCACCATAGCCCTCTATGGGCTTCCAAATATCCCTTTGCCAATTCCACAAGAACAGCCTTAGCGAAAGGAATCTTGAAGGGAAAGATGTAACTTTGTTAGATGAATTAACAGAACACAGAGCAGTTTCTCAGAAAGCTTCTTTCCAGTTTTGAACGGAAGATATTTCCTTTTTCACCATAGCCCTCTATGGGCTTCCAAATATCCCTTTGCCAATTCCACAAGAACCGCCTTAGCGAAAGGCTTCTTGAAGGAAAAGATGTAACTCTGTGAGATGAATTAACAGAACACAGAGCAGTTTCTCAGAAAGCTTCTTTCCAGTTTTGAACGGAAGATATTTCCTGTTTCACCATAGCCCTCCATAGGCTTCCAAATATACCTTTGCCAATTCCACAAGAAGAGCCTTAGCGAAAGGCTTCTTGAAGGGAAAGATGTAACTCTGTGAGATGAATTAACAGAACACAGAGCAGTTTCTCAGAAAGCTTCTTTCCAGTTTTGAACGGAAGATATTTCCTTTTTCACCATAGCCTTCTATGGGCTTCCAAATATCCCTTTGCCAATTCCACAAGAAGAGCCTTAGCGAAAGGCTTCTTGAAGGGAAAGATGTAACTCTGTGAGATGAATTAACAGAACACAGAGCAGTTTCTCAGAAAGCTTCTTTCCAGTTTTGAACGGAAGATATTTCCTTTTTCACCATAGCCCTCCATGGGCTTCCAAATATCCCTTTGCCAATTGCACAAGAACAGCCTTAGCGAAAGGCTTCTTGAAGGGAAAGATGTAACTCTGTGAGATGAATTAACAGAACACAGAGCAGTTTCTCAGAAAGCTTCTTTCCAGTTTTGAACGGAAGATATTTCCTTTTTCACCATAGCCCTCTATGGGCTTCCAAATATCCCTTTGCCAATTCCACAAGAACAGCCTTAGCGAAAGGCTTCTTGAAGGGAAAGATGTAACTCTGTGAGATGAATTAACAGAACACAGAGCAGTTTCTCAGAAAGCTTCTTTCCAGTTTTGAACGGAAGATAATTCCTTTTTCACCGTAGCCCTCTATGGGCTTCCAAATATCCCTTTGCCAATTCCAATTCCACAAGAACAGCCTTAGCGAAAGGCTTCTTGAAGGGAAAGATGTAACTCTGTGAGATGAATTAACAGAACACAGAGCAGTTTCTCAGAAAGCTTCTTTCCAGTTTTGAACGGAAGATATTTCCTTTTTCACCATAGCCCTCTACGGGCTTCCAAATATCCCTTTGCCCATTCCCCAAGAACAGCCTTAGCGAAAGGCTTCTTGAAGGGAAAGATGTAACTCTGTGAGATGAATTAAGAGAACGCAGAGCAGTTTCTCAGAAAGCTTCTTTCCTGTTTTGAACGGAAGATATTTCCTTTTTCACCATAGCCCTCTATGGGCTTCCAAATATCCCTTTGCCAATTCCACAAGAACAGCCTTAGCGAAAGGCTTCTTGAAGGGAAAGATGTAACTCTGTGAGATGAATTAACAGAACACAGAGCAGTTTCTCAGAAAACTTCTTTCCAGTTTTGAACGGAAGATATTTCCTTTTTCACCATAGCCCTCTATGGGCTTCCAAATATTCCTATGCCAATTCCACAAGAACAGCCTTAGCGAAAGGCTTCTTGAAGGGAAAGATGTAACTCTGTGAGATGAATTAACAGAACACAGAGCAATTTCTCAGAAAGCTTCTTTCCAGTTTTGAACGGAAGACATTTCCTTTTTCATCATAGCCCTCTATGGGCTTCCAAATATCCCTTTGCCAATTCCACAAGAACAGCCTTAGCGAAAGGCTTCTTCAAGGGAAAGATGTAACTCTGTGAGATGAATTAACAGAACACAGAGCGGTTTCTCAGAAAGCTTCCTTCCAGTTTTGAACGGAAGATATTTCCTTTTTCACCATAGCCCTCTATGGGCTTCCAAATATCCCTTTGCCAATTCCACAAGAACAGCCTTAGCGAAAGGCTTCTTGAAGGGAAAGATGTAACTCTGTGAGATGAATTAACAGAACACAGAGCAGTTTCTCAGAAAGCTTCTTTCCTGTTTTGAACGGAAGATATTTCCTTTTTCACCATAGCCCTCTATGGGCTTCCAAATATCCCTTTGCCAATTCCACAAGAACAGCCTTAGCGAAAGGCTTCTCGAAGGGAAAGATGTAACTCAGTGAGATGAATTAACAGAACACAGAGCAGTTTCTCAGAAAGCTTCTTTCCAGTTTTGAACGGAAGATATTTCCTTTTTCACCATAGCCCTCTATGGGCTTCCAAATATCCCTTTGCCAATTCCACAAGAACAGCCTTAGCGAAAGGAATCTTGAAGGGAAAGATGTAACTCTGTGAGATGAATTAACAGAACACAGAGCAGTTTCTCAGAAAGCTTCTTTCCAGTTTTGAACGGAAGATATTTCCTTTTTCACCATAGCCCTCTATGGGCTTCCAAATATCCCTTTGCCAATTCCACAAGAAGAGCCTTAGCGAAAGGCTTCTTGAAGGGAAAGATGTAACTCTGTGAGATGAATTAACAGAACACAGAGCAGTTTCTCAGAAAGCTTCTTTCCAGTTTTGAACGGAAGATATTTCCTTTTTCACCATAGCCCTCCATGGGCTTCCAAATATCCCTTTGCCAATTGCACAAGAACAGCCTTAGCGAAAGGCTTCTTGAAGGGAAAGATGTAACTCTGTGAGATGAATTAACAGAACACAGAGCAGTTTCTCAGAAAGCTTCTTTCCAGTTTTGAACGGAAGATATTTCCTTTTTCACCATAGCCCTCTATGGGCTTCCAAATATCCCTTTGCCAATTCCACAAGAACAGCCTTAGCGAAAGGCTTCTTGAAGGGAAAGATGTAACTCTGTGAGATGAATTAACAGAACACAGAGCAGTTTCTCAGAAAGCTTCTTTCCAGTTTTGAAGGAAGATAATTCCTTTTTCACCATAGCCCTCTATGGGCTTCCAAATATCCCTTTGCCAATTCCAATTCCACAAGAACAGCCTTAGCGAAAGGCTTCTTGAAGGGAAAGATGTAACTCTGTGAGATGAATTAACAGAACACAGAGCAGTTTCTCAGAAAGCTTCTTTCCAGTTTTGAACGGAAGATATTTCCTTTTTCACCATAGCCCTCTACGGGCTTCCAAATATCCCTTTGCCCATTCCCCAAGAACAGCCTTAGCGAAAGGCTTCTTGAAGGGAAAGATGTAACTCTGTGAGATGAATTAAGAGAACGCAGAGCAGTTTCTCAGAAAGCTTCTTTCCTGTTTTGAACGGAAGATATTTCCTTTTTCACCATAGCCCTCTATGGGCTTCCAAATATCCCTTTGCCAATTCCACAAGAACGGCCTTAGGGAAAGGCTTCTTGAAGGGAAAGATGTAACTCTGTGAGATGAATTAACAGAACACAAAGCAGTTTCTCAGAAAGCTTCTTTCCAGTTTTGAACGGAAGATATTTCCTTTTCCACCATAGCCCTCTATGGGCTTCCAAATATCCCTTTGCCAATTGCACAAGAACAGCCTTAGCGAAAGGCTTCTTCAAGACAAAGATGTAACTCTGTGAGATGAATTAACAGAACACAGAGCAGTTTCTCAGAAAGCTTCTTTCCAGTTTTGAACGGAAGATATTTCCTTTTTCACCATAGCCCTCTATGGGCTTCCAAATATCCCTTTGCCAATTCCACAAGAACAGCCTTAGCGAAAGGCTTCTTGAAGGGAAAGATGTAACTCTGTGAGATGAATTAACAGAACACAGAGCAGTTTCTCAGAAAGCTTCTTTCCTGTTTTGAACGGAAGATATTTCCTTTTTCACCATAGCCCTCTATGGGCTTCCAAATATCCCTTTGCCAATTCCACAAGAACAGCCTTAGCGAAAGGCTTCTCGAAGGGAAAGATGTAACTCAGTGAGATGAATTAACAGAACATAGAGCAGTTTCTCAGAAAGCTTCTTTCCAGTTTTGAACGGAAGATATTTCCTTTTTCACCATAGCCCTCTAAGGGCTTCCAAATATCCCTTTGCCAATTCCACAAGAACAGCCTTAGCGAAAGGAATCTTGAAGGGAAAGATGTAACTCTGTTAGATGAATTAACAGAACACAGAGCAGTTTCTCAGAAAGCTTCTTTCCAGTTTTGAACGGAAGATATTTCCCTTTTCACCATAGCCCTCTATGGGCTTCCAAATATCCCTTTGCCAATTCCACAAGAACCGCCTTAGCGAAAGGCTTCTTGAAGGAAAAGATGTAACTCTGGGAGATGAATTAACAGAACACAGAGCAGTTTCTCAGAAAGCTTCTTTCCAGTTTTGAACGGAAGATATTTCCTGTTTCACCATAGCCCTCCATAGGCTTCCAAATATACCTTTGCCAATTCCACAAGAAGAGCCTTAGCGAAAGGCTTCTTGAAGGGAAAGATGTAACTCTGTGAGATGAATTAACAGAACACAGAGCAGTTTCTCAGAAAGCTTCTTTCCAGTTTTGAACGGAAGATATTTCCTTTTTCACCATAGCCCTCTATGGGCTTCCAAATATCCCTTTGCCAATTCCACAAGAAGAGCCTTAGCGAAAGGCTTCTTGAAGGGAAAGATGTAACTCTGTGAGATGAATTAACAGAACACAGAGCAGTTTCTCAGAAAGCTTCTTTCCAGTTTTGAACGGAAGATATTTCCTTTTTCACCATAGCCCTCCATGGGCTTCCAAATATCCCTTTGCCAATTGCACAAGAACAGCCTTAGCGAAAGGCTTCTTGAAGGGAAAGATGTAACTCTGTGAGATGAATTAACGGAACACAGAGCAGTTTCTCAGAAAGCTTCTTTCCAGTTTTGAACGGAAGATATTTCCTTTTTCACCATAGCCCTCTATGGGCTTCCAAATATCCCTTTGCCAATTCCACAAGAACAGCCTTAGCGAAAGGCTTCTTGAAGGGAAAGATGTAACTCTGTGAGATGAATTAACAGAACACAGAGCAGTTTCTCAGAAAGCTTCTTTCCAGTTTTGAACGGAAGATAATTCCTTTTTCACCATAGCCCTCTATGGGCTTCCAAATATCCCTTTGCCAATTCCAATTCCACAAGAACAGCCTTAGCGAAAGGCTTCTTGAAGGGAAAGATGTAACTCTGTGAGATGAATTAACAGAACACAGAGCAGTTTCTCAGAAAGCTTCTTTCCAGTTTTGAACGGAAGATATTTCCTTTTTCACCATAGCCTTCTACGGGCTTCCAAATATCCCTTTGCCCATTCCCCAAGAACAGCCTTAGCGAAAGGCTTCTTGAAGGGAAAGATGTAACTCTGTGAGATGAATTAAGAGAACGCAGAGCAGTTTCTCAGAAAGCTTCTTTCCTGTTTTGAACGGAAGATATTTCCTTTTTCACCATAGCCCTCTATGGGCTTCCAAATATCCCTTTGCCAATTCCACAAGAACAGCCTTAGCGAAAGGCTTCTTGAAGGGAAAGATGTAACTCTGTGAGATGAATTAACAGAACACAGAGCAGTTTCTCAGAAAACTTCTTTCCAGTTTTGAACGGAAGATATTTCCTTTTTCACCATAGCCCTCTATGGGCTTCCAAATATTCCTATGCCAATTCCACAAGAACAGCCTTAGCGAAAGGCTTCTTGAAGGGAAAGATGTAACTCTGTGAGATGAATTAACAGAACACAGAGCAATTTCTCAGAAAGCTTCTTTCCAGTTTTGAACGGAAGACATTTCCTTTTTCACCATAGCCCTCTATGGGCTTCCAAATATCCCTTTGCCAATTCCACAAGAACAGCCTTAGCGAAAGGCTTCTTCAAGGGAAAGATGTAACTCTGTGAGATGAATTAACAGAACACAGAGCGGTTTCTCAGAAAGCTTCCTTCCAGTTTTGAACGGAAGATATTTCCTTTTTCACCATAGCCCTCTATGGGCTTCCAAATATCCCTTTGCCAATTGCACAAGAACAGCCTTAGCGAAAGGCTTCTTGAAGGGAAAGATGTAACTCTGTGAGATGAATTAACAGAACACAGAGCAGTTTCTCAGAAAGCTTCTTTCCAGTTTTGAACGGAAGATATTTCCTTTTTCACCATAGCCCTCTATGGGCTTCCAAATATCCCTTTGCCAATTCCACAAGAACAGCCTTAGCGAAAGGCTTCTTGAAGGGAAAGATGTAACTCTGTGAGATGAATTAACAGAACACAGAGCAGTTTCTCAGAAAGCTTCTTTCCAGTTTTGAAGGAAGATAATTCCTTTTTCACCATAGCCCTCTATGGGCTTCCAAATATCCCTTTGCCAATTCCAATTCCACAAGAACAGCCTTAGCGAAAGGCTTCTTGAAGGGAAAGATGTAACTCTGTGAGATGAATTAACAGAACACAGAGCAGTTTCTCAGAAAGCTTCTTTCCAGTTTTGAACGGAAGATATTTCCTTTTTCACCATAGCCCTCTACGGGCTTCCAAATATCCCTTTGCCCATTCCCCAAGAACAGCCTTAGCGAAAGGCTTCTTGAAGGGAAAGATGTAACTCTGTGAGATGAATTAAGAGAACGCAGAGCAGTTTCTCAGAAAGCTTCTTTCCTGTTTTGAACGGAAGATATTTCCTTTTTCACCATAGCCCTCTATGGGCTTCCAAATATCCCTTTGCCAATTCCACAAGAACAGCCTTAGCGAAAGGCTTCTTGAAGGGAAAGATGTAACTCTGTGAGATGAATTAACAGAACACAGAGCAGTTTCTCAGAAAGCTTCTTTCCAGTTTTGAACGGAAGATATTTCCTTTTCCACCATAGCCCTCTATGGGCTTCCAAATATCCCTTTGCCAATTGCACAAGAACAGCCTTAGCGAAAGGCTTCTTCAAGACAAAGATGTAACTCTGTGAGATGAATTAACAGAACACAGAGCAGTTTCTCAGAAAGCTTCTTTCCAGTTTTGAACGGAAGATATTTCCTTTTTCACCATAGCCCTCTATGGGCTTCCAAATATCCCTTTGCCAATTCCACAAGAACAGCCTTAGCGAAAGGCTTCTTGAAGGGAAAGATGTAACTCTGTGAGATGAATTAACAGAACACAGAGCAGTTTCTCAGAAAGCTTCTTTCCTGTTTTGAACGGAAGATATTTCCTTTTTCACCATAGCCCTCTATGGGCTTCCAAATATCCCTTTGCCAATTCCACAAGAACAGCCTTAGCGAAAGGCTTCTCGAAGGGAAAGATGTAACTCAGTGAGATGAATTAACAGAACACAGAGCAGTTTCTCAGAAAGCTTCTTTCCAGTTTTGAACGGAAGATATTTCCTTTTTCACCATAGCCCTCTATGGGCTTCCAAATATCCCTTTGCCAATTCCACAAGAACAGCCTTAGCGAAAGGAATCTTGAAGGGAAAGATGTAACTTTGTTAGATGAATTAACAGAACACAGAGCAGTTTCTCAGAAAGCTTCTTTCCAGTTTTGAACGGAAGATATTTCCTTTTTCACCATAGCCCTCTATGGGCTTCCAAATATCCCTTTGCCAATTCCACAAGAACCGCCTTAGCGAAAGGCTTCTTGAAGGAAAAGATGTAACTCTGTGAGATGAATTAACAGAACACAGAGCAGTTTCTCAGAAAGCTTCTTTCCAGTTTTGAACGGAAGATATTTCCTGTTTCACCATAGCCCTCCATAGGCTTCCAAATATACCTTTGCCAATTCCACAAGAAGAGCCTTAGCGAAAGGCTTCTTGAAGGGAAAGATGTAACTCTGTGAGATGAATTAACAGAACACAGAGCAGTTTCTCAGAAAGCTTCTTTCCAGTTTTGAACGGAAGATATTTCCTTTTTCACCATAGCCCTCTATGGGCTTCCAAATATCCCTTTGCCAATTCCACAAGAAGAGCCTTAGCGAAAGGCTTCTTGAAGGGAAAGATGTAACTCTGTGAGATGAATTAACAGAACACAGAGCAGTTTCTCAGAAAGCTTCTTTCCAGTTTTGAACGGAAGATATTTCCTTTTTCACCATAGCCCTCCATGGGCTTCCAAATATCCCTTTGCCAATTGCACAAGAACAGCCTTAGCGAAAGGCTTCTTGAAGGGAAAGATGTAACTCTGTGAGATGAATTAACAGAACACAGAGCAGTTTCTCAGAAAGCTTCTTTCCAGTTTTGAACGGAAGATATTTCCTTTTTCACCATAGCCCTCTATGGGCTTCCAAATATCCCTTTGCCAATTCCACAAGAACAGCCTTAGCGAAAGGCTTCTTGAAGGGAAAGATGTAACTCTGTGAGATGAATTAACAGAACACAGAGCAGTTTCTCAGAAAGCTTCTTTCCAGTTTTGAACGGAAGATAATTCCTTTTTCACCGTAGCCCTCTATGGGCTTCCAAATATCCCTTTGCCAATTCCAATTCCACAAGAACAGCCTTAGCGAAAGGCTTCTTGAA
This sequence comes from Chlorocebus sabaeus, assembly GCF_047675955.1. Lineage (NCBI taxonomy): Eukaryota > Metazoa > Chordata > Mammalia > Primates > Cercopithecidae > Chlorocebus > Chlorocebus sabaeus. Next base: position 12,826 of record NW_027327594.1, read on the forward strand.
GGGAAAGATGTAACTCTGTGAGATGAATTAACAGAACACAGAGCAGTTTCTCAGAAAGCTTCTTTCCAGTTTTGAACGGAAGATATTTCCTTTTTCACCATAGCCCTCTACGGGCTTCCAAATATCCCTTTGCCCATTCCCCAAGAACAGCCTTAGCGAAAGGCTTCTTGAAGGGAAAGATGTAACTCTGTGAGATGAATTAAGAGAACGCAGAGCAGTTTCTCAGAAAGCTTCTTTCCTGTTTTGAACGGAAGATATTTCCTTTTTCACCATAGCCCTCTATGGGCTTCCAAATATCCCTTTGCCAATTCCACAAGAACAGCCTTAGCGAAAGGCTTCTTGAAGGGAAAGATGTAACTCTGTGAGATGAATTAACAGAACACAGAGCAGTTTCTCAGAAAACTTCTTTCCAGTTTTGAACGGAAGATATTTCCTTTTTCACCATAGCCCTCTATGGGCTTCCAAATATTCCTATGCCAATTCCACAAGAACAGCCTTAGCGAAAGGCTTCTTGAAGGGAAAGATGTAACTCTGTGAGATGAATTAACAGAACACAGAGCAATTTCTCAGAAAGCTTCTTTCCAGTTTTGAACGGAAGACATTTCCTTTTTCACCATAGCCCTCTATGGGCTTCCAAATATCCCTTTGCCAATTCCACAAGAACAGCCTTAGCGAAAGGCTTCTTCAAGGGAAAGATGTAACTCTGTGAGATGAATTAACAGAACACAGAGCGGTTTCTCAGAAAGCTTCCTTCCAGTTTTGAACGGAAGATATTTCCTTTTTCACCATAGCCCTCTATGGGCTTCCAAATATCCCTTTGCCAATTCCACAAGAACAGCCTTAGCGAAAGGCTTCTTGAAGGGAAAGATGTAACTCTGTGAGATGAATTAACAGAACACAGAGCAGTTTCTCAGAAAGCTTCTTTCCTGATTTGAACGGAAGATATTTCCTTTTTCACCATAGCCCTCTATGGGCTTCCAAATATCCCTTTGCCAATTCCACAAGAACAGCCTTAGCGAAAGGCTTCTCGAAGGGAAAGATGTAACTCAGTGAGATGAATTAACAGAACACAGAGCAGTTTCTCAGAAAGCTTCTTTCCAGTTTTGAACGGAAGATATTTCCTTTTTCACCATAGCCCTCTATGGGCTTCCAAATATCCCTTTGCCAATTCCACAAGAACAGCCTTAGCGAAAGGAATCTTGAAGGGAAAGATGTAACTCTGTGAGATGAATTAACAGAACACAGAGCAGTTTCTCAGAAAGCTTCTTTCCAGTTTTGAACGGAAGATATTTCCTTTTTCACCATAGCCCTCTATGGGCTTCCAAATATCCCTTTGCCAATTCCACAAGAAGAGCCTTAGCGAAAGGCTTCTTGAAGGGAAAGATGTAACTCTGTGAGATGAATTAACAGAACACAGAGCAGTTTCTCAGAAAGCTTCTTTCCAGTTTTGAACGGAAGATATTTCCTTTTTCACCATAGCCCTCCATGGGCTTCCAAATATCCCTTTGCCAATTGCACAAGAACAGCCTTAGCGAAAGGCTTCTTGAAGGGAAAGATGTAACTCTGTGAGATGAATTAACAGAACACAGAGCAGTTTCTCAGAAAGCTTCTTTCCAGTTTTGAACGGAAGATATTTCCTTTTTCACCATAGCCCTCTATGGGCTTCCAAATATCCCTTTGCCAATTCCGCAAGAACAGCCTTAGCGAAAGGCTTCTTGAAGGGAAAGATGTAACTCTGTGAGATGAATTAACAGAACACAGAGCAGTTTCTCAGAAAGCTTCTTTCCAGTTTTGAAGGAAGATAATTCCTTTTTCACCATAGCCCTCTATGGGCTTCCAAATATCCCTTTGCCAATTCCAATTCCACAAGAACAGCCTTAGCGAAAGGCTTCTTGAAGGGAAAGATGTAACTCTGTGAGATGAATTAACAGAACACAGAGCAGTTTCTCAGAAAGCTTCTTTCCAGTTTTGAACGGAAGATATTTCCTTTTTCACCATAGCCCTCTACGGGCTTCCAAATATCCCTTTGCCCATTCCCCAAGAACAGCCTTAGCGAAAGGCTTCTTGAAGGGAAAGATGTAACTCTGTGAGATGAATTAAGAGAACGCAGAGCAGTTTCTCAGAAAGCTTCTTTCCTGTTTTGAACGGAAGATATTTCCTTTTTCACCATAGCCCTCTATGGGCTTCCAAATATCCCTTTGCCAATTCCACAAGAACAGCCTTAGCGAAAGGCTTCTTGAAGGGAAAGATGTAACTCTGTGAGATGAATTAACAGAACACAGAGCAGTTTCTCAGAAAGCTTCTTTCCAGTTTTGAACGGAAGATATTTCCTTTTCCACCATAGCCCTCTATGGGCTTCCAAATATCCCTTTGCCAATTGCACAAGAACAGCCTTAGCGAAAGGCTTCTTCAAGACAAAGATGTAACTCTGTGAGATGAATTAACAGAACACAGAGCAGTTTCTCAGAAAGCTTCTTTCCAGTTTTGAACGGAAGATATTTCCTTTTTCACCATAGCCCTCTATGGGCTTCCAAATATCCCTTTGCCAATTCCACAAGAACTGCCTTAGCGAAAGGCTTCTTGAAGGGAAAGATGTAACTCTGTGAGATGAATTAACAGAACACAGAGCAGTTTCTCAGAAAGCTTCTTTCCTGTTTTGAACGGAAGATATTTCCTTTTTCACCATAGCCCTCTATGGGCTTCCAAATATCCCTTTGCCAATTCCACAAGAACAGCCTTAGCGAAAGGCTTCTCGAAGGGAAAGATGTAACTCAGTGAGATGAATTAACAGAACACAGAGCAGTTTCTCAGAAAGCTTCTTTCCAGTTTTGAACGGAAGATATTTCCTTTTTCACCATAGCCCTCTATGGGCTTCCAAATATCCCTTTGCCAATTCCACAAGAACAGCCTTAGCGAAAGGAATCTTGAAGGGAAAGATGTAACTCTGTTAGATGAATTAACAGAACACAGAGCAGTTTCTCAGAAAGCTTCTTTCCAGTTTTGAACGGAAGATATTTCCTTTTTCACCATAGCCCTCTATGGGCTTCCAAATATCCCTTTGCCAATTCCACAAGAACAGCCTTAGCGAAAGGCTTCTTGAAGGAAAAGATGTAACTCTGGGAGATGAATTAACAGAAAACAGAGCAGTTTCTCAGAAAGCTTCTTTCCAGTTTTGAACGGAAGATATTTCCTGTTTCACCATAGCCCTCCATAGGCTTCCAAATATACCTTTGCCAATTCCACAAGAAGAGCCTTAGCGAAAGGCTTCTTGAAGGGAAAGATGTAACTCTGTGAGATGAATTAACAGAACACAGAGCAGTTTCTCAGAAAGCTTCTTTCCAGTTTTGAACGGAAGATATTTCCTTTTTCACCATAGCCCTCTATGGGCTTCCAAATATCCCTTTGCCAATTCCACAAGAAGAGCCTTAGCGAAAGGCTTCTTGAAGGGAAAGATGTAACTCTGTGAGATGAATTAACAGAACACAGAGCAGTTTCTCAGAAAGCTTCTTTCCAGTTTTGAACGGAAGATATTTCCTTTTTCACCATAGCCCTCCATGGGCTTCCAAATATCCCTTTGCCAATTGCACAAGAACAGCCTTAGCGAAAGGCTTCTTGAAGGGAAAGATGTAACTCTGTGAGATGAATTAACAGAACACAGAGCAGTTTCTCAGAAAGCTTCTTTCCAGTTTTGAACGGAAGATATTTCCTTTTTCACCATAGCCCTCTATGGGCTTCCAAATATCCCTTTGCCAATTCCACAAGAACAGCCTTAGCGAAAGGCTTCTTGAAGGGAAAGATGTAACTCTGTGAGATGAATTAACAGAACACAGAGCAGTTTCTCAGAAAGCTTCTTTCCAGTTTTGAACGGAAGATAATTCCTTTTTCACCATAGCCCTCTATGGGCTTCCAAATATCCCTTTGCCAATTCCAATTCCACAAGAACAGCCTTAGCGAAAGGCTTCTTGAAGGGAAAGATGTAACTCTGTGAGATGAATTAACAGAACACAGAGCAGTTTCTCAGAAAGCTTCTTTCCAGTTTTGAACGGAAGATATTTCCTTTTTCACCATAGCCCTCTACGGGCTTCCAAATATCCCTTTGCCCATTCCCCAAGAACAGCCTTAGCGAAAGGCTTCTTGAAGGGAAAGATGTAACTCTGTGAGATGAATTAAGAGAACGCAGAGCAGTTTCTCAGAAAGCTTCTTTCCTGTTTTGAACGGAAGATATTTCCTTTTTCACCATAGCCCTCTATGGGCTTCCAAATATCCCTTTGCCAATTCCACAAGAACAGCCTTAGCGAAAGGCTTCTTGAAGGGAAAGATGTAACTCTGTGAGATGAATTAACAGAACACAGAGCAGTTTCTCAGAAAACTTCTTTCCAGTTTTGAACGGAAGATATTTCCTTTTTCACCATAGCCCTCTATGGGCTTCCAAATATTCCTATGCCAATTCCACAAGAACAGCCTTAGCGAAAGGCTTCTTGAAGGGAAAGATGTAACTCTGTGAGATGAATTAACAGAACACAGAGCAATTTCTCAGAAAGCTTCTTTCCAGTTTTGAACGGAAGACATTTCCTTTTTCACCATAGCCCTCTATGGGCTTCCAAATATCCCTTTGCCAATTCCACAAGAACAGCCTTAGCGAAAGGCTTCTTCAAGGGAAAGATGTAACTCTGTGAGATGAATTAACAGAACACAGAGCGGTTTCTCAGAAAGCTTCCTTCCAGTTTTGAACGGAAGATATTTCCTTTTTCACCATAGCCCTCTATGGGCTTCCAAATATCCCTTTGCCAATTCCACAAGAACAGCCTTAGCGAAAGGCTTCTTGAAGGGAAAGATGTAACTCTGTGAGATGAATTAACAGAACACAGAGCAGTTTCTCAGAAAGCTTCTTTCCTGTTTTGAACGGAAGATATTTCCTTTTTCACCATAGCCCTCTATGGGCTTCCAAATATCCCTTTGCCAATTCCACAAGAACAGCCTTAGCGAAAGGCTTCTCGAAGGGAAAGATGTAACTCAGTGAGATGAATTAACAGAACACAGAGCAGTTTCTCAGAAAGCTTCTTTCCAGTTTTGAACGGAAGATATTTCCTTTTTCACCATAGCCCTCTATGGGCTTCCAAATATCCCTTTGCCAATTCCACAAGAACAGCCTTAGCGAAAGGAATCTTGAAGGGAAAGATGTAACTCTGTGAGATGAATTAACAGAACACAGAGCAGTTTCTCAGAAAGCTTCTTTCCAGTTTTGAACGGAAGATATTTCCTTTTTCACCATAGCCCTCTATGGGCTTCCAAATATCCCTTTGCCAATTCCACAAGAACAGCCTTAGCGAAAGGCTTCTTGAAGGAAAAGATGTAACTCTGTGAGATGAATTAACAGAACACAGAGCAGTTTCTCAGAAAGCTTCTTTCCAGTTTTGAACGGAAGATATTTCCTGTTTCACCATAGCCCTCCATAGGCTTCCAAATATACCTTTGCCAATTCCACAAGAAGAGCCTTAGCGAAAGGCTTCTTGAAGGGAAAGATGTAACTCTGTGAGATGAATTAACAGAACACAGAGCAGTTTCTCAGAAAGCTTCTTTCCAGTTTTGAACGGAAGATATTTCCTTTTTCACCATAGCCCTCTATGGGTTTCCAAATATCCCTTTGCCAATTCCACAAGAAGAGCCTTAGCGAAAGGCTTCTTGAAGGGAAAGATGTAACTCTGTGAGATGAATTAACAGAACACAGAGCAGTTTCTCAGAAAGCTTCTTTCCAGTTTTGAACGGAAGATATTTCCTTTTTCACCATAGCCCTCCATGGGCTTCCAAATATCCCTTTGCCAATTGCACAAGAACAGCCTTAGCGAAAGGCTTCTTGAAGGGAAAGATGTAACTCTGTGAGATGAATTAACAGAACACAGAGCAGTTTCTCAGAAAGCTTCTTTCCAGTTTTGAACGGAAGATATTTCCTTTTTCACCATAGCCCTCTATGGGCTTCCAAATATCCCTTTGCCAATTCCACAAGAACAGCCTTAGCGAAAGGCTTCTTGAAGGGAAAGATGTAACTCTGTGAGATGAATTAACAGAACACAGAGCAGTTTCTCAGAAAGCTTCTTTCCAGTTTTGAACGGAAGATATTTCCTTTTTCACCATAGCCCTCTACGGGCTTCCAAATATCCCTTTGCCCATTCCCCAAGAACAGCCTTAGCGAAAGGCTTCTTGAAGGGAAAGATGTAACTCTGTGAGATGAATTAAGAGAACGCAGAGCAGTTTCTCAGAAAGCTTCTTTCCTGTTTTGAACGGAAGATATTTCCTTTTTCACCATAGCCCTCTATGGGCTTCCAAATATCCCTTTGCCAATTCCACAAGAACAGCCTTAGCGAAAGGCTTCTTGAAGGGAAAGATGTAACTCTGTGAGATGAATTAACAGAACACAGAGCAGTTTCTCAGAAACCTTCTTTCCAGTTTTGAACGGAAGATATTTCCTTTTTCACCATAGCCCTCTATGGGCTTCCAAATATTCCTATGCCAATTCCACAAGAACAGCCTTAGCGAAAGGCTTCTTGAAGGGAAAGATGTAACTCTGTGAGATGAATTAACAGAACACAGAGCAATTTCTCAGAAAGCTTCTTTCCAGTTTTGAACGGAAGGCATTTCCTTTTTCACCATAGCCCTCTATGGGCTTCCAAATATCCCTTTGCCAATTCCACAAGAACAGCCTTAGCGAAAGGCTTCTTAAAGGGAAAGATGTAACTCTGTGAGATGAATTAACAGAACACAGAGCGGTTTCTCAGAAAGCTTCCTTCCAGTTTTGAACGGAAGATATTTCCTTTTTCACCATAGCCCTCTATGGGCTTCCAAATATCCCTTTGCCAATTCCACAAGAACAGCCTTAGCGAAAGGCTTCTTGAAGGGAAAGATGTAACTCCGTGAGATGAATTAACAGAACACAGAGCAGTTTCTCAGAAAGCTTCTTTCCAGTTTTGAACCGAAGATATTTCCTTTTTCACCATAGCCCTCTATGGGCTTCCAAATATCCCTTTGCCAATTCCACAAGAACAGCCTTAGCGAAAGGCTTCTTGAAGGGAAAGATGAAACTCTGTGAGATGAATTAACAGAACACAGAGCAGTTTCTCAGAAAGCTTCTTTCCAGTTTTGAACGGAAGATATTTCCTTTTTCACCATAGCCCTCTAAGGGCTTCCAAATATCCCTTTGCCAATTCCACAAGAACAGCCTTAGCGAATGGCTTCTTGAAGGGAAAGATGTAACTCTGTGAGATGAATTAACAGAACACAGAGCAGTTTCTCAGAAAGCTTCTTTCCTGTTTTGAACGGAAGATATTTCCTTTTTCACCATAGCCCAATATGGGCTTCCAAATATCCCTTTGCCAATTCCACAAGAACAGCCTTAGCGAAAGGCTTCTTGAAGGGAAAGATGTAACTCTGTGAGATGAATTAACAGAACACAGAGCAGTTTCTCAGAAAGCTTCTTTCCAGTTTTGAACGGAAGATATTTCCTTTTTCACCATAGCCCTCTATGGGCTTCCAAATATCCCTTTGCCAATTCCCCAAGAACAGCCTTAGCGAAAGGCTTCTTGAAGAGAAAGATGTAACTCTGTGAGATGAATTAACAGAACACAGAGCAGTTTCTCAGAAAGCTTCTTTCCAGTTTTGAACGGATGATATTTCCTTTTCCACCATAGCCCTCTATGGGCTTCCAAATATCCCTTTGCCAATTGCACAAGAACAGCCTTAGCGAAAGGCTTCTTCAAGACAAAGATGTAACTCTGTGAGATGAATTTACAGAACACAGAGCAGTTTCTCAGAAAGCTTCTTTCCAGTTTTGAACGGAAGATATTTCCTTTTTCACCATAGCCCTCTATGGGCTTCCAAATATCCCTTTGCCAATTCCACAAGAACAGCCTTAGCGAAAGGCTTCTTGAAGGGAAAGATGTAACTCTGTGAGATGAATTAACAGAACACAGAGCAGTTTCTCAGAAAGCTTCTTTCCTGTTTTGAACGGAAGATATTTCCTTTTTCACCATAGCCCTCTATGGGCTTCCAAATGTCCCTTTGCCAATTCCACAAGAACAGCCTTAGCGAAAGGATTCTTGAAGGGAAAGATGTAACTCTGTGAGATGAATTAACAGAACACAGAGCAGTTTCTCAGAAAGCTTCTTTCCAGTTTTGAACGGAAGATATTTCCCTTTTCACCATAGCCCTCTATGGGCTTCCAAATATCCCTTTGCCAATTCCACAAGAACAGACTTAGCGAAAGGCTTCTTGAAGGGAAAGATGTAACTCTGTGAGATGAATTAACAGAACACAGAGCAGTTTCTCAGAAAGCTTCTTTCCAGTTTTGAACGGAAGATATTTCCCTTTTCACCATAGCCCTCTATGGGCTTCCAAATATCCCTTTGCCAATTCCACAAGAACAGCCTTATCGAAAGGCTTCTAGAAGGGAAAGATGTAACTCTGTGAGATGAATTAACAGAACACAGAGCAGTTTCTCAGAAAGCTTCTTTCCAGTTTTGAACGGAAGATATTTCCTTTTTCACCATAGCCCTCTATGGGCTTCCAAATATCCCTTTGCCAATTCCACAAGAACAGCCTTAGCGAAAGGCTTCTTGAAGGGAGAGATGTAACTCGGTGAGATGATTTAACAGAACACGGAGCAGTTTCTCAGAAAGCTTGTTTCCAGTTTTGAACGGAAGATATTTCCTTTTTCACCATAGCCCTCTATGGGCTTCCAAATATCCCTTTGCCAATACCACAAGAACAGCCTTAGCGAAAGGCTTCTTGAAGTTAAAGATGTAACTCTGTGAGATGAATTAACAGAACACAGAGCAGTTTTTCAGAAAGCTTGTTTCCAGTTTTGAACGGAAGATAATTCCTTTTTCACCATAGCCCTCTATGGGCTTCCAAATATCCCTTTGCCAATTCCAATTCCACAAGAACAGCCTTAGCGAAAGGCTTCTTGAAGGGAAAGATGTAACTCTGTGAGATGAATTAACAGAACACAGAGCAGTTTCTCAGAAAGCTTCTTTCCAGTTTTGTACGGAAGATATTTCCTTTTTCACCATAGCCCTCTATGGGCTTCCAAATATCCCTTTGCCAATTCCACAAGAACAGCCTTAGCGAAAGGCTTCTTGAAGGGAAAGATGTAACTCTGTGAGATGAATTAACAGAACACAGAGCAGTTTCTCAGAAAGCTTCTTTCCAGTTTTGAACGGAAGATATTTCCTTTTTCACCATAGCCCTGAATGGGCTTCAAAATATCCCTTTGCCAATTCCACAAGAACAGCCTTAGCGAAAGGCTTCTTGAAGGGAAAGATGTAACTCTGTGAGATGAATTAACAGAACACAGAGCAGTTTCTCAGAAAGCTTCTTTCCTGTTTTGAACGGAAGATATTTCCTTTTTCACCAGAGCCCTCTATGGGCTTCCAAATATCCCTTTGCCAATTCCCCAAGAACAGCCTTAGCGAAAGGCTTCTTGAAGAGAAAGATGTAACTCTGTGAGATGAATTAACAGAACACAGAGCAGTTTCTCAGAAAGCTTCTTTCCAGGTTTGAACGGAAGATATTTCCTTTTTCACGATAGCCCTCTACGGGCTTCCAAATATCCCTTTGCCAATTGCACAAGAACAGCCTTAGCGAAAGGCTTCTTGAAGGGAAAGATGTAACTCTGTGAGATGAATTAACAGAACACAGAGCAGTTTCTCAGAAAGCTTCTTTCCAGTTTTGAACGGAAGATATTTCCTTTTTCACCATAGCCCTCTATGGGCTTCCAAATATCCCTTTGCCAATTCCACAAGAACAGCCTTAGCGAAAGGCTTCTTGAAGGGAAAGATGTAACTCTGTGAGAAGAATTAACAGAACACAGAGCAGTTTCTCAGAAAGCTTCTTTCCAGTTTTGAACGGAAGATATTTCCTTTTTCACCATAGCCCTCTATGGGCTTCCAAATATCCCTTTGCCAATTCCACAAGAACAGCCTTAGCGAAAGGCTTCTTGAAGGGAAAGATGTAACTCTGTGAGATGAATTAACAGAACACAGAGCAGTTTCTCAGAAAGCTTCTTTCCAGTTTTGTACGGAAGATATTTCCTTTTTCACCATAGCCCTCTATGGGCTTCCAAATATCCCTTTGCCAATTCCACAAGAACAGCCTTAGCGAAAGGCTTCTTGAAGGGAAAGATGTAACTCTGTGAGATGAATTAACAGAACACAGAGCAGTTTCTCAGAAAGCTTCTTTCCAGTTTTGAACGGAAGATATTTCCTTTTTCACCATAGCCCTGTATGGGCTTCAAAATATCCCTTTGCCAATTCCACAAGAACAGCCTTAGCGAAAGGCTTCTTGAAGGGAAAGATGTAACTCTGTGAGATGAATTAACAGAACACAGAGCAGTTTCTCAGAAAGCTTCTTTCCTGTTTTGAACGGAAGATATTTCCTTTTTCACCAGAGCCCTCTATGGGCTTCCAAATATCCCTTTGCCAATTCCCCAAGAACAGCCTTAGCGAAAGGCTTCTTGAAGAGAAAGATGTAACTCTGTGAGATGAATTAACAGAACACAGAGCAGTTTCTCAGAAAGCTTCTTTCCAGGTTTGAACGGAAGATATTTCCTTTTTCACGATAGCCCTCTACGGGCTTCCAAATATCCCTTTGCCAATTGCACAAGAACAGCCTTAGCGAAAGGCTTCTTGAAGGGAAAGATGTAACTCTGTGAGATGAATTAACAGAACACACAGCAGTTTCTCAGAAAGCTTCTTTCCAGTTTTGAACGGAAGATATTTCCTTTTTCACCATAGCCCTCTATGGGCTTCCAAATATCCCTTTGCCAATTCCACAAGAACAGCCTTAGCGAAAGGCTTCTTCAAGGGAAAGATGTATCTCTGTGAGATGAATTAACAGAACACAGAGCAGTTTCTCAGAAAGCTTCTTTCCAGTTTTGAACGGAAGATATTTCCTTTTTCACCATAGCCCTCTATGGGCTTCCAAATATCCCTTTGCCAATTCCACAAGAACAGGCTTAGCGAAAGGCTTCTTGAAGGGAAAGATGTAACTCTGTGAGATGAATTAACAGAACACAGAGCAGTTTCTCAGAAAGCTTCTTTCCAGTTTTGAACGGAAGATATTTCCTTTTTCACCATAGCCCTCTATGGGCTTCCAAATATCCCTTTGCCAATTCCACAAGAACAGCCTTAGCGAAAGGCTTCTTGAAGGGAAAGATGTAACTCTTTGAGATGAATTAACAGAACACAGAGCAGTTTCTCAGAAAGCTTCTTTCCAGTTTTGAACGGAAGATATTTCCTTTTTCACCATAGCCCTCTATGGGCTTCCAAATATCCCTTTGCCAATTAAACAAGAACAGCCTTAGCGAAAGGCTTCTTGAAGGGAAAGATGTAACACAGTGACAGAAATTAACAGAACACAGACCAGTTTCTCAGAAAGCTTCTTTCCAGTTTTGAACGGAAGATATTTCCTTTTTCACCATAGCCCTCTATGGGCTTCCAAATATCCCTTTGCCAATTCCGCAAGAACAGCCTTAGCGAAAGGAATTTGAAGGGAAAGATGTAACTCTGTTAGATGAATTAACAGAACACAGAGCAGTTTCTCAGAAAGCTTCTTTCCAGTTTTGAACGGAAGATATTTCCTTTTTCACCATAGCCCTCTATGGGCTTCCAAATATCCCTTTGCCAATACCACAAGAACAGCCTTAGCGAAAGACTTCTTGAAGGAAAAGATGTAACTCTGTGAGATGAATTAACAGAACACAGAGAAGTTTCTCAGAAACCTTCTTTATAGTTTTGAACGGAAGATATTTCCTGTTTCACCATAGCCCTCCATAGGCTTCCAAATATACCTTTGCCAATTCCACAAGAAGAGCCTTAGCGAAAGGCTTCTTGAAGGGAAAGATGTAACTCTGTGAGATGAATTAACAGAACACAGAGCAGTTTCTCAGAAAGCTTCTTTCCTGTTTTGAACGGAAGATATTTCTTTTTTCACCATAGCCCTCTATGGGCTTCCAAATATCCCTTTGCCAATTCCACAAGAACAGCCTTAGCGAAAGGCTTCTTGAAGGGAAAGATGTAACTCTGTGAGATGAATTAACAGAACACAGAGCAGTTTCTCAGAAAGCTTCTTTCCAGTTTTGAACGGAAGATATTTCCTTTTTCACCATAGCCCCCTATGGGCTTCCAAATATCCCTTTGCCAATTCCACAAGAACAGCCTTAGCGAAAGGCTTCTTGAAGGGAGAGATGTAACTCGGTGAGATGATTTAACAGAACACGGAGCAGTTTCTCAAAAAGCTTGTTTCCAGTTTTGAACGGAAGATATTTCCTTTTTCACCATAGCCCTCTATGGGCTTCCAAATATCCCTTTGCAAATACCACAGGAACAGCCTTAGCGAAAGGCTTCTTGAAGTTAAAGATGTAACTCTGTGAGATGAATTAACAGAACACAGAGCAGTTTTTCAGAAAGCTTGTTTCCAGTTTTGAACGGAAGATATTTCCTTTTTCACCATAGCCCTCTATGGGCTTCCAAATATCCCTTTGCCAATTCCCCAAGAACAGCCTTACCGAAAGACTTCTTGAAGGGAAAGATGTAATTTTGTGAGATGAATTAACAGAACACAGAGCAGTTTCTCAGAAAGCTTCTTTCCAGTTTTGAACGGAAGATATTTCCTTTTTCACCATAGCCCTCTATGGGCTTCCAAATATCCCTTTGCCAATTCCACAAGAACAGCCTTAGGGAAAGGCTTCTTGAAGGGAAAGATGTAATTTTGTGAGAAGAATTAACAGAACACAGAGCAGTTTCTCAGAAAGCTTCTTTCCAGTTTTGAACGGAAGATATTTCCTTTTTCACCATAGCCCTCTATGGGCTTCCAAATATCCCTTTGCCAATTCCACAAGAACAGCCTTAGCGAAAGGCTTCTTGAAGGGAAAGATGTAACTCTGTGAGATGAATTAACAGAACACAGAGCAGTTTCTCAGAAAGCTTCTTTCCAGTTTTGAACGGAAGATATTTCCTTTTTCACCATAGCCCTCTATGGGCTTCCAAATATCCCTTTGCCAATTCCACAAGAACAGCCTTAGCGAAAGGCTTCTTGAAGGGAAAGATGTAACTCTGTGAGATGAATTAACAGAACACAGAGCAGTTTCTCAGAAAGCTTCTTTCCAGTTTTGAACGGAAGATAATTCCTTTTTCACCATAGCCCTCTATGGGCTTCCAAATATCCCTTTGCCAATTCCAATTCCACAAGAACAGCCTTAGCGAAAGGCTTCTTGAAGGGAAAGATGTAACTCTGTGAGATGAATTAACAGAACACAGAGCAGTTTCTCAGAAAGCTTCTTTCCAGTTTTGAACGGAAGATATTTCCTTTTTCACCATAGCCCTCTATGGGCTTCCAAATATCCCTTTGCCAATTCCCCAAGAACAGCCTTAGCGAAAGGCTTCTTGAAGAGAAAGATGTAACTCTGTGAGATGAATTAACAGAACACAGAGCAGTTTCTCAGAAAGCTTCTTTCCAGGTTTGAACGGAAGATATTTCCTTTTTCACGATAGCCCTCTACGGGCTTCCAAATATCCCTTTGCCAATTGCACAAGAACAGCCTTAGCGAAAGGCTTCTTGAAGGGAAAGATGTAACTCTGTGAGATGAATTAACAGAACACACAGCAGTTTCTCAGAAAGCTTCTTTCCAGTTTTGAACGGAAGATATTTCCTTTTTCACCATAGCCCTCTATGGGCTTCCAAATATCCCTTTGCCAATTCCACAAGAACAGCCTTAGCGAAAGGCTTCTTCAAGGGAAAGATGTATCTCTGTGAGATGAATTAACAGAACACAGAGCAGTTTCTCAGAAAGCTTCTTTCCAGTTTTGAACGGAAGATATTTCCTTTTTCACCATAGCCCTCTATGGGCTTCCAAATATCCCTTTGCCAATTCCACAAGAACAGGCTTAGCGAAAGGCTTCTTGAAGGGAAAGATGTAACTCTGTGAGATGAATTAACAGAACACAGAGCAGTTTCTCAGAAAGCTTCTTTCCAGTTTTGAACGGAAGATATTTCCTTTTTCACCATAGCCCTCTATGGGCTTCCAAATATCCCTTTGCCAATTCCACAAGAACAGCCTTAGCGAAAGGCTTCTTGAAGGGAAAGATGTAACTCTTTGAGATGAATTAACAGAACACAGAGCAGTTTCTCAGAAAGCTTCTTTCCAGTTTTGAACGGAAGATATTTCCTTTTTCACCATAGCCCTCTATGGGCTTCCAAATATCCCTTTGCCAATTAAACAAGAACAGCCTTAGCGAAAGGCTTCTTGAAGGGAAAGATGTAACACAGTGACAGAAATTAACAGAACACAGACCAGTTTCTCAGAAAGCTTCTTTCCAGTTTTGAACGGAAGATATTTCCTTTTTCACCATAGCCCTCTATGGGCTTCCAAATATCCCTTTGCCAATTCCGCAAGAACAGCCTTAGCGAAAGGAATTTGAAGGGAAAGATGTAACTCTGTTAGATGAATTAACAGAACACAGAGCAGTTTCTCAGAAAGCTTCTTTCCAGTTTTGAACGGAAGATATTTCCTTTTTCACCATAGCCCTCTATGGGCTTCCAAATATCCCTTTGCCAATACCACAAGAACAGCCTTAGCGAAAGACTTCTTGAAGGAAAAGATGTAACTCTGTGAGATGAATTAACAGAACACAGAGAAGTTTCTCAGAAACCTTCTTTATAGTTTTGAACGGAAGATATTTCCTGTTTCACCATAGCCCTCCATAGGCTTCCAAATATACCTTTGCCAATTCCACAAGAAGAGCCTTAGCGAAAGGCTTCTTGAAGGGAAAGATGTAACTCTGTGAGATGAATTAACAGAACACAGAGCAGTTTCTCAGAAAGCTTCTTTCCTGTTTTGAACGGAAGATATTTCTTTTTTCACCATAGCCCTCTATGGGCTTCCAAATATCCCTTTGCCAATTCCACAAGAACAGCCTTAGCGAAAGGCTTCTTGAAGGGAAAGATGTAACTCTGTGAGATGAATTAACAGAACACAGAGCAGTTTCTCAGAAAGCTTCTTTCCAGTTTTGAACGGAAGATATTTCCTTTTTCACCATAGCCCCCTATGGGCTTCCAAATATCCCTTTGCCAATTCCACAAGAACAGCCTTAGCGAAAGGCTTCTTGAAGGGAGAGATGTAACTCGGTGAGATGATTTAACAGAACACGGAGCAGTTTCTCAAAAAGCTTGTTTCCAGTTTTGAACGGAAGATATTTCCTTTTTCACCATAGCCCTCTATGGGCTTCCAAATATCCCTTTGCAAATACCACAGGAACAGCCTTAGCGAAAGGCTTCTTGAAGTTAAAGATGTAACTCTGTGAGATGAATTAACAGAACACAGAGCAGTTTTTCAGAAAGCTTGTTTCCAGTTTTGAACGGAAGATATTTCCTTTTTCACCATAGCCCTCTATGGGCTTCCAAATATCCCTTTGCCAATTCCACAAGAACAGCCTTAGGGAAAGGCTTCTTGAAGGGAAAGATGTAATTTTGTGAGAAGAATTAACAGAACACAGAGCAGTTTCTCAGAAAGCTTCTTTCCAGTTTTGAACGGAAGATATTTCCTTTTTCACCATAGCCCTCTATGGGCTTCCAAATATCCCTTTGCCAATTCCACAAGAACAGCCTTAGCGAAAGGCTTCTTGAAGGAAAAGATGTAACTCTGTGAGATGAATTAACAGAACACAGAGCAGTTTCTCAGAAAGCTTCTTTCCAGTTTTGAACGGAAGATATTTCCTTTTTCACCATAGCCCTCTACGGGCTTCCAAATATCCCTTTGCCCATTCCCCAAGAACAGCCTTAGCGAAAGGCTTCTTGAAGGGAAAGATGTAACTCTGTGAGATGAATTAAGAGAACGCAGAGCAGTTTCTCAGAAAGCTTCTTTCCTGTTTTGAACGGAAGATATTTCCTTTTTCACCATAGCCCTCTATGGGCTTAGAAATATCCCTTTGCCAATTCCACAAGAACAGCCTTAGCGAAAGGCTTCTTGAAGGGAAAGATGTAACTCTGTGAGATGAATTAACAGAACACAGAGCAGTTTCTCAGAAACCTTCTTTCCAGTTTTGAACGGAAGATATTTCCTTTTTCACCATAGCCCTCTATGGGCTTCCAAATATTCCTATGCCAATTCCACAAGAACAGCCTTAGCGAAAGGCTTCTTGAAGGGAAAGATGTAACTCTGTGAGATGAATTAACAGAACACAGAGCAATTTCTCAGAAAGCTTCTTTCCAGTTTTGAACGGAAGGCATTTCCTTTTTCACCATAGCCCTCTATGGGCTTCCAAATATCCCTTTGCCAATTCCACAAGAACAGCCTTAGCGAAAGGCTTCTTAAAGGGAAAGATGTAACTCTGTGAGATGAATTAACAGAACACAGAGCGGTTTCTCAGAAAGCTTCCTTCCAGTTTTGAACGGAAGATATTTCCTTTTTCACCATAGCCCTCTATGGGCTTCCAAATATCCCTTTGCCAATTCCACAAGAACAGCCTTAGCGAAAGGCTTCTTGAAGGGAAAGATGTAACTCCGTGAGATGAATTAACAGAACACAGAGCAGTTTCTCAGAAAGCTTCTTTCCAGTTTTGAACCGAAGATATTTCCTTTTTCACCATAGCCCTCTATGGGCTTCCAAATATCCCTTTGCCAATTCCACAAGAACAGCCTTAGCGAAAGGCTTCTTGAAGGGAAAGATGTAACTCTGTGAGATGAATTAACAGAACACAGAGCAGTTTCTCAGAAAGCTTCTTTCCAGTTTTGAACGGAAGATATTTCCTTTTTCACCATAGCCCTCTAAGGGCTTCCAAATATCCCTTTGCCAATTCCACAAGAACAGCCTTAGCGAATGGCTTCTTGAAGGGAAAGATGTAACTCTGTGAGATGAATTAACAGAACACAGAGCAGTTTCTCAGAAAGCTTCTTTCCTGTTTTGAACGGAAGATATTTCCTTTTTCACCATAGCCCTCTATGGGCTTCCAAATATCCCTTTGCCAATTCCACAAGAACAGCCTTAGCGAAAGGCTTCTTGAAGGGAAAGATGTAACTCTGTGAGATGAATTAACAGAACACAGAGCAGTTTCTCAGAAAGCTTCTTTCCAGTTTTGAACGGAAGATATTTCCTTTTTCACCATAGCCCTCTATGGGCTTCCAAATATCCCTTTGCCAATTCCCCAAGAACAGCCTTAGCGAAAGGCTTCTTGAAGAGAAAGATGTAACTCTGTGAGATGAATTAACAGAACACAGAGCAGTTTCTCAGAAAGCTTCTTTCCAGTTTTGAACGGATGATATTTCCTTTTCCACCATAGCCCTCTATGGGCTTCCAAATATCCCTTTGCCAATTGCACAAGAACAGCCTTAGCGAAAGGCTTCTTCAAGACAAAGATGTAACTCTGTGAGATGAATTTACAGAACACAGAGCAGTTTCTCAGAAAGCTTCTTTCCAGTTTTGAACGGAAGATATTTCCTTTTTCACCATAGCCCTCTATGGGCTTCCAAATATCCCTTTGCCAATTCCACAAGAACAGCCTTAGCGAAAGGCTTCTTGAAGGGAAAGATGTAACTCTGTGAGATGAATTAACAGAACACAGAGCAGTTTCTCAGAAAGCTTCTTTCCAGTTTTGAACGGAAGATATTTCCTTTTTCACCATAGCCCTCTATGGGCTTCCAAATGTCCCTTTGCCAATTCCACAAGAACAGCCTTAGCGAAAGGATTCTTGAAGGGAAAGATGTAACTCTGTGAGATGAATTAACAGAACACAGAGCAGTTTCTCAGAAAGCTTCTTTCCAGTTTTGAACGGAAGATATTTCCCTTTTCACCATAGCCCTCTATGGGCTTCCAAATATCCCTTTGCCAATTCCACAAGAACAGCCTTAGCGAAAGGCTTCTTGAAGGGAAAGATGTAACTCTGTGAGATGAATTAACAGAACACAGAGCAGTTTCTCAGAAAGCTTCTTTCCAGTTTTGAACGGAAGATATTTCCTTTTTCACCATAGCCCTCTATGGGCTTCCAAATATCCCTTTGCCAATTCCACAAGAACAGCCTTAGCGAAAGGCTTCTTCAAGGGAAAGATGTAACTCTGTGAGATGAATTAACAGAACACAGAGCAGTTTCTCAGAAAGCTTCTTTCCAGTTTTGAACGGAAGATATTTCCTTTTTCACCATAGCCCTCTATGGGCTTCCAAATATCCCTTTGCCAATTCCACAAGAACAGCCTTAGCGAAAGGCTTCTTGAAGGGAAAGATGTAACTCTGTGAGATGAATTAACAGAACACAGAGCAGTTTCTCAGAAAGCTTCTTTCCAGTTTTGAACGGAAGATATTTCCTTTTTCACCATAGCCCTCTATGGGCTTCCAAATATCCCTTTGCCAATTCCACAAGAACAGCCTTAGCGAAAGGCTTCTTGAAGGGAAAGATGTAACTCTTTGAGATGAATTAACAGAACACAGAGCAGTTTCTCAGAAAGCTTCTTTCCAGTTTTGAACGGAAGATATTTCCTTTTTCACCATAGCCCTCTATGGGCTTCCAAATATCCCTTTGCCAATTCCACAAGAACAGCCTTAGCGAAAGGCTTCTTGAAGGGAAAGATGTAACTCTGTGAGATGAATTAACAGAACACTGAGCAGTTTCTCAGAAAGCTTCTTTCCAGTTTTGAACGGAAGATATTTCCTTTTTCACCATAGCCTTCTATGGGCTTCCAAATATCTCTTTGCCAATTCCACAAGAAGAGCCTTAGCGAAAGGCTTCTTGAAGGGAAAGATGTAACTCTGTGAGATGAATTAACAGAACACAGAACAGTTTCTCAGAAAGCTTCTTTCCAGTTTTGAACGGAAGATATTTCCTTTTTCACAATAGCCCTCTATGGGCTTCTAAATATCCCTTTGCCAGTTCCACAAGAACAGCCTTAGCGAAAGTCTTCTTGAAGGGAAAGATGTAACTCTGTGAGATGAATTAACAGAACACAGAGCAGTTCCTCAGCAAGCTTCTTTCCAGTTTTGAACGGAAGATATTTCCTTTTCACCATAGCCCTCTATGGGCTTCCAAATATCCCTTTGCCTATTCCCCAAGAACAGCCTTAGCGAAAGGCTTCTTGAAGGGGAAGATGTAACTCTGTGAGATGAATTAAGAGAACACAGAGCAGTTTCTCAGAAAGCTTCTTTCCAGTGTTGAACGGAAGATATTTCCTTTTTCACCATAGCCCTCTATGGGCTTCCAAATATCCCTTTGCCAATTCCCCAAGAACAGCCTTAGCGAAAGGCTTCTTGAAGGGAAAGATGTAACTCTGTGACATGAATTAACAGAACACAGAGCAGTTTCTCAGAAAGCTTCTTTCCAGTTTTGAAACGAAGATATTTCCTTTTTCACCATAGCCCTCTATGGGCTTCCAAATATCCCTTTGCCAATTCCACAAGAACAGCCTTAGCGAAAGGCTTCTTGAAGGGAAAGATGTAACTCTGTGAGATGAATTAACAGAACACAGAGCAGTTTCTCAGAAAGCTTCTTTCCAGTTTTGAACGGAAGATATTTCCTTTTTCACCATAGCCCTCTATGGGCTTCCAAATATCCCTTTGCCAATTGCACAAGAACAGCCTTAGCGAAAGGCTTCTTCAAGACAAAGATGTAACTCTGCGAGATGAATTAACAGAACACAGAGCAGTTTCTCAGAAAGCTTCTTTCCAGTTTTGAACGGAAGTTATTTCCTTTTTCACCATAGCCCTCTATGGGCTTCCAAATATCCCTTTGCCAATTCCACAAGAACAGCCTTAGCGAAAGGCTTCTTGAAGGGAAAGATGTAACTCAGTGAGATGAATTAACAGAACACAGAGCAGTTTCTCAGAAAGCTTCTTTCCAGTTTTGAACGGAAGATATTTCCTTTTTCACCATAGCCCTCTATGGGCTTCCAAATATCCCTTTGCCAATTCCACAAGAACAGCCTTAGCGAAAGGCATCTTGAAGGGAAAGATGTAACTCTGTGAGATGAATTAACAGAACACAGAGCAGTTTCTCAGAAAGCTTCTTTCCAGTTTTGAACGGAAGATATTTCCTTTTTCACCATAGCCCTCTATGGGCTTCCAAATATCCCTTTGCCAATTCCACAAGAACAGCCTTAGCGAAAGGCTTCTTGAAGGGAAAGATGTAACTCTGTGAGATGAATTAACAGAACACAGAGCAGTTTCTCAGAAAGCTTCTTTCCAGTTTTGAACGGAAGATATTTCCTTTTTCACCATAGCCCTCTATGGGCTTCCAAATATCCCTTTGCCAATTCCAAAAGAACAGCCTTAGCGAAAGGCTTCTTGAAGGGAGAGATGTAACTCGGTGAGATGATTTAACAGAACACGGAGCAGTTTCTCAAAAAGCTTGTTTCCAGTTTTGAACCGAAGATATTTCCTTTTTCACCATAGGCCTCTATGGGCTTCCAAATATCCCTTTGCCAATACCACAAGAACAGCCTTAGCGAAAGGCTTCTGGAAGTTAAAGATGTAACTCTGTGAGATGAATTAACAGAACACAGAGCAGTTTTTCAGAAAGCTTCTTTCCAGTTTTGAACGGAAGATATTTCCTTTTTCACCATAGCCCTCTATGGGCTTCCAAATATCCCTTTGCCAATTCCCCAAGAACAGCCTTACGGAAAGGCTTCTTGAAGGGAAAGATGTAATTTTGTGAGATGAATTAACAGAACACAGAGCAGTTTCTCAGAAAGCTTCTTTCCAGTTTTGAACGGAAGATATTTCCTTTTTCACCATAGCCCTCTATGGGCTTCCAAATATCCCTTTGCCAATTCCACAAGAACAGCCTTAGCGAAAGGCTTCTTGAAGGGAAAGATGTAACTCTGTGAGAAGAATTAACAGAACACAGAGCAGTTTCTCAGAAAGCTTCTTTCCAGTTTTGAACGGAAGATATTTCCTTTTTCACCATAGCCCTCTATGGGCTTCCAAATATCCCTTTGCCAATTCCACAAGAACAGCCTTAGCGAAAGGCTTCTTGAAGGGAAAGATGTAACTCTGTGAGATGAATTAACAGAACACAGAGCAGTTTCTCAGAAAGCTTCTTTCCAGTTTTGTACGGAAGATATTTCCTTTTTCACCATAGCCCTCTATGGGCTTCCAAATATCCCTTTGCCAATTCCACAAGAACAGCCTTAGCGAAAGGCTTCTTGAAGGGAAAGATGTAACTCTGTGAGATGAATTAACAGAACACAGAGCAGTTTCTCAGAAAGCTTCTTTCCAGTTTTGAACGGAAGATATTTCCTTTTTCACCATAGCCCTGTATGGGCTTCAAAATATCCCTTTGCCAATTCCACAAGAACAGCCTTAGCGAAAGGCTTCTTGAAGGGAAAGATGTAACTCTGTGAGATGAATTAACAGAACACAGAGCAGTTTCTCAGAAAGCTTCTTTCCTGTTTTGAACGGAAGATATTTCCTTTTTCACCATAGCCCTCTATGGGCTTCCAAATATCCCTTTGCCAATTCCCCAAGAACAGCCTTAGCGAAAGGCTTCTTGAAGAGAAAGATGTAACTCTGTGAGATGAATTAACAGAACACAGAGCAGTTTCTCAGAAAGCTTCTTTCCAGGTTTGAACGGAAGATATTTCCTTTTTCACGATAGCCCTCTACGGGCTTCCAAATATCCCTTTGCCAATTGCACAAGAACAGCCTTAGCGAAAGGCTTCTTGAAGGGAAAGATGTAACTCTGTGAGATGAATTAACAGAACACAGAGCAGTTTCTCAGAAAGCTTCTTTCCAGTTTTGAACGGAAGATATTTCCTTTTTCACCATAGCCCTCTATGGGCTTCCAAATATCCCTTTGCCAATTCCACAAGAACAGCCTTAGCGAAAGGCTTCTTCAAGGGAAAGATGTATCTCTGTGAGATGAATTAACAGAACACAGAGCAGTTTCTCAGAAAGCTTCTTTCCAGTTTTGAACGGAAGATATTTCCTTTTTCACCATAGCCCTCTATGGGCTTCCAAATATCCCTTTGCCAATTCCACAAGAACAGCCTTAGCGAAAGGCTTCTTGAAGGGAAAGATGTAACTCTGTGAGATGAATTAACAGAACACAGAGCAGTTTCTCAGAAAGCTTCTTTCCAGTTTTGAACGGAAGATATTTCCTTTTTCACCATAGCCCTCTATGGGCTTCCAAATATCCCTTTGCCAATTCCACAAGAACAGCCTTAGCGAAAGGCTTCTTGAAGGGAAAGATGTAACTCTTTGAGATGAATTAACAGAACACAGAGCAGTTTCTCAGAAAGCTTCTTTCCAGTTTTGAACGGAAGATATTTCCTTTTTCACCATAGCCCTCTATGGGCTTCCAAATATCCCTTTGCCAATTAAACAAGAACAGCCTTAGCGAAAGGCTTCTTGAAGGGAAAGATGTAACACAGTGACAGAAATTAACAGAACACAGACCAGTTTCTCAGAAAGCTTCTTTCCAGTTTTGAACGGAAGATATTTCCTTTTTCACCATAGCCCTCTATGGGCTTCCAAATATCCCTTTGCCAATTCCACAAGAACAGCCTTAGCGAAAGGAATTTGAAGGGAAAGATGTAACTCTGTTAGATGAATTAACAGAACACAGAGCAGTTTCTCAGAAAGCTTCTTTCCAGTTTTGAACGGAAGATATTTCCTTTTTCACCATAGCCCTCTATGGGCTTCCAAATATCCCTTTGCCAATACCACAAGAACAGCCTTAGCGAAAGACTTCTTGAAGGAAAAGATGTAACTCTGTGAGATGAATTAACAGAACACAGAGAAGTTTCTCAGAAACCTTCTTTATAGTTTTGAACGGAAGATATTTCCTGTTTCACCATAGCCCTCCATAGGCTTCCAAATATACCTTTGCCAATTCCACAAGAAGAGCCTTAGCGAAAGGCTTCTTGAAGGGAAAGATGTAACTCTGTGAGATGAATTAACAGAACACAGAGCAGTTTCTCAGAAAGCTTCTTTCCTGTTTTGAACGGAAGATATTTCCTTTTTCACCATAGCCCTCTATGGGCTTCCAAATATCCCTTTGCCAATTCCACAAGAACAGCCTTAGCGAAAGGCTTCTTGAAGGGAAAGATGTAACTCTGTGAGATGAATTAACAGAACACAGAGCAGTTTCTCAGAAAGCTTCTTTCCAGTTTTGAACGGAAGATATTTCCTTTTTCACCATAGCCCCCTATGGGCTTCCAAATATCCCTTTGCCAATTCCACAAGAACAGCCTTAGCGAAAGGCTTCTTGAAGGGAGAGATGTAACTCGGTGAGATGATTTAACAGAACACGGAGCAGTTTCTCAAAAAGCTTGTTTCCAGTTTTGAACGGAAGATATTTCCTTTTTCACCATAGCCCTCTATGGGCTTCCAAATATCCCTTTGCAAATACCACAGGAACAGCCTTAGCGAAAGGCTTCTTGAAGTTAAAGATGTAACTCTGTGAGATGAATTAACAGAACACAGAGCAGTTTTTCAGAAAGCTTGTTTCCAGTTTTGAACGGAAGATATTTCCTTTTTCACCATAGCCCTCTATGGGCTTCCAAATATCCCTTTGCCAATTCCCCAAGAACAGCCTTACCGAAAGACTTCTTGAAGGGAAAGATGTAATTTTGTGAGATGAATTAACAGAACACAGAGCAGTTTCTCAGAAAGCTTCTTTCCAGTTTTGAACGGAAGATATTTCCTTTTTCACCATAGCCCTCTATGGGCTTCCAAATATCCCTTTGCCAATTCCACAAGAACAGCCTTAGGGAAAGGCTTCTTGAAGGGAAAGATGTAATTTTGTGAGAAGAATTAACAGAACACAGAGCAGTTTCTCAGAAAGCTTCTTTCCAGTTTTGAACGGAAGATATTTCCTTTTTCACCATAGCCCTCTATGGGCTTCCAAATATCCCTTTGCCAATTCCACAAGAACAGCCTTAGCGAAAGGCTTCTTGAAGGGAAAGATGTAACTCTGTGAGATGAATTAACAGAACACAGAGCAGTTTCTCAGAAAGCTTCTTTCCAGTTTTGAACGGAAGATATTTCCTTTTTCACCATAGCCCTCTATGGGCTTCCAAATATCCCTTTGCCAATTCCACAAGAACAGCCTTAGCGAAAGGCTTCTTGAAGGGAAAGATGTAACTCTGTGAGATGAATTAACAGAACACAGAGCAGTTTCTCAGAAAGCTTCTTTCCAGTTTTGAACGGAAGATAATTCCTTTTTCACCATAGCCCTCTATGGGCTTCCAAATATCCCTTTGCCAATTCCAATTCCACAAGAACAGCCTT
Source organism: Chlorocebus sabaeus (assembly GCF_047675955.1). NCBI lineage: Eukaryota > Metazoa > Chordata > Mammalia > Primates > Cercopithecidae > Chlorocebus > Chlorocebus sabaeus. The sequence goes on from NW_027327594.1 coordinate 37,085, forward strand.
AGCGAAAGGCTTCTTGAAGGGAAAGATGTAACTCTGTGAGATGAATTAACAGAACACAGAGCAGTTTCTCAGAAAGCTTCTTTCCAGTTTTGAACGGAAGATATTTCCTTTTTCACCATAGCCCTCTACGGGCTTCCAAATATCCCTTTGCCCATTCCCCAAGAACAGCCTTAGCGAAAGGCTTCTTGAAGGGAAAGATGTAACTCTGTGAGATGAATTAAGAGAACGCAGAGCAGTTTCTCAGAAAGCTTCTTTCCTGTTTTGAACGGAAGATATTTCCTTTTTCACCATAGCCCTCTATGGGCTTCCAAATATCCCTTTGCCAATTCCACAAGAACAGCCTTAGCGAAAGGCTTCTTGAAGGGAAAGATGTAACTCTGTGAGATGAATTAACAGAACACAGAGCAGTTTCTCAGAAACCTTCTTTCCAGTTTTGAACGGAAGATATTTCCTTTTTCACCATAGCCCTCTATGGGCTTCCAAATATTCCTATGCCAATTCCACAAGAACAGCCTTAGCGAAAGGCTTCTTGAAGGGAAAGATGTAACTCTGTGAGATGAATTAACAGAACACAGAGCAATTTCTCAGAAAGCTTCTTTCCAGTTTTGAACGGAAGGCATTTCCTTTTTCACCATAGCCCTCTATGGGCTTCCAAATATCCCTTTGCCAATTCCACAAGAACAGCCTTAGCGAAAGGCTTCTTAAAGGGAAAGATGTAACTCTGTGAGATGAATTAACAGAACACAGAGCGGTTTCTCAGAAAGCTTCCTTCCAGTTTTGAACGGAAGATATTTCCTTTTTCACCATAGCCCTCTATGGGCTTCCAAATATCCCTTTGCCAATTCCACAAGAACAGCCTTAGCGAAAGGCTTCTTGAAGGGAAAGATGTAACTCCGTGAGATGAATTAACAGAACACAGAGCAGTTTCTCAGAAAGCTTCTTTCCAGTTTTGAACCGAAGATATTTCCTTTTTCACCATAGCCCTCTATGGGCTTCCAAATATCCCTTTGCCAATTCCACAAGAACAGCCTTAGCGAAAGGCTTCTTGAAGGGAAAGATGTAACTCTGTGAGATGAATTAACAGAACACAGAGCAGTTTCTCAGAAAGCTTCTTTCCAGTTTTGAACGGAAGATATTTCCTTTTTCACCATAGCCCTCTAAGGGCTTCCAAATATCCCTTTGCCAATTCCACAAGAACAGCCTTAGCGAATGGCTTCTTGAAGGGAAAGATGTAACTCTGTGAGATGAATTAACAGAACACAGAGCAGTTTCTCAGAAAGCTTCTTTCCTGTTTTGAACGGAAGATATTTCCTTTTTCACCATAGCCCTCTATGGGCTTCCAAATATCCCTTTGCCAATTCCACAAGAACAGCCTTAGCGAAAGGCTTCTTGAAGGGAAAGATGTAACTCTGTGAGATGAATTAACAGAACACAGAGCAGTTTCTCAGAAAGCTTCTTTCCAGTTTTGAACGGAAGATATTTCCTTTTTCACCATAGCCCTCTATGGGCTTCCAAATATCCCTTTGCCAATTCCCCAAGAACAGCCTTAGCGAAAGGCTTCTTGAAGAGAAAGATGTAACTCTGTGAGATGAATTAACAGAACACAGAGCAGTTTCTCAGAAAGCTTCTTTCCAGTTTTGAACGGATGATATTTCCTTTTCCACCATAGCCCTCTATGGGCTTCCAAATATCCCTTTGCCAATTGCACAAGAACAGCCTTAGCGAAAGGCTTCTTCAAGACAAAGATGTAACTCTGTGAGATGAATTTACAGAACACAGAGCAGTTTCTCAGAAAGCTTCTTTCCAGTTTTGAACGGAAGATATTTCCTTTTTCACCATAGCCCTCTATGGGCTTCCAAATATCCCTTTGCCAATTCCACAAGAACAGCCTTAGCGAAAGGCTTCTTGAAGGGAAAGATGTAACTCTGTGAGATGAATTAACAGAACACAGAGCAGTTTCTCAGAAAGCTTCTTTCCAGTTTTGAACGGAAGATATTTCCTTTTTCACCATAGCCCTCTATGGGCTTCCAAATGTCCCTTTGCCAATTCCACAAGAACAGCCTTAGCGAAAGGATTCTTGAAGGGAAAGATGTAACTCTGTGAGATGAATTAACAGAACACAGAGCAGTTTCTCAGAAAGCTTCTTTCCAGTTTTGAACGGAAGATATTTCCCTTTTCACCATAGCCCTCTATGGGCTTCCAAATATCCCTTTGCCAATTCCATAAGAACAGACTTAGCGAAAGGCTTCTTGAAGGGAAAGATGTAACTCTGTGAGATGATTTAACAGAACACAGAGCAGTTTCTCAGAAAGCTTCTTTCCAGTTTTGAACGGAAGATATTTCCCTTTTCACCATAGCCCTCTATGGGCTTCCAAATATCCCTTTGCCAATTCCACAAGAACAGCCTTATCGAAAGGCTTCTAGAAGGGAAAGATGTAACTCTGTGAGATGAATTAACAGAACACAGAGCAGTTTCTCAGAAAGCTTCTTTCCAGTTTTGAACGGAAGATATTTCCTTTTTCACCATAGCCCTCTATGGGCTTCCAAATATCCCTTTGCCAATTCCACAAGAACAGCCTTAGCGAAAGGCTTCTAGAAGGGAAAGATGTAACTCTGTGAGATGAATTAACAGAACACAGAGCAGTTTCTCAGAAAGCTTCTTTCCAGTTTTGAACGGAAGATATTTCCTTTTTCACCATAGCCCTCTATGGGCTTCCAAATATCCCTTTGCCAATTCCACAAGAACAGCCTTAGCGAAAGGCTTCTTGAAGGGAAAGATGTAACTCTGTGAGATGAATTAACAGAACACAGAGCAGTTTCTCAGAAAGCTTCTTTCCAGTTTGGAACGGAAGATATTTCCTTTTTCACCATAGCCCTCTATGGGCTTCCAAATATCCCTTTGCCTATTCCCCAAGAACAGCCTTAGCGAAAGGCTTCTTGAAGAGAAAGATGTAACTCTGTGAGATGAATTAACAGAACACAGAGCAGTTTCTCAGAAAGCTTCTTTCCAGTTTTGAACGGAAGATATTTCCTTTTCCACCATAGCCCTCTATGGGCTTCCAAATATCCCTTTGCCAATTGCACAAGAACAGCCTTAGCGAAAGGCTTCTTCAAGACAAAGATGTAACTCTGTGAGATGAATTTACAGAACACAGAGCAGTTTCTCAGAAAGCGTCTTTCCAGTTTTGAACGGAAGATATTTCCTTTTTCACCATAGCCCTCTATGGGCTTCCAAATATCCCTTTGCCAATTCCACAAGAACAGCCTTAGCGAAAGGCTTCTTGAAGGGAAAGATGTAACTCTGTGAGATGAATTAACAGAACACAGAGCAGTTTCTCAGAAAGCTTCTTTCCAGTTTTGAACGGAAGATATTTCCTTTTTCACCATAGCCCTCTAAGGGCTTCCAAATATCCCTTTGCCAATTCCACAAGAACAGCCTTAGCGAAAGGCTTCTTGAAGGGAAAGATGTAACTCTGTGAGATGAATTAACAGAACACAGAGCAGTCTCTCAGAAAGCTTCTTTCCTGTTTTGAACGGAAGATATTTCCTTTTTCACCATAGCCCACCTATGGGCTTCCAAATATCCCTTTGCCAATTCCACAAGAACAGCCTTAGCGAAAGGCTTCTTGAAGGGAAAGATGTAACTCTGTGAGATGAATTAACAGAACACAGAGCAGTTTCTCAGAAAGCTTCTTTCCAGTTTTGAACGGAAGATATTTCCTTTTTCACCATAGCCCTCTATGGGCTTCCAAATATCCCTTTGCCAATTCCCCAAGAACAGCCTTAGCGAAAGGCTTCTTGAAGAGAAAGATGTAACTCTGTGAGATGAATTAACAGAACACAGAGCAGTTTCTCAGAAAGCTTCTTTCCAGTTTTGAACGGAAGATATTTCCTTTTCCACCATAGCCCTCTATGGGCTTCCAAATATCCCTTTGCCAATTGCACAAGAACAGCCTTAGCGAAAGGCTTCTTCAAGACAAAGATGTAACTCTGTGAGATGAATTAACAGAACACAGAGCAGTTTCTCAGAAAGCTTCTTTCCAGTTTTGAACGGAAGATATTTCCTTTTTCACCATAGCCCTCTATGGGCTTCCAAATATCCCTTTGCCAATGACACAAGAACAGCCTTAGCGAAAGGCTTCTTGAAGAGAAAGATGTAACTCTGTGAGATGAATTAACAGAACACAGAGCAGTTTCTCAGAAAGCTTCTTTCCAGTTTTGAACGGAAGATATTTCCTTTTCCACCATAGCCCTCTATGGGCTTCCAAATATCCCTTTGCCAATTGCACAAGAACAGCCTTAGCGAAAGGCTTCTTCAAGACAAAGATGTAACTCTGTGAGATGAATTTACAGAACACAGAGCAGTTTCTCAGAAAGCTTCTTTCCAGTTTTGAACGGAAGATATTTCCTTTTCCACCATAGCCCTCTATGGGCTTCCAAATGTCCCTTTGCCAATTCCACAAGAACAGCCTTAGCGAAAGGCTTCTTGAAGGGAAAGATGTAACTCTGTGAGATGAATTAACAGAACACAGAGCAGTTTCTCAGAAAGCTTCTTTCCAGTTTTGAACGGAAGATATTTCCTTTTTCACCATAGCCCTCTATGGGCTTCCAAATATCCCTTTGCCAATTCCACAAGAACAGACTTAGCGAAAGGCTTCTTGAAGGGAAAGATGTAACTCTGTGAGATGAATTAACAGAACACAGAGCAGTTTCTCAGAAAGCTTCTTTCCAGTTTTGAACGGAAGATATTTCCCTTTTCACCATAGCCCTCTATGGGCTTCCAAATATCCCTTTGCCAATTCCACAAGAACAGCCTTATCGAAAGGCTTCTAGAAGGGAAAGATGTAACTCTGTGAGATGAATTAACAGAACACAGAGCAGTTTCTCAGAAAGCTTCTTTCCAGTTTTGAACGGAAGATATTTCCTTTTTCACCATAGCCCTCTATGGGCTTCCAAATATCTCTTTGCCAATTCCACAAGAACAGCCTTAGCGAAAGGCTTCTTGAAGGGAGAGATGTAACTCGGTGAGATGATTTAACAGAACACGGAGCAGTTTCTCAAAAACTTGTTTCCAGTTTTGAACGGAAGGTATTTCCTTTTTCACCATAGCCCTCTATGGGCTTCCAAATATCCCTTTGCCAATACCACAAGAACAGCCTTAGCGAAAGGCTTCTTGAAGTTAAAGATGTAACTCTGTGAGATGAATTAACAGAACACAGAGCAGTTTTTCAGAAAGCTTGTTTCCAGTTTTGAACGGAAGATATTTCCTTTTTCACCATAGCCCTCTATGGGCTTCCAAATATCCCTTTGCCAATTCCCCAAGAACAGCCTTACCGAAAGGCTTCTTGAAGGGAAAGATGTAACTCTGTGAGATGAATTAACAGAACACAGAGCAGTTTCTCAGAAAGCTTCTTTCCATTTTTGAACGGAAGATATTTCCTTTTTCACCATAGCCCTCTATGGGCTTCCAAATATCCCTTTGCCAATTCCACAAGAACAGCCTTAGCGAAAGGCTTCTTGAAGGGAAAGATGTAACTCTGTGAGATGAATTAACAGAACACAGAGGAGTTTCTCAGAAATCTTCTTTCCTGTTTTGAACGGAAGATATTTCCTTTTTCACCATAGCCCTCTATGGGCTTCCAAATATCCCTTTGCCAATTAAACAAGAACAGCCTTAGCGAAAGGCTTCTTGAAGGGAAAGATGTAACTCAGTGACAGAAATTAACAGAACACAGACCAGTTTCTCAGAAAGCTTCTTTCCAGTTTTGAACGGAAGATATTTCCTTTTTCACCATAGCCCTCTATGGGCTTCCAAATATCCCTTTGCCCATACCACAAGAACAGCCTTAGCGAAAGACTTCTTGAAGGAAAAGATGTAACTCTGTGAGATGAATTAACAGAACACAGAGCAGTTTCTCAGAAAGCTTCTTTCCAGTTTTGAACGGAAGATATTTCCTTTTTCACCATAGCCCTCTATGGGCTTCCAAATATCCCTTTGCCAATTCCACAAGAACAGCCTTAGCGAAAGGCTTCTTGAAGGGAAAGATGTAACTCTGTGAGATGAATTAACAGAACACAGAGCAGTTTCTCAGAAAGCTTCTTTCCAGTTTTGAACGGAAGATATTTCCTTTTTCACCATAGCCCTCTATGGGCTTCCAAATATCCCTTTGCCAATTCCACAAGAACAGCCTTAGCGAAAGGCTTCTTGAAGGGAAAGATGTAACTCTTTGAGATGAATTAACAGAACACAGAGCAGTTTCTCAGAAAGCTTCTTTCCAGTTTTGAACGGAAGATATTTCCTTTTTCACCATAGCCCTCTATGGGCTTCCAAATATCCCTTTGCCAATTCCACAAGAACAGCCTTAGCGAAAGGCTTCTTGAAGGGAAAGATGTAACTCTGTGAGATGAATTAACAGAACACAGAGCAGTTTCTCAGAAAGCTTCTTTCCAGTTTTGAACGGAAGATATTTCCTTTTTCACCATAGCCTTCTATGGGCTTCCAAATATCCCTTTGCCAATTCCACAAGAAGAGCCTGAGCGAAAGGCTTCTTGAAGGGAAAGATGTAACTCTGTGAGATGAATTAACAGAACACAGAACAGTTTCTCAGAAAGCTTCTTTCCAGTTTTGAACGGAAGATATTTCCTTTTTCACAATAGCCCTCTATGGGCTTCCAAATATCCCTTTGCCAGTTCCACAAGAACAGCCTTAGCGAAAGTCTTCTTGAAGGGAAAGATGTAACTCTGTGAGATGAATTAACAGAACACAGAGCAGTTCCTCAGCAAGCTTCTTTCCAGTTTTGAACGGAAGATATTTCCTTTTCACCATAGCCCTCTATGGGCTTCCAAATATCCCTTTGCCTATTCCCCAAGAACAGCCTTAGCGAAAGGCTTCTTGAAGGGGAAGATGTAACTCTGTGAGATGAATTAACAGAACACAGAGCAGTTTCTCAGAAAGCTTCTTTCCAGTGTTGAACGGAAGATATTTCCTTTTTCACCATAGCTCTCTATGGGCTTCCAAATATCCCTTTGCCAATTCCCCAAGAACAGCCTTAGCGAAAGGCTTCTTGAAGGGAAAGATGTAACTCTGTGAGATGAATTAACAGAACACAGAGCAGTTTCTCAGAAAGCTTCTTTCCAGTTTTGAAACGAAGATATTTCCTTTTTCACCATAGCCCTCTATGGGCTTCCAAATATCCCTTTGCCAATTCCACAAGAACAGCCTTAGCGAAAGGCTTCTTGAAGGGAAAGATGTAACTCTGTGAGATGAATTAACAGAACACAGAGCAGTTTCTCAGAAAGCTTCTTTCCAGTTTTGAACGGAAGATATTTCCTTTTTCACCATAGCCCTCTATGGGCTTCCAAATATCCCTTTGCCAATTGCACAAGAACAGCCTTAGCGAAAGGCTTCTTCAAGACAAAGATGTAACTCTGTGAGATGAATTAACAGAACACAGAGCAGTTTCTCAGAAAGCTTCTTTCCAGTTTTGAACGGAAGTTATTTCCTTTTTCACCATAGCCCTCTATGGGCTTCCAAATATCCCTTTGCCAATTCCACAAGAACAGCCTTAGCGAAAGGCTTCTTGAAGGGAAAGATGTAACTCAGTGAGATGAATTAACAGAACACAGAGCAGTTTCTCAGAAGGCTTCTTTCCAGTTTTGAACGGAAGATATTTCCTTTTTCACCATAGCCCTCTATGGGCTTCCAAATATCCCTTTGCCAATTCCACAAGAACAGCCTTAGCGAAAGGCATCTTGAAGGGAAAGATGTAACTCTGTGAGATGAATTAACAGAACACAGAGCAGTTTCTCAGAAAGCTTCTTTCCAGTTTTGAACGGAAGATATTTCCTTTTTCACCATAGCCCTCTATGGGCTTCCAAATATCCCTTTGCCAATTCCACAAGAACAGCCTTAGCGAAAGGCTTCTTGAAGGGAAAGATGTAACTCTGTGAGATGAATTAACAGAACACAGAGCAGTTTCTCAGAAAGCTTCTTTCCAGTTTTGAACGGAAGATATTTCCTTTTTCACCATAGCCCTCTATGGGCTTCCAAATATCCCTTTGCCAATTCCAAAAGAACAGCCTTAGCGAAAGGCTTCTTGAAGGGAGAGATGTAACTCGGTGAGATGATTTAACAGAACACGGAGCAGTTTCTCAAAAAGCTTGTTTCCAGTTTTGAACCGAAGATATTTCCTTTTTCACCATAGGCCTCTATGGGCTTCCAAATATCCCTTTGCCAATACCACAAGAACAGCCTTAGCGAAAGGCTTCTTGAAGTTAAAGATGTAACTCTGTGAGATGAATTAACAGAACACAGAGCAGTTTTTCAGAAAGCTTCTTTCCAGTTTTGAACGGAAGATATTTCCTTTTTCACCATAGCCCTCTATGGGCTTCCAAATATCCCTTTGCCAATTCCCCAAGAACAGCCTTACGGAAAGGCTTCTTGAAGGGAAAGATGTAATTTTGTGAGATGAATTAACAGAACACAGAGCAGTTTCTCAGAAAGCTTCTTTCCAGTTTTGAACGGAAGATATTTCCTTTTTCACCATAGCCCTCTATGGGCTTCCAAATATCCCTTTGCCAATTCCACAAGAACAGCCTTAGCGAAAGGCTTCTTGAAGGGAAAGATGTAACTCTGTGAGAAGAATTAACAGAACACAGAGCAGTTTCTCAGAAAGCTTCTTTCCAGTTTTGAACGGAAGATATTTCCTTTTTCACCATAGCCCTCTATGGGCTTCCAAATATCCCTTTGCCAATTCCACAAGAACAGCCTTAGCGAAAGGCTTCTTGAAGGGAAAGATGTAACTCTGTGAGATGAATTAACAGAACACAGAGCAGTTTCTCAGAAAGCTTCTTTCCAGTTTTGTACGGAAGATATTTCCTTTTTCACCATAGCCCTCTATGGGCTTCCAAATATCCCTTTGCCAATTCCACAAGAACAGCCTTAGCGAAAGGCTTCTTGAAGGGAAAGATGTAACTCTGTGAGATGAATTAACAGAACACAGAGCAGTTTCTCAGAAAGCTTCTTTCCAGTTTTGAACGGAAGATATTTCCTTTTTCACCATAGCCCTGTATGGGCTTCAAAATATCCCTTTGCCAATTCCACAAGAACAGCCTTAGCGAAAGGCTTCTTGAAGGGAAAGATGTAACTCTGTGAGATGAATTAACAGAACACAGAGCAGTTTCTCAGAAAGCTTCTTTCCTGTTTTGAACGGAAGATATTTCCTTTTTCACCATAGCCCTCTATGGGCTTCCAAATATCCCTTTGCCAATTCCCCAAGAACAGCCTTAGCGAAAGGCTTCTTGAAGAGAAAGATGTAACTCTGTGAGATGAATTAACAGAACACAGAGCAGTTTCTCAGAAAGCTTCTTTCCAGGTTTGAACGGAAGATATTTCCTTTTTCACGATAGCCCTCTACGGGCTTCCAAATATCCCTTTGCCAATTGCACAAGAACAGCCTTAGCGAAAGGCTTCTTGAAGGGAAAGATGTAACTCTGTGAGATGAATTAACAGAACACAGAGCAGTTTCTCAGAAAGCTTCTTTCCAGTTTTGAACGGAAGATATTTCCTTTTTCACCATAGCCCTCTATGGGCTTCCAAATATCCCTTTGCCAATTCCACAAGAACAGCCTTAGCGAAAGGCTTCTTCAAGGGAAAGATGTATCTCTGTGAGATGAATTAACAGAACACAGAGCAGTTTCTCAGAAAGCTTCTTTCCAGTTTTGAACGGAAGATATTTCCTTTTTCACCATAGCCCTCTATGGGCTTCCAAATATCCCTTTGCCAATTCCACAAGAACAGGCTTAGCGAAAGTCTTCTTGAAGGGAAAGATGTAACTCTGTGAGATGAATTAACAGAACACAGAACAGTTCCTCAGCAAGCTTCTTTCCAGTGTTGAACGGAAGATATTTCCTTTTTCACCATAGCCCTCTATGGGCTTCCAAATATCCCTTTGCCAATTCCCCAAGAACAGCCTTAGCGAAAGGCTTCTTGAAGGGAAAGATGTAACTCTGTGAGATGAATTAACAGAACACAGAGCAGTTTCTCAGAAAGCTTCTTTCCAGTTTTGAAACGAAGATATTTCCTTTTTCACCATAGCCCTCTATGGGCTTCCAAATATCCCTTTGCCAATTCCACAAGAACAGCCTTAGCGAAAGGCTTCTTGAAGGGAAAGATGTAACTCTGTGAGATGAATTAACAGAACACAGAGCAGTTTCTCAGAAAGCTTCTTTCCAGTTTTGAACGGAAGATATTTCCTTTTTCACCATAGCCCTCTATGGGCTTCCAAATATCCCTTTGCCAATTGCACAAGAACAGCCTTAGCGAAAGGCTTCTTCAAGACAAAGATGTAACTCTGTGAGATGAATTAACAGAACACAGAGCAGTTTCTCAGAAAGCTTCTTTCCAGTTTTGAACGGAAGTTATTTCCTTTTTCACCATAGCCCTCTATGGGCTTCCAAATATCCCTTTGCCAATTCCACAAGAACAGCCTTAGCGAAAGGCTTCTTGAAGGGAAAGATGTAACTCAGTGAGATGAATTAACAGAACACAGAGCAGTTTCTCAGAAGGCTTCTTTCCAGTTTTGAACGGAAGATATTTCCTTTTTCACCATAGCCCTCTATGGGCTTCCAAATATCCCTTTGCCAATTCCACAAGAACAGCCTTAGCGAAAGGCATCTTGAAGGGAAAGATGTAACTCTGTGAGATGAATTAACAGAACACAGAGCAGTTTCTCAGAAAGCTTCTTTCCAGTTTTGAACGGAAGATATTTCCTTTTTCACCATAGCCCTCTATGGGCTTCCAAATATCCCTTTGCCAATTCCACAAGAACAGCCTTAGCGAAAGGCTTCTTGAAGGGAAAGATGTAACTCTGTGAGATGAATTAACAGAACACAGAGCAGTTTCTCAGAAAGCTTCTTTCCAGTTTTGAACGGAAGATATTTCCTTTTTCACCATAGCCCTCTATGGGCTTCCAAATATCCCTTTGCCAATTCCAAAAGAACAGCCTTAGCGAAAGGCTTCTTGAAGGGAGAGATGTAACTCGGTGAGATGATTTAACAGAACACGGAGCAGTTTCTCAAAAAGCTTGTTTCCAGTTTTGAACCGAAGATATTTCCTTTTTCACCATAGGCCTCTATGGGCTTCCAAATATCCCTTTGCCAATACCACAAGAACAGCCTTAGCGAAAGGCTTCTTGAAGTTAAAGATGTAACTCTGTGAGATGAATTAACAGAACACAGAGCAGTTTTTCAGAAAGCTTCTTTCCAGTTTTGAACGGAAGATATTTCCTTTTTCACCATAGCCCTCTATGGGCTTCCAAATATCCCTTTGCCAATTCCCCAAGAACAGCCTTACGGAAAGGCTTCTTGAAGGGAAAGATGTAATTTTGTGAGATGAATTAACAGAACACAGAGCAGTTTCTCAGAAAGCTTCTTTCCAGTTTTGAACGGAAGATATTTCCTTTTTCACCATAGCCCTCTATGGGCTTCCAAATATCCCTTTGCCAATTCCACAAGAACAGCCTTAGCGAAAGGCTTCTTGAAGGGAAAGATGTAACTCTGTGAGAAGAATTAACAGAACACAGAGCAGTTTCTCAGAAAGCTTCTTTCCAGTTTTGAACGGAAGATATTTCCTTTTTCACCATAGCCCTCTATGGGCTTCCAAATATCCCTTTGCCAATTCCACAAGAACAGCCTTAGCGAAAGGCTTCTTGAAGGGAAAGATGTAACTCTGTGAGATGAATTAACAGAACACAGAGCAGTTTCTCAGAAAGCTTCTTTCCAGTTTTGTACGGAAGATATTTCCTTTTTCACCATAGCCCTCTATGGGCTTCCAAATATCCCTTTGCCAATTCCACAAGAACAGCCTTAGCGAAAGGCTTCTTGAAGGGAAAGATGTAACTCTGTGAGATGAATTAACAGAACACAGAGCAGTTTCTCAGAAAGCTTCTTTCCAGTTTTGAACGGAAGATATTTCCTTTTTCACCATAGCCCTGTATGGGCTTCAAAATATCCCTTTGCCAATTCCACAAGAACAGCCTTAGCGAAAGGCTTCTTGAAGGGAACGATGTAACTCTGTGAGATGAATTAACAGAACACAGAGCAGTTTCTCAGAAAGCTTCTTTCCTGTTTTGAACGGAAGATATTTCCTTTTTCACCATAGCCCTCTATGGGCTTCCAAATATCCCTTTGCCAATTCCCCAAGAACAGCCTTAGCGAAAGGCTTCTTGAAGAGAAAGATGTAACTCTGTGAGATGAATTAACAGAACACAGAGCAGTTTCTCAGAAAGCTTCTTTCCAGGTTTGAACGGAAGATATTTCCTTTTTCACGATAGCCCTCTACGGGCTTCCAAATATCCCTTTGCCAATTGCACAAGAACAGCCTTAGCGAAAGGCTTCTTGAAGGGAAAGATGTAACTCTGTGAGATGAATTAACAGAACACAGAGCAGTTTCTCAGAAAGCTTCTTTCCAGTTTTGAACGGAAGATATTTCCTTTTTCACCATAGCCCTCTATGGGCTTCCAAATATCCCTTTGCCAATTCCACAAGAACAGCCTTAGCGAAAGGCTTCTTCAAGGGAAAGATGTATCTCTGTGAGATGAATTAACAGAACACAGAGCAGTTTCTCAGAAAGCTTCTTTCCAGTTTTGAACGGAAGATATTTCCTTTTTCACCATAGCCCTCTATGGGCTTCCAAATATCCCTTTGCCAATTCCACAAGAACAGGCTTAGCGAAAGGCTTCTTGAAGGGAAAGATGTAACTCTGTGAGATGAATTAACAGAACACAGAGCAGTTTCTCAGAAAGCTTCTTTCCAGTTTTGAACGGAAGATATTTCCTTTTTCACCATAGCCCTCTATGGGCTTCCAAATATCCCTTTGCCAATTCCACAAGAACAGCCTTAGCGAAAGGCTTCTTGAAGGGAAAGATGTAACTCTTTGAGATGAATTAACAGAACACAGAGCAGTTTCTCAGAAAGCTTCTTTCCAGTTTTGAACGGAAGATATTTCCTTTTTCACCATAGCCCTCTATGGGCTTCCAAATATCCCTTTGCCAATTAAACAAGAACAGCCTTAGCGAAAGGCTTCTTGAAGGGAAAGATGTAACACAGTGACAGAAATTAACAGAACACAGACCAGTTTCTCAGAAAGCTTCTTTCCAGTTTTGAACGGAAGATATTTCCTTTTTCACCATAGCCCTCTATGGGCTTCCAAATATCCCTTTGCCAATTCCACAAGAACAGCCTTAGCGAAAGGAATTTGAAGGGAAAGATGTAACTCTGTTAGATGAATTAACAGAACACAGAGCAGTTTCTCAGAAAGCTTCTTTCCAGTTTTGAACGGAAGATATTTCCTTTTTCACCATAGCCCTCTATGGGCTTCCAAATATCCCTTTGCCAATACCACAAGAACAGCCTTAGCGAAAGACTTCTTGAAGGAAAAGATGTAACTCTGTGAGATGAATTAACAGAACACAGAGAAGTTTCTCAGAAACCTTCTTTATAGTTTTGAACGGAAGATATTTCCTGTTTCACCATAGCCCTCCATAGGCTTCCAAATATACCTTTGCCAATTCCACAAGAAGAGCCTTAGCGAAAGGCTTCTTGAAGGGAAAGATGTAACTCTGTGAGATGAATTAACAGAACACAGAGCAGTTTCTCAGAAAGCTTCTTTCCTGTTTTGAACGGAAGATATTTCCTTTTTCACCATAGCCCTCTATGGGCTTCCAAATATCCCTTTGCCAATTCCACAAGAACAGCCTTAGCGAAAGGCTTCTTGAAGGGAAAGATGTAACTCTGTGAGATGAATTAACAGAACACAGAGCAGTTTCTCAGAAAGCTTCTTTCCAGTTTTGAACGGAAGATATTTCCTTTTTCACCATAGCCCCCTATGGGCTTCCAAATATCCCTTTGCCAATTCCACAAGAACAGCCTTAGCGAAAGGCTTCTTGAAGGGTGAGATGTAACTCGGTGAGATGATTTAACAGAACACGGAGCAGTTTCTCAAAAAGCTTGTTTCCAGTTTTGAACGGAAGATATTTCCTTTTTCACCATAGCCCTCTATGGGCTTCCAAATATCCCTTTGCAAATACCACAAGAACAGCCTTAGCGAAAGGCTTCTTGAAGTTAAAGATGTAACTCTGTGAGATGAATTAACAGAACACAGAGCAGTTTTTCAGAAAGCTTGTTTCCAGTTTTGAACGGAAGATATTTCCTTTTTCACCATAGCCCTCTATGGGCTTCCAAATATCCCTTTGCCAATTCCCCAAGAACAGCCTTACCGAAAGACTTCTTGAAGGGAAAGATGTAATTTTGTGAGATGAATTAACAGAACACAGAGCAGTTTCTCAGAAAGCTTCTTTCCAGTTTTGAACGGAAGATATTTCCTTTTTCACCATAGCCCTCTATGGGCTTCCAAATATCCCTTTGCCAATTCCACAAGAACAGCCTTAGGGAAAGGCTTCCTGAAGGGAAGGATGTAATTTTGTGAGATGAATTAACAGAACACAGAGCAGTTTCTCAGAAAGCTTCTTTCCAGTTTTGAACGGAAGATATTTCCTTTTTCACCATAGCCCTCTATGGGCTTCCAAATATCCCTTTGCCAATTCCACAAGAACAGCCTTAGCGAAAGGCTTCTTGAAGGGAAAGATGTAACTCTGTGAGAAGAATTAACAGAACACAGAGCAGTTTCTCAGAAAGCTTCTTTCCAGTTTTGAACGGAAGATATTTCCTTTTTCACCATAGCCCTCTATGGGCTTCCAAATATCCCTTTGCTAATTCCACAAGAACAGCCTTAGCGAAAGGCTTCTTGAAGGGAAAGATGTAACTCTGTGAGATGAATTAACAGAACACAGAGCAGTTTCTCAGAAAGTTTCTTTCCAGTTTTGTACGGAAGATATTTCCTTTTTCACCATAGCCCTCTATGGGCTTCCAAATATCCCTTTGCCAATTCCACAAGAACAGCCTTAGCGAAAGGCTTCTTGAAGGGAAAGATGTAACTCTGTGAGATGAATTAACAGAACACAGAGCAGTTTCTCAGAAAGCTTCTTTCCAGTTTTGAACGGAAGATATTTCCTTTTTCACCATACCCCTCTACCGGCTTCCAAATATCCCTTTGCCCATTCCCCAAGAACAGCCTTAGCGAAAGGCTTCTTGAAGGGAAAAATGTAACTCTGTGAGATGAATTAACAGAACACAGAGCAGTTTCTCAGAAACCTTCTTTCCAGTTTTGAACGGAAGATATTTCCTTTTTCACCATAGCCCTCTATGGGCTTCCAAATATCCCTTTGCCAATTCCACAAGAACAGCCTTAGCGAAAGGCTTCTTGAAGGGAAAGATGTAACTCTGTGAGATGAATTAACAGAACACAGAGCAGTTTCTCAGAAAGCTTCTTTCCAGTTTTGAACGGAAGATATTTCCTTTTTCACCATAGCCCTCTATGGGCTTCCAAATATCCCTTTGCCAATTCCACAAGAACAGCCTTAGCGAAAGGCTTCTTCAAGGGAAAGATGTAACTCTGTGAGATGAATTAACAGAACACAGAGCAGTTTCTCAGAAAGCTTCTTTCCAGTTTTGAACGGAAGATATTTCCTTTTTCACCATAGCCCTCTATGGGCTTCCAAATATCCCTTTGCCAATTCCACAAGAACAGCCTTAGCGAAAGGCTTCTTGAAGGGAAAGATGTAACTCTGTGAGATGAATTAACAGAACACAGAGCAGTTTCTCAGAAAGCTTCTTTCCAGTTTTGAACGGAAGATATTTCCTTTTTCACCATAGCCCTCTATGGGCTTCCAAATATCCCTTTGCCAATTCCACAAGAACAGCCTTAGCGAAAGGCTTCTTGAAGGGAAAGATGTAACTCTTTGAGAAGAATTAACAGAACACAGAGCAGTTTCTCAGAAAGCTTCTTTCCAGTTTTGAACGGAAGATATTTCCTTTTTCACCATAGCCCTCTATGGGCTTCCAAATATCCCTTTGCCAATTCCACAAGAACAGCCTTAGCGAAAGGCTTCTGGAAGGGAAAGATGTAACTCTGTGAGATGAATTAACAGAACACAGAGCAGTTTCTCAGAAAGCTTCTTTCCAGTTTTGAACGGAAGATATTTCCTTTTTCACCCTAGCCTTCTATGGGCTTCCAAATATCCCTTTGCCAATTCCACAAGAACAGCCTTAGCGAAAGGCTTCTTGAAGGGAAAGATGTAACTCTGTGAGATGAATTAACAGAACACAGAACAGTTTCTCAGAAAGCTTCTTTCCAGTTTTGAACGGAAGATATTTCCTTTTTCACAATAGCCCTCTATGGGCTTCCAAATATCCCTTTGCCAGTTCCACAAGAACAGCCTTAGCGAAAGTCTTCTTGAAGGGAAAGATGTAACTCTGTGAGATGAATTAACAGAACACAGAACAGTTCCTCAGCAAGCTTCTTTCCAGTTTTGAACCGAAGATATTTCCTTTTCACCATAGCCCTCTATGGGATTCCAAATATCCCTTTGCCTATTCCCCAAGAACAGCCTTAGCGAAAGGCTTCTTGAAGGGGAAGATGTAACTCTGTGAGATGAATTAACAGAACACAGAGCAGTTTCTCAGAAAGCTTCTTTCCAGTGTTGAACGGAAGATATTTCCTTTTTCACCATAGCCCTCTATGGGCTTCCAAATATCCCTTTGCCAATTCCACAAGAACAGCCTTAGCGAAAGGCTTCTTGAAGGGAAAGATGTAACTCTGTGAGATGAATTAACAGAACACAGAGCAGTTTCTCAGAAAGCTTCTTTCCAGTTTTGAACGGAAGATATTTCCTTTTTCACCATAGCCCTCTATGGGCTTCCAAATATCCCTTTGCCAATTCCACAAGAACAGCCTTAGCGAAAGGCTTCTTGAAGGGAAAGATGTAACTCTGTGAGATGAATTAACAGAACACAGAGCAGTTTCTCAGAAAGCTTCTTTCCAGTTTTGAACGGAAGATATTTCCTTTTTCACCATAGCCCTCTATGGGCTTCCAAATATCCCTTTGCCAATTGCACAAGAACAGCCTTAGCGAAAGGCTTCTTCAAGACAAAGATGTAACTCTGTGAGATGAATTAACAGAACACAGAGCAGTTTCTCAGAAAGCTTCTTTCCAGTTTTGAACGGAAGTTATTTCCTTTTTCACCATAGCCCTCTATGGGCTTCCAAATATCCCTTTGCCAATTCCACAAGAACAGCCTTAGCGAAAGGCTTCTTGAAGGGAAAGATGTAACTCAGTGAGATGAATTAACAGAACACAGAGCAGTTTCTCAGAAAGCTTCTTTCCAGTTTTGAACGGAAGATATTTCCTTTTTCACCATAGCCCTCTATGGGCTTCCAAATATCCCTTTGCCAATTCCACAAGAACAGCCTTAGCGAAAGGCATCTTGAAGGGAAAGATGTAACTCTGTGAGATGAATTAACAGAACACAGAGCAGTTTCTCAGAAAGCTTCTTTCCAGTTTTGAACGGAAGATATTTCCTTTTTCACCATAGCCCTCTATGGGCTTCCAAATATCCCTTTGCCAATTCCACAAGAACAGCCTTAGCGAAAGGCTTCTTGAAGGGAAAGATGTAACTCTGTGAGATGAATTAACAGAACACAGAGCAGTTTCTCAGAAAGCTTCTTTCCAGTTTTGAACGGAAGATATTTCCTTTTTCACCATAGCCCTCTATGGGCTTCCAAATATCCCTTTGCCAATTCCACAAGAACAGCCTTAGCGAAAGGCTTCTTGAAGGGAAAGATGTAACTCTGTGAGAAGAATTAACAGAACACAGAGCAGTTTCTCAGAAAGCTTCTTTCCAGTTTTGAACGGAAGATATTTCCTTTTTCACCATAGCCCTCTATGGGCTTCCAAATATCCCTTTGCCAATTCCACAAGAACAGCCTTAGCGAAAGGCTTCTTGAAGGGAAAGATGTAACTCTGTGAGATGAATTAACAGAACACAGAGCAGTTTCTCAGAAAGCTTCTTTCCAGTTTTGTACGGAAGATATTTCCTTTTTCACCATAGCCCTCTATGGGCTTCCAAATATCCCTTTGCCAATTCCACAAGAACAGCCTTAGCGAAAGGCTTCTTGAAGGGAAAGATGTAACTCTGTGAGATGAATTAACAGAACACAGAGCAGTTTCTCAGAAAGCTTCTTTCCAGTTTTGAACGGAAGATATTTCCTTTTTCACCATAGCCCTGTATGGGCTTCAAAATATCCCTTTGCCAATTCCACAAGAACAGCCTTAGCGAAAGGCTTCTTGAAGGGAAAGATGTAACTGTGAGATGAATTAACAGAACACAGAGCAGTTTCTCAGAAAGCTTCTTTCCTGTTTTGAACGGAAGATATTTCCTTTTTCACCATAGCCCTCTATGGGCTTCCAAATATCCCTTTGCCAATTCCACAAGAACAGCCTTAGCGAAAGGCTTCTTGAAGGGAAAGATGTAACTCTGTGAGATGAATTAACAGAACACAGAGCAGTTTCTCAGAAAGCTTCTTTCCAGTTTTGAACGGAAGATATTTCCTTTTTCACGATAGCCCTCTATGGGCTTCCAAATATCCCTTTGCCAATTGCACAAGAACAGCCTTAGCGAAAGGCTTCTTGAAGGGAAAGATGTAACTCTGTGAGATGAATTAACAGAACACAGAGCAGTTTCTCAGAAAGCTTCTTTCCAGTTTTGAACGGAAGATATTTCCTTTTTCACCATAGCCCTCTATGGGCTTCCAAATATCCCTTTGCCAATTCCACAAGAACAGCCTTAGCGAAAGGCTTCTTCAAGGGAAAGATGTATCTCTGTGAGATGAATTAACAGAACACAGAGCAGTTTCTCAGAAAGCTTCTTTCCAGTTTTGAACGGAAGATATTTCCTTTTTCACCATAGCCCTCTATGGGCTTCCAAATATCCCTTTGCCAATTCCACAAGAACAGGCTTAGCGAAAGGCTTCTTGAAGGGAAAGATGTAACTCTGTGAGATGAATTAACAGAACACAGAGCAGTTTCTCAGAAAGCTTCTTTCTAGTTTTGAACGGAAGATATTTCCTTTTTCACCATAGCCCTCTATGGGCTTCCAAATATCCCTTTGCCAATTCCACAAGAACAGCCTTAGCGAAAGGCTTCTTGAAGGGAAAGATGTAACTCTTTGAGATGAATTAACAGAACACAGAGCAGTTTCTCAGAAAGCTTCTTTCCAGTTTTGAACGGAAGATATTTCCTTTTTCACCATAGCCCTCTATGGGCTTCCAAATATCCCTTTGCCAATTCCACAAGAACAGCCTTAGCGAAAGGCTTCTTGAAGGGAAAGATGTAACTCTGTGAGATGAATTAACAGAACACAGAGCAGTTTCTCAGAAAGCTTCTTTCCAGTTTTGAACGGAAGATATTTCCTTTTTCACCACAGCCTTCTATGGGCTTCCAAATATCCCTTTGCCAATTCCACAAGAAGAGCCTTAGCGAAAGGCTTCTTGAAGGGAAAGATGTAACTCTGTGAGATGAATTAACAGAACACAGAACAGTTTCTCAGAAAGCTTCTTTCCAGTTTTGAACGGAAGATATTTCCTTTTTCACAATAGCCCTCTATGGGCTTCCAAATATCCCTTTGCCAGGTCCACAAGAACAGCCTTAGTGAAAGTCTTCTTGAAGGGAAGATATAACTCTGTGAGATGAATTAACAGAACACAGAGCAGTTCCTCAGAAAGCTTCTTTCCAGTTTTGAACGGAAGATATTTCCTTTTCACCATAGCCCTCTATGGGCTTCCAAATATCCCTTTGCCAATTCCCCAAGAACAGCCTTAGCGAAAGGCTTCTTGAAGGGGAAGATGTAACTCTGTGAGATGAATTAACAGAACACAGAGCAGTTTCTCAGAAAGCTTCTTTCCAGTGTTGAACGGAAGATATTTCCTTTTTCACCATAGCCCTCTATGGGCTTCCAAATATCCCTTTGCCAATTCCACAAGAACAGCCTTAGCGAAAGGCTTCTTGAAGGGAAAGATGTAACTCTGTGAGATGAATTAACAGAACACAGAGCAGTTTCTCAGAAAGCTTCTTTCCAGTTTTGAACGGAAGATATTTCCTTTTTCGCCATAGCCCTCTATGGGCTTCCAAATATCCCTTTGCCAATTCCACAAGAACAGCCTTAGCGAAAGGCTTATTGAATGGGAAGATGTAACTCTGTGAGATGAATTAACAGAACACAGAGCAGTTTCTCAGAAAGCTTCTTTCCAGTGTTGAACGGAAGATATTTCCTTTTTCACCATAGCCCTCTATGGGCTTCCAAATATCCCTTTGCAAATTCCACAAGAACAGCCTTAGCGAAAGACTTCTTGAAGGGAAAGATGTAACTCTGTGAGATGAATTAACAGAACACAGAGCAGTATCTCAGAAAGCTTCTTTCCAGTTTTGAACGGAAGATATTTCCTTTTTCGCCATAGCCCTCTATGGGCTTCCAAATATCCCTTTGCCAATTCCACAAGATCAGCCTTAGCGAAAGGCTTCTTGAAGGGAAAGATGTAACTCTGTGAGATGAATTAAGAGAACACAGAGCAGTTTCTCAGAAAGCTTCTTTCCAGTTTTGAACGCAAGATATTTCCTTTTTCACCATAGCCCTCTATGGGCTTCCAAATATCCCTTTGCCAATTCCCCAAGAACAGCCTTACGGAAAGGCTTCTTGAAGGGAAAGATGTAATTTTGTGAGATGAATTAACAGAACACAGAGCAGTTTCTCAGAAAGCTTCTTTCCAGTTTTGAACGGAAGATATTTCCTTTTTCACCATAGCCCTCTCTGGGCTTCCAAATATCCCTTTGCCAATTCCACAAGAACAGCCTTAGCGAAAGGCTTCTTGAAGGGAAAGATGTAACTCTGTGAGAAGAATTAACAGAACACAGAGCAGTTTCTCAGAAAGCTTCTTTCCAGTTTTGAACGGAAGATATTTCCTTTTTCACCATAGCCCTCTATGGGCTTCCAAATATCCCTTTGCCAATTCCACAAGAACAGCCTTAGCGAAAGGCTTCTTGAAGGGATAGATGTAACTCTGTGAGATGAATTAACAGAACACAGAGCAGTTTCTCAGAAAGCTTCTTTCCAGTTTTGTACGGAAGATATTTCCTTTTTCACCATAGCCCTCTATGGGCTTCCAAATATCCCTTTGCCAATTCCACAAGAACAGCCTTAGCGAAAGGCTTCTTGAAGGGAAAGATGTAACTCTGTGAGATGAATTAACAGAACACAGAGCAGTTTCTCAGAAAGCTTCTTTCCAGTTTTGAACGGAAGATATTTCCTTTTTCACCATAGCCCTGTATGGGCTTCAAAATATCCCTTTGCCAATTCCACAAGAACAGCCTTAGCGAAAGGCTTCTTGAAGGGAAAGATGTAACTCTGTGAGATGAATTAACAGAACACAGAGCAGTTTCTCAGAAAGCTTCTTTCCAGTTTTGAACGGAAGATATTTCCTTTTTCACAATAGCCCTCTATGGGCTTCCAAATATCCCTTTGCCAGTTCCACAAGAACAGCCTTAGCGAAAGTCTTCTTGAAGGGAAAGATGTAACTCTGTGAGATGAATTAACAGAACACAGAACAGTTCCTCAGCAAGCTTCTTTCCAGTTTTGAACCGAAGATATTTCCTTTTCACCATAGCCCTCTATGGGATTCCAAATATCCCTTTGCCTATTCCCCAAGAACAGCCTTAGCGAAAGGCTTCTTGAAGGGGAAGATGTAACTCTGTGAGATGAATTAACAGAACACAGAGCAGTTTCTCAGAAAGCTTCTTTCCAGTGTTGAACGGAAGATATTTCCTTTTTCACCATAGCCCTCTATGGGCTTCCAAATATCCCTTTGCCAATTCCACAAGAACAGCCTTAGCGAAAGGCTTCTTGAAGGGAAAGATGTAACTCTGTGAGATGAATTAACAGAACACAGAGCAGTTTCTCAGAAAGCTTCTTTCCAGTTTTGAACGGAAGATATTTCCTTTTTCACCATAGCCCTCTATGGGCTTCCAAATATCCCTTTGCCAATTCCACAAGAACAGCCTTAGCGAAAGGCTTCTTGAAGGGAAAGATGTAACTCTGTGAGATGAATTAACAGAACACAGAGCAGTTTCTCTGAAAGCTTCTTTCCAGTTTTGAACGGAAGATATTTCCTTTTTCACCATAGCCCTCTATGGGCTTCCAAATATCCCTTTGCCAATTGCACAAGAACAGCCTTAGCGAAAGGCTTCTTCAAGACAAAGATGTAACTCTGTGAGATGAATTAACAGAACACAGAGCAGTTTCTCAGAAAGCTTCTTTCCAGTTTTGAACGGAAGTTATTTCCTTTTTCACCATAGCCCTCTATGGGCTTCCAAATATCCCTTTGCCAATTCCACAAGAACAGCCTTAGCGAAAGGCTTCTTGAAGGGAAAGATGTAACTCAGTGAGATGAATTAACAGAACACAGAGCAGTTTCTCAGAAAGCTTCTTTCCAGTTTTGAACGGAAGATATTTCCTTTTTCACCATAGCCCTCTATGGGCTTCCAAATATCCCTTTGCCAATTCCACAAGAACAGCCTTAGCGAAAGGCATCTTGAAGGGAAAGATGTAACTCTGTGAGATGAATTAACAGAACACAGAGCAGTTTCTCAGAAAGCTTCTTTCCAGTTTTGAACGGAAGATATTTCCTTTTTCACCATAGCCCTCTATGGGCTTCCAAATATCCCTTTGCCAATTCCACAAGAACAGCCTTAGCGAAAGGCTTCTTGAAGGGAAAGATGTAACTCTGTGAGATGAATTAACAGAACACAGAGCAGTTTCTCAGAAAGCTTCTTTCCAGTTTTGAACGGAAGATATTTCCTTTTTCACCATAGCCCTCTATGGGCTTCCAAATATCCCTTTGCCAATTCCACAAGAACAGCCTTAGCGAAAGGCTTCTTGAAGGGAAAGATGTAACTCTGTGAGAAGAATTAACAGAACACAGAGCAGTTTCTCAGAAAGCTTCTTTCCAGTTTTGAACGGAAGATATTTCCTTTTTCACCATAGCCCTCTATGGGCTTCCAAATATCCCTTTGCCAATTCCACAAGAACAGCCTTAGCGAAAGGCTTCTTGAAGGGAAAGATGTAACTCTGTGAGATGAATTAACAGAACACAGAGCAGTTTCTCAGAAAGCTTCTTTCCAGTTTTGTACGGAAGATATTTCCTTTTTCACCATAGCCCTCTATGGGCTTCCAAATATCCCTTTGCCAATTCCACAAGAACAGCCTTAGCGAAAGGCTTCTTGAAGGGAAAGATGTAACTCTGTGAGATGAATTAACAGAACACAGAGCAGTTTCTCAGAAAGCTTCTTTCCAGTTTTGAACGGAAGATATTTCCTTTTTCACCATAGCCCTGTATGGGCTTCAAAATATCCCTTTGCCAATTCCACAAGAACAGCCTTAGCGAAAGGCTTCTTGAAGGGAAAGATGTAACTCTGTGAGATGAATTAACAGAACACAGAGCAGTTTCTCAGAAAGCTTCTTTCCTGTTTTGAACGGAAGATATTTCCTTTTTCACCATAGCCCTCTATGGGCTTCCAAATATCCCTTTGCCAATTCCACAAGAACAGCCTTAGCGAAAGGCTTCTTGAAGGGAAAGATGTAACTCTGTGAGATGAATTAACAGAACACAGAGCAGTTTCTCAGAAAGCTTCTTTCCAGTTTTGAACGGAAGATATTTCCTTTTTCACGATAGCCCTCTATGGGCTTCCAAATATCCCTTTGCCAATTGCACAAGAACAGCCTTAGCGAAAGGCTTCTTGAAGGGAAAGATGTAACTCTGTGAGATGAATTAACAGAACACAGAGCAGTTTCTCAGAAAGCTTCTTTCCAGTTTTGAACGGAAGATATTTCCTTTTTCACCATAGCCCTCTATGGGCTTCCAAATATCCCTTTGCCAATTCCACAAGAACAGCCTTAGCGAAAGGCTTCTTCAAGGGAAAGATGTATCTCTGTGAGATGAATTAACAGAACACAGAGCAGTTTCTCAGAAAGCTTCTTTCCAGTTTTGAACGGAAGATATTTCCTTTTTCACCATAGCCCTCTATGGGCTTCCAAATATCCCTTTGCCAATTCCACAAGAACAGGCTTAGCGAAAGGCTTCTTGAAGGGAAAGATGTAACTCTGTGAGATGAATTAACAGAACACAGAGCAGTTTCTCAGAAAGCTTCTTTCTAGTTTTGAACGGAAGATATTTCCTTTTTCACCATAGCCCTCTATGGGCTTCCAAATATCCCTTTGCCAATTCCACAAGAACAGCCTTAGCGAAAGGCTTCTTGAAGGGAAAGATGTAACTCTTTGAGATGAATTAACAGAACACAGAGCAGTTTCTCAGAAAGCTTCTTTCCAGTTTTGAACGGAAGATATTTCCTTTTTCACCATAGCCCTCTATGGGCTTCCAAATATCCCTTTGCCAATTCCACAAGAACAGCCTTAGCGAAAGGCTTCTTGAAGGGAAAGATGTAACTCTGTGAGATGAATTAACAGAACACAGAGCAGTTCCTCAGAAAGCTTCTTTCCAGTTTTGAACGGAAGATATTTCCTTTTCACCATAGCCCTCTATGGGCTTCCAAATATCCCTTTGCCAATTCCCCAAGAACAGCCTTAGCGAAAGGCTTCTTGAAGGGGAAGATGTAACTCTGTGAGATGAATTAACAGAACACAGAGCAGTTTCTCAGAAAGCTTCTTTCCAGTGTTGAACGGAAGATATTTCCTTTTTCACCATAGCCCTCTATGGGCTTCCAAATATCCCTTTGCCAATTCCACAAGAACAGCCTTAGCGAAAGGCTTCTTGAAGGGAAAGATGTAACTCTGTGAGATGAATTAACAGAACACAGAGCAGTTTCTCAGAAAGCTTCTTTCCAGTTTTGAACGGAAGATATTTCCTTTTTCGCCATAGCCCTCTATGGGCTTCCAAATATCCCTTTGCCAATTCCACAAGAACAGCCTTAGCGAAAGGCTTATTGAAGGGGAAGATGTAACTCTGTGAGATGAATTAACAGAACACAGAGCAGTTTCTCAGAAAGCTTCTTTCCAGTGTTGAACGGAAGATATTTCCTTTTTCACCATAGCCCTCTATGGGCTTCCAAATATCCCTTTGCAAATTCCACAAGAACAGCCTTAGCGAAAGACTTCTTGAAGGGAAAGATGTAACTCTGTGAGATGAATTAACAGAACACAGAGCAGTATCTCAGAAAGCTTCTTTCCAGTTTTGAACGGAAGATATTTCCTTTTTCGCCATAGCCCTCTATGGGCTTCCAAATATCCCTTTGCCAATTCCACAAGATCAGCCTTAGCGAAAGGCTTCTTGAAGGGAAAGATGTAACTCTGTGAGATGAATTAAGAGAACACAGAGCAGTTTCTCAGAAAGCTTCTTTCCAGTTTTGAACGCAAGATATTTCCTTTTTCACCATAGCCCTCTATGGGCTTCCAAATATCCCTTTGCCAATTCCCCAAGAACAGCCTTACGGAAAGGCTTCTTGAAGGGAAAGATGTAATTTTGTGAGATGAATTAACAGAACACAGAGCAGTTTCTCAGAAAGCTTCTTTCCAGTTTTGAACGGAAGATATTTCCTTTTTCACCATAGCCCTCTCTGGGCTTCCAAATATCCCTTTGCCAATTCCACAAGAACAGCCTTAGCGAAAGGCTTCTTGAAGGGAAAGATGTAACTCTGTGAGAAGAATTAACAGAACACAGAGCAGTTTCTCAGAAAGCTTCTTTCCAGTTTTGAACGGAAGATATTTCCTTTTTCACCATAGCCCTCTATGGGCTTCCAAATATCCCTTTGCCAATTCCACAAGAACAGCCTTAGCGAAAGGCTTCTTGAAGGGATAGATGTAACTCTGTGAGATGAATTAACAGAACACAGAGCAGTTTCTCAGAAAGCTTCTTTCCAGTTTTGTACGGAAGATATTTCCTTTTTCACCATAGCCCTCTATGGGCTTCCAAATATCCCTTTGCCAATTCCACAAGAACAGCCTTAGCGAAAGGCTTCTTGAAGGGAAAGATGTAACTCTGTGAGATGAATTAACAGAACACAGAGCAGTTTCTCAGAAAGCTTCTTTCCAGTTTTGAACGGAAGATATTTCCTTTTTCACCATAGCCCTGTATGGGCTTCAAAATATCCCTTTGCCAATTCCACAAGAACAGCCTTAGCGAAAGGCTTCTTGAAGGGAAAGATGTAACTCTGTGAGATGAATTAACAGAACACAGAGCAGTTTCTCAGAAAGCTTCTTTCCTGTTTTAAACGGAAGATATTTCCTTTTTCACCATAGCCCTCTATGGGCTTCCAAATATCCCTTTGCCAATTCCCCAAGAACAGCCTTAGCGAAAGGCTTCTTGAAGAGAAAGATGTAACTCTGTGAGATGAATTAACAGAACACAGAGCAGTTTCTCAGAAAGCTTCTTTCCAGTTTTGAACGGAAGATATTTCCTTTTTCACGATAGCCCTCTATGGGCTTCCAAATATCCCTTTGCCAATTGCACAAGAACAGCCTTAGCGAAAGGCTTCTTGAAGGGAAAGATGTAACTCTGTGAGATGAATTAACAGAACACAGAGCAGTTTCTCAGAAAGCTTCTTTCCAGTTTTGAACGGAAGATATTTCCTTTTTCACCATAGCCCTCTATGGGCTTCCAAATATCCCTTTGCCAATTCCACAAGAACAGCCTTAGCGAAAGGCTTCTTCAAGGGAAAGATGTATCTCTGTGAGATGAATTAACAGAACACAGAGCAGTTTCTCAGAAAGCTTCTTTCCAGTTTTGAACGGAAGATATTTCCTTTTTCACCATAGCCCTCTATGGGCTTCCAAATATCCCTTTGCCAATTCCACAAGAACAGGCTTAGCGAAAGGCTTCTTGAAGGGAAAGATGTAACTCTGTGAGATGAATTAACAGAACACAGAGCAGTTTCTCAGAAAGCTTCTTTCCAGTTTTGAACGGAAGATATTTCCTTTTTCACCATAGCCCTCTATGGGCTTCCAAATATCCCTTTGCCAATTCCACAAGAACAGCCTTAGCGAAAGGCTTCTTGAAGGGAAAGATGTAACTCTTTGAGATGAATTAACAGAACACAGAGCAGTTTCTCAGAAAGCTTCTTTCCAGTTTTGAACGGAAGATATTTCCTTTTTCACCATAGCCCTCTATGGGCTTCCAAATATCCCTTTGCCAATTAAACAAGAACAGCCTTAGCGAAAGGCTTCTTGAAGGGAAAGATGTAACTCAGTGACAGAAATTAACAGAACACAGACCAGTTTCTCAGAAAGCTTCTTTCCAGTTTTGAACGGAAGATATTTCCTTTTTCACCATAGCCCTCTATGGGCTTCCAAATATCCCTTTGCCAATTCCACAAGAACAGCCTTAGCGAAAGGAATCTTGAAGGGAAAGATGTAACTCTGTTAGATGAATTAACAGAACACAGAGCAGTTTCTCAGAAAGCTTCTTTCCAGTTTTGAACGGAAGATATTTCCTTTTTCACCATAGCCCTCTATGGGCTTCCAAATATCCCTTTGCCAATACCACAAGAACAGCCTTAGCGAAAGACTTCTTGAAGGAAAAGATGTAACTCTGTGAGATGAATTAACAGAACACAGAGAAGTTTCTCAGAAACCTTCTTTATAGTTTTGAACGGAAGATATTTCCTGTTTCACCATAGCCCTCCATAGGCTTCCAAATATACCTTTGCCAATTCAACAAGAAGAGCCTTAGCGAAAGGCTTCTTGAAGGGAAAGATGTAACTCTGTGAGATGAATTAACAGAACACAGAGCAGTTTCTCAGAAAGCTTCTTTCCTGTTTTGAACGGAAGATATTTCCTTTTTCACCATAGCCCTCTATGGGCTTCCAAATATCCCTTTGCCAATTCCACAAGAACAGCCTTAGCGAAAGGCTTCTTGAAGGGAAAGATGTAACTCTGTGAGATGAATTAACAGAACACAGAGCAGTTTCTCAGAAAGCTTCTTTCCAGTTTTGAACGGAAGATATTTCCTTTTTCACCATAGCCCCCTATGGGCTTCCAAATATCCCTTTGCCAATTCCACAAGAACAGCCTTAGCGAAAGGCTTCTTGAAGGGAGAGATGTAACTCGGTGAGATGATTTAACAGAACACGGAGCAGTTTCTCAAAAAGCTTGTTTCCAGTTTTGAACGGAAGATATTTCCTTTTTCACCATAGCCCTCTATGGGCTTCCAAATATCCCTTTGCAAATACCACAAGAACAGCCTTAGCGAAAGGCTTCTTGAAGTTAAAGATGTAACTCTGTGAGATGAATTAACAGAACACAGAGCAGTTTTTCAGAAAGCTTGTTTCCAGTTTTGAACGGAAGATATTTCCTTTTTCACCATAGCCCTCTATGGGCTTCCAAATATCCCTTTGCCAATTCCACAAGAACAGCCTTACCGAAAGGCTTCTTGAAGGGAAAGATGTAATTTTGTGAGATGAATTAACAGAACACAGAGCAGTTTCTCAGAAAGCTTCTTTCCAGTTTTGAACGGAAGATATTTCCTTTTTCACCATAGCCCTCTATGGGCTTCCAAATATACCTTTGCCAATTCCACAAGAACAGCCTTAGGGAAAGGCTTCTTGAAGGGAAAGATGTAATTTTGTGAGATGAATTAACAGAACACAGAGCAGTTTCTCAGAAAGCTTCTTTCCAGTTTTGAACGGAAGATATTTACTTTTTCACCATAGCCCTCTATGGGCTTCCAAATATCCCTTTGCCAATTCCACAAGAACAGCCTTAGCGAAAGGCTTCTTGAAGGGAAAGATGTAACTCTGTGAGAAGAATTAACAGAACACAGAGCAGTTTCTCAGAAAGCTTCTTTCCAGTTTTGAACGGAAGATATTTCCTTTTTCACCATAGCCCTCTATGGGCTTCCAAATATCCCTTTGCCAATTCCACAAGAACAGCCTTAGCGAAAGGCTTCTTGAAGGGAAAGATGTAACTCTGTGAGATGAATTAACAGAACACAGAGCAGTTTCTCAGAAAGTTTCTTTCCAGTTTTGTACGGAAGATATTTCCTTTTTCACCATAGCCCTCTATGGGCTTCCAAATATCCCTTTGCCAATTCCACAAGAACAGCCTTAGCGAAAGGCTTCTTGAAGGGAAAGATGTAACTCTGTGAGATGAATTAACAGAACACAGAGCAGTTTCTCAGAAAGCTTCTTTCCAGTTTTGAACGGAAGATATTTCCTTTTTCACCATACCCCTCTACCGGCTTCCAAATATCCCTTTGCCCATTCCCCAAGAACAGCCTTAGCGAAAGGCTTCTTGAAGGGAAAAATGTATCTCTGTGAGATGAATTAACAGAACACAGAGCAGTTTCTCAGAAAGCTTCTTTCCAGTTTTGAACGGAAGATATTTCCTTTTTCACCATAGCCCTCTATGGGCTTCCAAATATCCCTTTGCCAATTCCACAAGACAGCCTTAGCGAAAGGCTTCTTGAAGGGAAAGATGTAACTCTGTGAGATGAATTAACAGAACACAGAGCAGTTTCTCAGAAAGCTTCTTTCCAGTTTTGAACGGAAGATATTTCCTTTTTCACCATAGCCCTCTATGGGCTTCCAAATATCCCTTTGCCATTTCCACAAGAACAGCCTTAGCGAAAGGCTTCTTCAAGGGAAAGATGTAACTCTGTGAGATGAATTAACAGAACACAGAGCAGTTTCTCAGAAAGCTTCTTTCCAGTTTTGAACGGAAGATATTTCCTTTTTCACCATAGCCCTCTATGGGCTTCCAAATATCCCTTTGCCAATTCCACAAGAACAGCCTTAGCGAAAGACTTCTTGAAGGGAAAGATGTAACTCTGTGAGATGAATTAACAGAACACAGAGCAGTTTCTCAGAAAGCTTCTTTCCAGTTTTGAACGGAAGATATTTCCTTTTTCACCATAGCCCTCTATGGGCTTCCAAATATCCCTTTGCCAATTCCACAAGAACAGCCTTAGCGAAAGGCTTCTTGAAGGGAAAGATGTAACTCTTTGAGATGAATTAACAGAACACAGAGCAGTTTCTCAGAAAGCTTCTTTCCAGTTTTGAACGGAAGATATTTCCTTTTTCACCATAGCCCTCTATGGGCTTCCAAATATCCCTTTGCCAATTCCACAAGAACAGCCTTAGCGAAAGGCTTCTGGAAGGGAAAGATGTAACTCTGTGAGATGAATTAACAGAACACAGAGCAGTTTCTCAGAAAGCTTCTTTCCAGTTTTGAACGGAAGATATTTCCTTTTTCACCATAGCCTTCTATGGGCTTCCAAATATCCCTTTGCCAATTCCACAAGAAGACCCTTAGCGAAAGGCTTCTTGAAGGGAAAGATGTAACTCTGTGAGATGAATTAACAGAACACAGAACAGTTTCTCAGAAAGCTTCTTTCCAGTTTTGAACGGAAGATATTTCCTTTTTCACAATAGCCCTCTATGGGCTTCCAAATATCCCTTTGCCAGTTCCACAAGAACAGCCTTAGCGAAAGTCTTCTTGAAGGGAAAGATGTAACTCTGTGAGATGAATTAACAGAACACAGAGCAGTTCCTCAGCAAGCTTCTTTCCAGTTTTGAACGGAAGATATTTCCTTTTCACCATAGCCCTCTATGGGCTTCCAAATATCCCTTTGCCTATTCCCCAAGAACAGCCTTAGCGAAAGGCTTCTTGAAGGGGAAGATGTAACTCTGTGAGATGAATTAACAGAACACAGAGCAGTTTCTCAGAAAGCTTCTTTCCAGTGTTGAACGGAAGATATTTCCTTTTTCACCATAGCCCTCTATGGGCTTCCAAATATCCCTTTGCCAATTCCCCAAGAACAGCCTTAGCGAAAGGCTTCTTGAAGGGAAAGATGTAACTCTGTGAGATGAATTAACAGAACACAGAGCAGTTTCTCAGAAAGCTTCTTTCCAGTTTTGAACGGAAGATATTTCCTTTTTCACCATAGCCCTCTATGGGCTTCCAAATATCCCTTTGCCAATTCCACAAGAACAGCCTTAGCGAAAGGCTTCTTGAAGGGAAAGATGTAACTCTGTGAGATGAATTAACAGAACACAGAGCAGTTTCTCAGAAAGCTTCTTTCCAGTTTTGAACGGAAGATATTTCCTTTTTCACCATAGCCCTCTATGGGCTTCCAAATATCCCTTTGCCAATTGCACAAGAACAGCCTTAGCGAAAGGCTTCTTCAAGACAAAGATGTAACTCTGTGAGATGAATTAACAGAACACAGAGCAGTTTCTCAGAAAGCTTCTTTCCAGTTTTGAACGGAAGTTATTTCCTTTTTCACCATAGCCCTCTATGGGCTTCCAAATATCCCTTTGCCAATTCCACAAGAACAGACTTAGCGAAAGGCTTCTTGAAGGGAAAGATGTAACTCAGTGAGATGAATTAACAGAACACAGAGCAGTTTCTCAGAAAGCTTCTTTCCAGTTTTGAACGGAAGATATTTCCTTTTTCACCATAGCCCTCTATGGGCTTCCAAATATCCCTTTGCCAATTCCACAAGAACAGCCTTAGCGAAAGGCATCTTGAAGGGAAAGATGTAACTCTGTGAGATGAATTAACAGAACACAGAGCAGTTTCTCAGAAAGCTTCTTTCCAGTTTTGAACGGAAGATATTTCCTTTTTCACCATAGCCCTCTATGGGCTTCCAAATATCCCTTTGCCAATTCCACAAGAACAGCCTTAGCGAAAGGCTTCTTGAAGGGAAAGATGTAACTCTGTGAGATGAATTAACAGAACACAGAGCAGTTTCTCAGAAAGTTTCTTTCCAGTTTTGAACGGAAGATATTTCCTTTTTCACCATAGCCCTCTATGGGCTTCCAAATATCCCTTTGCCAATTCCACAAGAACAGACTTAGCGAAAGGCTTCTTGAACGGAAAGATGTAACTCTGTGAGATGAATTAACAGAATACAGAGCAGTTTCTCAGAAAGCTTCTTTCCAGTTTTGAACGGAAGATATTTCCTTTTTCACCATAGCCCTCTATGGGCTTCCAAATATCCCTTTGCCAATTCCACAAGAACAGCCTTAGCGAAAGGCTTCTTGAAGGGAAAGATGTAACTCTGTGAGATGAATTAACAGAACACAGAGCAGTTTCTCAGAAAGCTTCTTTCCAGTTTTGAACGGAAGATATTTCCTTTTTCACCATAGCCCTCTATGGGCTTCCAAATATCCCTTTGCCAATTCCACAAGAAGAGCCTTAGCGAAAGGCTTCTTGAAGGGAAAGATGTAACTCTGTGAGATGAATTAACAGAGCACAGAGCAGTTTCTCAGAAAACTTCTTTCCAGTTTTGAACGGAAGATATTTCCTTTTTCACCATAGCCCTCTATGGGCTTCCAAATATCCCTTTGCCAATTCCACAAGAACAGCCTTAGCGAAAGGCTTCTTGAAGGGAAAGATGTAACTCTGTGAGATGAATTAACAGAACACAGAGCAGTTTCTCAGAAAGCTTCTTTCCAGTTTTGAACGGAAGATATTTCCTTTTTCACCATAGCCCTCTATGGGCTTCCAAATATCCCTTTGCCAATTCCACAAGAAGAGCCTTAGCGAAAGGCTTCTTGAAGGGAAAGATGTAACTCTGTGAGATGAATTAACAGAACACAGAACAGTTTCTCAGAAAGCTTCTTTCCAGTTTTGAACGGAAGATATTTCCTTTTTTACCATAGCCCTCTATGGGCTTCCAAATATCCCTTTGCCAATTCCACAAGAACAGACTTAGCGAAAGGCTTCTTGAAGGGAAAGATGTAACTCTGTGAGATGAATTAACAGAACACAGAGCAGTTTCTCAGAAACCTTCTTTCCAGTTTTGAACGGAAGATATTTCCTTTTTCACCATAGCCCTCTATGGGCTTCCAAATTTCCCTTTGCCAATTCCACAAGATCAGCCTTAGCGAAAGGCTTCTTGAAGGGAAAGATGTAACTCTGTGAGATGAATTAACAGAACACAGAGCAGTTTCTCAGAAAGCTTCTTTCCAGTTTTGAACCTAAGATATTTCCTTTTTCACCATAGCCCTCTATGGGCTTCCAAATATCCCTTTGCCAATTCCCCAAGAACAGCCTTAGCGAAAGGCTTCTTGAAGGGAAAGATGTAACTCTGTGAGATGAATTAACAGAACACAGAGCAGTTTCTAAGAAAGCTTCTTTCCTGTTTTGAACGGAAGATATTTCCTTTTTCACCATAGCCCTCTATGGGCTTCCAAATATCCCTTTGCCAATTCCCCAAGAACAGCCTTAGCGAAAGGCTTCTTGAAGGGAAAGATGTAACTCTGTGAGATGAATTAACAGAACACAGAGCAGTTTCTCAGAAAGCTTCTTTCCTGTTTTGAACGGAAGATATTTCCTTTTTCACCATAGCCCTCTATGGGCTTCCAAATATCCCTTTGCCAATTCCACAAGAACAGCCTTATCGAAAGGCATCTTGAAGGGAAAGATGTAACTCTGTGAGAAGAATTAACAGAACACAGAGCAGTTTCTCAGAAAGCTTCTTTCCAGTTTTGAACGGAAGATATTTCTTTTTCACCATAGCCATCTATGGGCTTCCAAATATCCCTTTGCCAATTCCCCAAGAACAGCCTTAGCTAAAGGCTTCTTGAAGGGAAAGATGTAACTCTGTGAGATGAATTAACAGAACACAGAGCAGTTTCTCAGAAAGCTTCTTTCCAGTTTTGAACGGAAGATATTTCGTTTTTCACGATAGCCCTCTATGGGCTTCCAAATATCCCTTTGCCAATTGTACAAGAACAGCCTTAGCGAAAGGCTTCTTCAAGACAAAGATGTAACTCTGTGAGATGAATTAACAGAACACAGAGCAGTTTCTCAGAAAGCTTCTTTCCTGTTTTGAACGGAAGATATTTCCTTTTTCACCATAGCCCTCTATGGGCTTCCAAATATCCCTTTGCCAATTCCACAAGAACACCCATAGCGAAAGGCTTCTTGAAGGGAAAGATGTAACTGTGAGATGAATTAACAGTACACAGAGCAGTTTCTCAGAAAGCTTCTTTCCAGTTTTGAACGGAAGATATTTCCTTTTTACCCATAGCCCTCTATGGCCTTGCAAATATCCCTTTGCCAATTCCACAAGAACAGCCTTAGCGAAAGGCTTCTTGAAGGGAAAGATGTAACTCTGTGAGATCAATTAACAGAACACAGAGCAGTTTCTCAGAAAGCTTCTTTCCAGTTTTGAACGGAAGATATTTCCTTTTTCACCATAGCCCTCTATGGGCTTCCAAATATCCCTTTGCCAATTCCACAAGAACAGACTTAGCGAAAGGCTTC
Organism: Chlorocebus sabaeus; assembly: GCF_047675955.1. Taxonomy (NCBI): domain Eukaryota; kingdom Metazoa; phylum Chordata; class Mammalia; order Primates; family Cercopithecidae; genus Chlorocebus; species Chlorocebus sabaeus. The sequence goes on from NW_027327594.1 coordinate 71,312, forward strand.
TTGAAGGGAAAGATGTAACTCTGTGAGATGAATTAACAGAACACAGAGCAGTTTCTCAGAAAGCTTCTTTCCAGTTTTGAACGGAAGATATTTCCTTTTTCACCGTAGCCCTCTATGGGCTTCCAAATATCCCTTTGCCAATTCCACAAGAACAGCCTTAGCGAAAGGCTCCTTGAAGGGAAAGATGTAACTCTGTGAGATGAATTAACAGAACACAGAGCAGTTTCTCAGAAAGCTTCTTTCCAGTTTTGAACGGAAGATATTTCCTTTTTCACCATAGCCCTCTATGGGCTTCCAAATATCCCTTTGCCAATTCCACAAGAACAGCCTTAGCGAAAGGCTTCTTGAAGGGAAAGATGTAACTCTGTGAGATGAATTAACATAACACAGAGCAGTTTCTCAGAAAGCTTCCTTCCAGTTTTGAACGGAAGATATTTCCTTTTTCACCATAGCCCTCTAGGGGTTCCAAATATCCCTTTGCCAGTTCCCCAAGAACAGCCTTAGCGAAAGGCTTCTTGAAGGGAAAGATGTAACTGTGTGAGATGAATTAACAGAACACAGAGCAGTTTCTCAGAAAGCTTCTTTCCAGTGTTGAACGGAAGATATTTCCTTTTTCAACATAGCCCTCTATGGGCTTCCAAATATCCCTTTGCCAATTCCACAAGAACAGCCTTAGCGAAAGGCATCTTGAAGGGAAAGATGTAACTCTGTTAGATGAATTAACAGGACACAGAGCAGTTTCTCAGAAAGCTTCTTTCCAGTTTTGAACGGAAGATATTTCCTTTTTCACCATAGCCCTCTATGGGCTTCCAAATTTCCCTTTGCCAATTCCACAAGATCAGCCTTAGCGAAAGGCTTCTTGAAGGGAAAGATGTAACTCTGTGAGATGAATTAACAGAACACAGAGCAGTTTCTCAGAAAGCTTCTTTCCAGTTTTGAACGGAAGATATTTCCTTTTTCACCATAGCCCTCTATGGGCTTCCAAATATCCCTTTGCCAATTCCCCAAGAACAGCCTTAGCGAAAGGCTTCTTGAAGGGAAAGATGTAACTCTGTGAGATGAATTAACAGAACACAGAGCAGTTTCTAAGAAAGCTTCTTTCCAGTTTTGAACGGAAGATATTTCCTTTTTCACCATAGCCCTCTATGGGCTTCCAAATATCCCTTTGCCAATTCCCCAAGAACAGCCTTAGCGAAAGGCTTCTTGAAGGGAAAGATGTAACTCTGTGAGATGAATTAACAGAACACAGAACAGTTTCTCAGAAAGCTTCTTTCCAGTTTTGAACGGAAGATATTTCCTTTTTCACGATAGCCCTCTATGGGCTTCCAAATATCCCTTTGCCAATTGCACAAGAACAGCCTTAGCGAAAGTCTTCTTCAAGACAAAGATGTAACTCTGTGAGATGAATTAACAGAACACAGAGCAGTTTCTCAGAAAGCTTCTTTCCAGTTTTGAACGGAAGATATTTCCTTTTTCACCATAGCCCTCTATGGGCTTCCAAATATCCCTTTGCCAATTCCACAAGAACAGCCTTAGCGAAAGACTTCTTGAAGGGAAAGATGTAACTCTGTGAGATGAATTAACAGAACACAGAGCAGTATCTCAGAAAGCTTCTTTCCAGTTTTGAACGGAAGATATTTCCTTTTTCACCATAGCCCTCTATGGGCTTCCAAATATCCCTTTGCCAATTCCACAAGATCAGCCTTAGCGAAAGGCTTCTTGAAGGGAAAGATGTAACTCTGTGAGATGAATTAACAGAACACAGAGCAGTTTCTCAGAAAGCTTCTTTCCAGTTTTGAACGGAAGATATTTCCTTTTTCAACATAGCCCTCTATGGGCTTCCAAATATCCCTTTGCCAATTGCACAAGAACAGCCTTAGCGAAAGGCTTCTTCAAGACAAAGATGTAACTCTGTGAGATGAATTAACAGAACACAGAGCAGTTTCTCAGAAAGCTTCTTTCCAGTTTTGAACGGAAGTTATTTCCTTTTTCACCATAGCCCTCTCTGGGCTTCCAAATATCCCTTTGCCAATTCCACAAGAACAGCCTTAGCGAAAGGCTTCTTGAAGGGAAAGATGTAACACTATGAGATGAAATAACAGAACACAGAGCAGTTTCTCAGAAAGCTTCTTTCCAGTTTTGAACGGAAGATATTTCCTTTTTCACCATAGCCCTCTATGGGCTTCCAAATATCCCTTTGCCAATTCCACAAGAACAGCCTTAGCGAAAGGCATCTTGAAGGGAAAGATGTAACTCTGTGAGATGAATTAACAGAACACAGAGCAGTTTCTCAGAAAGCTTCTTTCCAGTTTTGAACGGAAGATATTTCCTTTTTCACCATAGCCCTCTATGGGCTTCCAAATATCCCTTTGCCAATTCCACAAGAACAGCCTTAGCGAAAGGCTTCTTGAAGGGAAAGATGTAACTCTGTGAGATGAATTAACAGAACACAGAGCAGTTTCTCAGAAAGTTTCTTTCCAGTTTTGAACGGAAGATATTTCCTTTTTCACCATAGCCCTCTATGGGCTTCCAAATATCCCTTTGCCAATTCCACAAGAACAGACTTAGCGAAAGGCTTCTTGAAGGGAAAGATGTAACTCTGTGAGATGAATTAACAGAATACAGAGCAGTTTCTCAGAAAGCTTCTTTCCAGTTTTGAACGGAAGATATTTCCTTTTTCACCATAGCCCTCTATGGGCTTCCAAATATCCCTTTGCCAATTCCACAAGAACAGCCTTAGCGAAAGGCTTCTTGAAGGGAAAGATGTAACTCTGTGAGATGAATTAACAGAACACAGAGCAGTTTCTCAGAAAGCTTCTTTCCAGTTTTGAACGGAAGATATTTCCTTTTTCACCATAGCCCTCTATGGGCTTCCAAATATCCCTTTGCCAATTCCACAAGAAGAGCCTTAGCGAAAGGCTTCTTGAAGGGAAAGATGTAACTCTGTGAGATGAATGAACAGAACACAGAACAGTTTCTCAGAAAGCTTCTTTCCAGTTTTGAACGGAAGATATTTCCTTTTTCACCATAGCCCTCTATGGGCTTCCAAATATCCCTTTGCCAATTCCACAAGAACAGACTTAGCGAAAGGCTTCTTGAAGAGAAAGATGTAACTCTGTGAGATGAATTAACAGAACACAGAGCAGTTTCTCAGAAAGCTTCTTTCCAGTTTTGAACGGAAGATATTTCCTTTTTCACCATAGCCCTCTATGGGCTTCCAAATATCCCTTTGCCAATTCCACAAGAACAGCCTTAGCGAAAGGCTTCTTGAAGGGAAAGATGTAACTCTGTGAGATAAATTAACAGAACACAGAGCAGTTTCTCAGAAAGCTTCTTTCCAGTTTTGAACGGAAGATATTTCCTTTTTCACCATAGCCTTCTATGGGCTTCCAAATATCCCTTTGCCAATTCCACAAGAACAGCCTTAGCGAAAGGCTTCTTGAAGGGGAAGATGTAACTCTGTGAGATGAATTAACAGAACACAGAGCAGTTTCTCAGAAAGCTTCTTTCCAGTTTTGAACGGAAGATATTTCCTTTTTCACCATAGCCCTCTATGGGCTTCCAAATATCCCTTTGCCAATTCCACAAGAAGAGCCTTAGCGAAAGGCTTCTTGAAGGGAAAGATGTAACTCTGTGAGATGAATTAACAGAACACAGAGCAGTTTCTCAGAAAGATTCTTTCCAGTTTTGAACGGAAGATATTTCCTTTTTCACCATAGCCCTCTATGGGCTTCCAAATATCCCTTTGCCAATTCCACAAGAACAGCCTTAGCGAAAGGCTTCTTGATGGGGAAGTTGTAACTCTGTGAGATGAATTAACAGAACACAGAGCAGTTTCTCAGAAAGCTTCTTTCCAGTGTTGAACGGAAGATATTTCCTTTTTCACCATAGCCCTCTATGGGCTTCCAAATATCCCTTTGCCAATTCCACAAGAACAACCTTAGCGAAAGGCATCTTGAAGGGAAAGATGTAACTCTGTGAGATGAATTAACAGAACACAGAGCAGTTTCTCAGAAAGCTTCTTTCCATTTTTGAACGGAAGATATTTCTTTTTCACCATAGCCCTCTATGGGCTTCCAAATATCCCTTTGCCAATTCCACAAGAACAGCCTTAGCTAAAGGCTTCTTGAAGGGAAAGATATAACTCTGTGAGATGAATTAACAGAACACAGAGCAGTTTCTCAGAAAGCTTCTTTCCATGTTTGAACGGAAGATATTTCCTTTTTCACCATAGCCCTCTATGGGCTTCCAAATATCCCTTTGCCAATTCCACAAGAACAGCCTTAGCGAAAGGCATCTTGAAGGGAAAGATGTAACTCTGTTAGATGAATTAACAGGACACAGAGCAGTTTCTCAGAAAGCTTCTTTCCAGTTTTGAACGGAAGATATTTCCTTTTTCACCATAGCCCTCTATGGGCTTCCAAATTTCCCTTTGCCAATTCCACAAGATCAGCCTTAGCGAAAGGCTTCTTGAAGGGAAAGATGTAACTCTGTGAGATGAATTAACAGAACACAGAGCAGTTTCTCAGAAAGCTTCTTTCCAGTTTTGAACGGAAGATATTTCCTTTTTCACCATAGCCCTCTATGGGCTTCCAAATATCCCTTTGCCAATTCCCCAAGAACAGCCTTAGCGAAAGGCTTCTTGAAGGGAAAGATGTAACTCTGTGAGATGAATTAACAGAACACAGAGCAGTTTCTAAGAAAGCTTCTTTCCAGTTTTGAACGGAAGATATTTCCTTTTTCACCATAGCCCTCTATGGGCTTCCAAATATCCCTTTGCCAATTCCCCAAGAACAGCCTTAGCGAAAGGCTTCTTGAAGGGAAAGATGTAACTCTGTGAGATGAATTAACAGAACACAGAGCAGTTTCTCAGAAAGCTTCTTTCCAGTTTTGAACGGAAGATATTTCCTTTTTCACGATAGCCCTCTATGGGCTTCCAAATATCCCTTTGCCAATTGCACAAGAACAGCCTTAGCGAAAGTCTTCTTCAAGACAAAGATGTAACTCTGTGAGATGAATTAACAGAACACAGAGCAGTTTCTCAGAAAGCTTCTTTCCAGTTTTGAACGGAAGATATTTCCTTTTTCACCATAGCCCTCTATGGGCTTCCAAATATCCCTTTGCCAATTCCACAAGAACAGCCTTAGCGAAAGACTTCTTGAAGGGAAAGATGTAACTCTGTGAGATGAATTAACAGAACACAGAGCAGTATCTCAGAAAGCTTCTTTCCAGTTTTGAACGGAAGATATTTCCTTTTTCACCATAGCCCTCTATGGGCTTCCAAATATCCCTTTGCCAATTCCACAAGATCAGCCTTAGCGAAAGGCTTCTTGAAGGGAAAGATGTAACTCTGTGAGATGAATTAACAGAACACAGAGCAGTTTCTCAGAAAGCTTCTTTCCAGTTTTGAACGGAAGATATTTCCTTTTTCACCATAGCCCTCTATGGGCTTCCAAATATCCCTTTGCCAATTGCACAAGAACAGCCTTAGCGAAAGGCTTCTTCAAGACAAAGATGTAACTCTGTGAGATGAATTAACAGAACACAGAGCAGTTTCTCAGAAAGCTTCTTTCCAGTTTTGAACGGAAGTTATTTCCTTTTTCACCATAGCCCTCTCTGGGCTTCCAAATATCCCTTTGCCAATTCCACAAGAACAGCCTTAGCGAAAGGCTTCTTGAAGGGAAAGATGTAACACTGTGAGATGAAATAACAGAACACAGAGCAGTTTCTCAGAAAGCTTCTTTCCAGTTTTGAACGGAAGATATTTCCTTTTTCACCATAGCCCTCTATGGGCTTCCAAATATCCCTTTGCCAATTCCACAAGAACAGCCTTAGCGAAAGGCATCTTGAAGGGAAAGATGTAACTCTGTGAGATGAATTAACAGAACACAGAGCAGTTTCTCAGAAAGCTTCTTTCCAGTTTTGAACGGAAGATATTTCCTTTTTCACCATAGCCCTCTATGGGCTTCAAAATATCCCTTTGCCAATTCCACAAGAACAGCCTTAGCGAAAGGCTTCTTGAAGGGAAAGATGTAACTCTGTGAGATGAATTAACAGAACACAGAGCAGTTTCTCAGAAAGTTTCTTTCCAGTTTTGAACGGAAGATATTTTCTTTTTCACCATAGCCCTCTATGGACTTCCAAATATCCCTTTGCCAATTCCACAAGAACAGACTTAGCGAAAGGCTTCTTGAAGGGAAAGATGTAACTCTGTGAGATGAATTAACAGAATACAGAGCAGTTTCTCAGAAAGCTTCTTTCCAGTTTTGAACGGAAGATATTTCCTTTTTCACCATAGCCCTCTATGGGCTTCCAAATATCCCTTTGCCAATTCCACAAGAACAGCCTTAGCGAAAGGCTTCTTGAAGGGAAAGATGTAACTCTGTGAGATGAATTAACAGAACACAGAGCAGTTTCTCAGAAAGCTTCTTTCCAGTTTTGAACGGAAGATATTTCCTTTTTCACCATAGCCCTCTATGGGCTTCCAAATATCCCTTTGCCAATTCCACAAGAAGAGCCTTAGCGAAAGGCTTCTTGAAGGGAAAGATGTAACTCTGTGAGATGAATTAACAGAACACAGAACAGTTTCTCAGAAAGCTTCTTTCCAGTTTTGAACGGAAGATATTTCCTTTTTCACCATAGCCCTCTATGGGCTTCCAAATATCCCTTTGCCAATTCCACAAGAACAGACTTAGCGAAAGGCTTCTTGAAGAGAAAGATGTAACTCTGTGAGATGAATTAACAGAACACAGAGCAGTTTCTCAGAAAGCTTCTTTCCAGTTTTGAACGGAAGATATTTCCTTTTTCACCATAGCCCTCTATGGGCTTCCAAATATCCCTTTGCCAATTCCACAAGAACAGCCTTAGCGAAAGGCTTCTTGAAGGGAAAGATGTAACTCTGTGAGATAAATTAACAGAACACAGAGCAGTTTCTCAGAAAGCTTCTTTCCAGTTTTCAACGGAAGATATTTCCTTTTTCACCATAGCCTTCTATGGGCTTCCAAATATCCCTTTGCCAATTCCACAAGAAGAGCCTTAGCGAAAGGCTTCTTGAAGGGAAAGATGTAACTCTGTGAGATGAATTAACAGAACACAGAACAGTTTCTCAGAAAGCTTCTTTCCAGTTTTGAACGGAAGATATTTCCTTTTTCACAATAGCCCTCTATGGGCTTCCAAATATCCCTTTGCCAGTTCCACAAGAACAGCCTTAGCGAAAGTCTTCTTTAAGGGAAAGATGTAACTCTTTGAGATGAATTAACAGAACACAGAGCAGTTCCTCAGAAAGCTTCTTTCAAGTTTTGAACGGAAGATATTTCCTTTTCACCATAGCCCTCTATGGGCTTCAAAATATCCCTTTGCCAATTCCACAAGAACAGCCTTAGCGAAAGGCTTCTTGAAGGGGAAGATGAACTCTGTGAGATGAATTAACAGAACACAGAGCAGTTTCTCAGAAAGCTTCTTTCCAGTTTTGAACGGAAGATATTTCCTTTTTCACCATAGCCCTCTATGGGCTTCCAAATATCCCTTTGCCAATTCCACAAGAAGAGCCTTAGCGAAAGGCTTCTTGAAGGGAAAGATGTAACTCTGTGAGATGAATTAACAGAACACAGAGCAGTTTCTCAGAAAGCTTCTTTCCAGTTTTGAACGGAAGATATTTCCTTTTTCACCATAGCCCTCTATGGGCTTCCAAATATCCCTTTGCCAATTCCACAAGAACAGCCTTAGCGAAAGGCTTCTTGATGGGGAAGTTGTAACTCTGTGAGATGAATTAACAGAACACAGAGCAGTTTCTCAGAAAGCTTCTTTCCAGTGTTGAACGGAAGATATTTCCTTTTTCACCATAGCCCTCTATGGGCTTCCAAATATCCCTTTGCCAATTCCACAAGAACAGCCTTAGCGAAAGGCATCTTGAAGGGAAAGATGTAACTCTGTGAGATGAATTAACAGAACACAGAGCAGTTTCTCAGAAAGCTTCTTTCCATTTTTGAACGGAAGATATTTCTTTTTCACCATAGCCCTCTATGGGCTTCCAAATATCCCTTTGCCAATTCCACAAGAACAGCCTTAGCTAAAGGCTTCTTGAAGGGAAAGATATAACTCTGTGAGATGAATTAACAGAACACAGAGCAGTTTCTCAGAAAGCTTCTTTCCATGTTTGAACGGAAGATATTTCCTTTTTCACCATAGCCCTCTAAGGGCTTCCAAATATCCCTTTGCCAATTCCACAAGAACAGCCTTAGCGAAAGGCTTCTTGAAGGGAAAGATGTAACTCTGTGAGATGAATTAACAGAACACAGAGCAGTTTCTCAGAAAGCTTCTTTCCAGTTTTGAACGGAAGATATTTCCTTTTTCACCATAGCCCTCTATGGGCTTCCAAATATCCCTTTGCCAATTCCACAAGAACAGACTTAGCTAAAGGCTTCTTGAAGGGAAAGATGTAATTCTGTGAGATGAATTAACAGAACACAGAGCAGTATCTCAGAAAGCTTCTTTCCATTTTTGAACGGAAGATATTTCCTTTTTCACCATAGCCCTCTATGGGCTTCCAAATATCCCTTTGCCAATTCCACAAGAACAGCCTTAGCGAAAGGCTTCTTGAAGGGAAAGATGTAACTCTGTGAGATGAATTAACAGAACACAGAGCAGTTTCTCAGAAAGCTTCTTTCCAGTTTTGAACGGAAGATATTTCCTTTTTCACCATAGCCCTCTATGGGCTTCCAAATATCCCTTTGCCAATTCCACAAGACCAGCCTTAGCGAAAGGCTTCTAAAGGGAAAGATGTAACTCTGTGAGATGAATTAACAGAACACAGAGCAGTTTCTCACAAAGCTTCTTTCCAGTTTTGAACGGAAGATATTTCCTTTTTCACAATAGCCCTCTATGGGCTTCCAAATATCCCTTTGCCAGTTCCACAAGAACAGCCTTAGTGAAAGTCTTCTTGAAGGGAAAGATGTAATTCTGTGAGATGAATTAACAGAACACAGAGCAGTATCTCAGAAAGCTTCTTTCCATTTTTGAACGGAAGATATTTCCTTTTTCTCCATAGCCCTCTATGGGCTTCCAAATATCCCTTTGCCAATTCCACAAGAACAGCCTTAGCGAAAGGCATCTTGAAGGGAAAGATGTAACTCTGTGAGATGAATTAACAGAACACAGAGCAGTTTCTCAGAAAGCTTCTTTGCAGTTTTGAACGGAAGATATTTCCTTTTTCACCATAGCCCTCTATGGGCTTCCAAATATCCCTTTGCCAATTCCACAAGAAAAGCCTTAGCGAAAGGCTTCTTCAAGGGAAAGATGTAACTCTGTGAGATGAATTAACAGAACACAGAGCAGTTTCTCAGAAAGTTTCTTTCCAGTTTTGAACGGAAGATATTTCCTTTTTCACCATAGCCCTCTATGGGCTTCCAAATATCCCTTTGCCAATTCCACAAGAACAGCCTTAGCGAAAGGCTTCTTGAAGGGAAAGATGTAACTCTGTGAGATGAATTAACAGAACACAGAGCAGTTTCTCAGAAAGCTTCTTTCCAGTTTTGAACGGAAGATATTTCCTTTTTCACCATAGCCCTCTAAGGGCTTCCAAATATCCCTTTGCCAATTCCACAAGAACAGACTTAGCGAAAGGCTTCTTGAAGGGAAAGATGTAACTCTGTGAGATGAGTTAACAGAACACAGAGCAGTATCTCAGAAAGCTTCTTTCCATTTTTGAACGGAAGATATTTCCTTTTTCTCCATAGCCCTCTATGGGCTTCCAAATATCCCTTTGCCAATTCCACAAGAACAGCCTTAGCGAAAGGCATCTTGAAGGGAAAGATGTAACTCTGTGAGATGAATTAACAGAACACAGAGCAGTTTCTCAGAAAGCTTCTTTGCAGTTTTGAACGGAAGATATTTCCTTTTTCACCATAGCCCTCTATGGGCTTCCAAATATCCCTTTGCCAATTCCACAAGAAAAGCCTTAGCGAAAGGCTTCTTCAAGGGAAAGATGTAACTCTGTGAGATGAATTAACAGAACACAGAGCAGTTTCTCAGAAAGTTTCTTTCCAGTTTTGAACGGAAGATATTTCCTTTTTCACCATAGCCCTCTATGGGCTTCCAAATATCCCTTTGCCAATTCCACAAGAACAGCCTTAGCGAAAGGCTTCTTGAAGGGAAAGATGTAACTCTGTGAGATGAATTAACAGAACACAGAGCAGTTTCTCAGAAAGCTTCTTTCCAGTTTTGAACGGAAGATATTTCCTTTTTCACCATAGCCCTCTAAGGGCTTCCAAATATCCCTTTGCCAATTCCACAAGAACAGACTTAGCGAAAGGCTTCTTGAAGGGAAAGATGTAACTCTGTGAGATGAGTTAACAGAACACAGAGCAGTTTCTCAGAAAGCTTCTTTCCAGTTTTGAACGGAAGATATTTCCTTTTTCACCATAGCCCTCTATGGGCTTCCAAATATCCCTTTGCCAATTCCGCAAGAACAGCCTTAGCGAAAGGCTTCTTCAAGGGAAAGATGTAACTCTGTGAGATGAATTAACATAACACAGAGCATTTTCTCAGAAAGTTTCTTTCCAGTTTTGAACGGAAGATATTTCCTTTTTCACCATAGCCCTCTATGGGCTTCCAAATATCCCTTTGCCAATTCCACAAGAACAGACTTAGCGAAAGGCTTCTTGAAGGGAAAGATGTAACTCTGTGAGATGAATTAACAGAGCACAGAGCAGTTTCTCAGAAAGCTTCTTTCCAGTTTTGAACGGAAGATATTTCCTTTTTCACCATAGCACTCTATGGGCTTCCAAATATCCCTTTGCCAATTCCACAAGAACAGCCTTAGCGAAAGGCTTCTTGAAGGGAAAGATGTAACTCTGTGAGATGAATTAACAGAACACAGAGCAGTTTCTCAGAAAGCTTCTTTCCAGTTTTGAACGGAAGATATTTCCTTTTTCACCATAGCCCTCTATGGGCTTCCAAATATCCCTTTGCCAATTCCACAAGAACAGACTTAGCGAAAGGCTTCTTGAAGGGAAAGATGTAATTCTGTGAGATGAATTAACAGAACACAGAGCAGTATCCCAGAAAGCTTCTTTCCAGTTTTGAACGGAAGATATTTCCTTTTTCACCATAGCCCTCTATGGGCTTGCAAATATCCCTTTGCCAATTAAACAAGAACAGCCTTAGCGAAAGGCTTCTTGAAGGGAAAGATGTAACTCTGTGAGATGAATTAACAGAACACAGAGCAGTTTCTCAGAAAGCTTCTTTCCAGTTTTGAACGGAAGATATTTCCTTTTTCACCATAGCCCTCTATGTGCTTCCAAATATCCCTTTGCCAATTCCACAAGAACAGCCTTAGCGAAAGGCATCTTGAAGGGAAAGATGTAACTCTGTGAGATGAATTAACAGAACACAGAGCAGTTTCTCAGAAAGCTTCTTTCCAGTTTTGAACGGAAGATATTTCCTTTTTCACCATAGCCCTCTATGGGCTTCCAAATATCCCTTTGCCAATTCCACAAGAACAGCCTTAGCGAAAGGCTTCTTAAAGGGAAAGATGTAACTCTGTGAGATGAATTAACAGAACACAGAGCAGTTTCTCAGAAAGTTTCTTTCCAGTTTTGAACGGAAGATATTTCCTTTTTCACCATAGCCCTCTATGGGCTTCCAAATATCCCTTTGCCAATTCCACAAGAACAGACTTAGCGAAAGGCTTCTTGAACGGAAAGATGTAACTCTGTGAGATGAATTAACAGAATACAGAGCAGTTTCTCAGAAAGCTTCTTTCCAGTTTTGAACGGAAGATATTTCCTTTTTCACCATAGCCCTCTATGGGCTTCCAAATATCCCTTTGCCAATTCCACAAGAACAGCCTTAGCAAAAGGCTTCTTGAAGGGAAAGATGTAACTCTGTGAGATGAATTAACAGAACACAGAGCAGTTTCTCAGAAAGCTTCTTTCCAGTTTTGAACGGAAGATATTTCCTTTTTCACCATAGCCCTCTATGGGCTTCCAAATATCCCTTTGCCAATTCCACAAGAAGAGCCTTAGCGAAAGGCTTCTTGAAGGGAAAGATGTAACTCTGTGAGATGAATTAACAGAGCACAGAGCAGTTTCTCAGAAAACTTCTTTCCAGTTTTGAACGGAAGATATTTCCTTTTTCACCATAGCCCTCTATGGGCTTCCAAATATCCCTTTGCCAATTCCACAAGAACAGCCTTAGCGAAAGGCTTCTTGAAGGGAAAGATGTAACTCTGTGAGATGAATTAACGGAACACAGAGCAGTTTCTCAGAAAGCTTCTTTCCAGTTTTGAACGGAAGATATTTCCTTTTTCACCATAGCCCTCTATGGGCTTCCAAATATCCCTTTGCCAATTCCACAAGAAGAGCCTTAGCGAAAGGCTTCTTGAAGGGAAAGATGTAACTCTGTGAGATGAATTAACAGAACACAGAACAGTTTCTCAGAAAGCTTCTTTCCAGTTTTGAACGGAAGATATTTCCTTTTTTACCATAGCCCTCTATGGGCTTCCAAATATCCCTTTGCCAATTCCACAAGAACAGACTTAGCGAAAGGCTTCTTGAAGGGAAAGATGTAACTCTGTGAGATGAATTAACAGAACACAGAGCAGTTTCTCAGAAACCTTCTTTCCAGTTTTGAACGGAAGATATTTCCTTTTTCACCATAGCCCTCTATGGGCTTCCAAATTTCCCTTTGCCAATTCCACAAGAACAGCCTTAGCGAAAGGCATCTTGAAGGGAAAGATGTAACTCTGTGAGATGAATTAACAGAACACAGAGCAGTTTCTCAGAAAGCTTCTTTCCAGTTTTGAACGGAAGATATTTCCTTTTTCACCATAGCCCTCTATGGGCTTCCAAATATCCCTTTGCCAATTCCGCAAGAACAGCCTTAGCGAAAGGCTTCTTAAAGGGAAAGATGTAACTCTGTGAGATGAATTAACAGAACACAGAGCAGTTTCTCAGAAAGTTTCTTTCCAGTTTTGAACGGAAGATATTTCCTTTTTCACCATAGCCCTCTATGGGCTTCCAAATATCCCTTTGCCAATTCCACAAGAACAGACTTAGCGAAAGGCTTCTTGAACGGAAAGATGTAACTCTGTGAGATGAATTAACAGAATACAGAGCAGTTTCTCAGAAAGCTTCTTTCCAGTTTTGAACGGAAGATATTTCCTTTTTCACCATAGCCCTCTATGGGCTTCCAAATATCCCTTTGCCAATTCCACAAGAACAGCCTTAGCGAAAGGCTTCTTGAAGGGAAAGATGTAACTCTGTGAGATGAATTAACAGAACACAGAGCAGTTTCTCAGAAAGCTTCTTTCCAGTTTTGAACGGAAGATATTTCCTTTTTCACCATAGCCCTCTATGGGCTTCCAAATATCCCTTTGCCAATTCCACAAGAAGAGCCTTAGCGAAAGGCTTCTTGAAGGGAAAGATGTAACTCTGTGAGATGAATTAACAGAGCACAGAGCAGTTTCTCAGAAAACTTCTTTCCAGATTTGAACGGAAGATATTTCCTTTTTCACCATAGCCCTCTATGGGCTTCCAAATATCCCTTTGCCAATTCCACAAGAACAGCCTTAGCGAAAGGCTTCTTGAAGGGAAAGATGTAACTCTGTGACATGAATTAACAGAACACAGAGCAGTTTCTCAGAAAGCTTCTTTCCAGTTTTGAACGGAAGATATTTCCTTTTTCACCATAGCCCTCTATGGGCTTCCAAATATCCCTTTGCCAATTCCACAAGAAGAGCCTTAGCGAAAGGCTTCTTGAAGGGAAAGATGTAACTCTGTGAGATGAATTAACAGAACACAGAACAGTTTCTCAGAAAGCTTCTTTCCAGTTTTGAACGGAAGATATTTCCTTTTTTACCATAGCCCTCTATGGGCTTCCAAATATCCCTTTGCCAATTCCACAAGAACAGACTTAGCGAAAGGCTTCTTGAAGGGAAAGATGTAACTCTGTGAGATGAATTAACAGAACACAGAGCAGTTTCTCAGAAACCTTCTTTCCAGTTTTGAACGGAAGATATTTCCTTTTTCACCATAGCCCTCTATGGGCTTCCAAATTTCCCTTTGCCAATTCCACAAGATCAGCCTTAGCGAAAGGCTTCTTGAAGGGAAAGATGTAACTCTGTGAGATGAATTAACAGAACACAGAGCAGTTTCTCAGAAAGCTTCTTTCCAGTTTTGAACCTAAGATATTTCCTTTTTCACCATAGCCCTCTATGGGCTTCCAAATATCCCTTTGCCAATTCCCCAAGAACAGCCTTAGCGAAAGGCTTCTTGAAGGGAAAGATGTAACTCTGTGAGATGAATTAAGAGAACACAGAGCAGTTTCTAAGAAAGCTTCTTTCCAGTTTTGAACGGAAGATATTTCCTTTTTCACCATAGCCCTCTATGGGCTTCCAAATATCCCTTTGCCAATTCCCCAAGAACAGCCTTAGCGAAAGGCTTCTTGAAGGGAAAGATGTAACTCTGTGAGATGAATTAACAGAACACAGAGCAGTTTCTCAGAAAGCTTCTTTCCTGTTTTGAACGGAAGATATTTCCTTTTTCACCATAGCCCTCTATGGGCTTCCAAATATCCCTTTGCCAATTCCACAAGAACAGCCTTATCGAAAGGCATCTTGAAGGGAAAGATGTAACTCTGTGAGAAGAATTAACAGAACACAGAGCAGTTTCTCAGAAAGCTTCTTTCCAGTTTTGAACGGAAGATATTTCGTTTTTCACGATAGCCCTCTATGGGCTTCCAAATATCCCTTTGCCAATTGTACAAGAACAGCCTTAGCGAAAGGCTTCTTCAAGACAAAGATGTAACTCTGTGAGATGAATTAACAGAACACAGAGCAGTTTCTCAGAAAGCTTCTTTCCAGTTTTGAACGGAAGATATTTCCTTTTTCACCATAGCCCTCTATGGGCTTCCAAATATCCCTTTGCCAATTCCACAAGAACAGACTTAGCGAAAGGCTTCTTGAAGGGAAAGATGTAACTCTGTGAGATGAATTAACAGAACACAGAGCAGTTTCTCAGAAAGCTTCTTTCCAGTTTTGAACGGAAGATATTTCCTTTTTCACCATAGCCCTCTATGGGCTTCCAAATATCCCTTTGCCAATTCCACAAGAACAGCCTTAGCGAAAGGCTCCTTGAAGGGAAAGATGTAACTCTGTGAGATGAATTAACAGAACACAGAGCAGTTTCTCAGAAAGCTTCTTTCCAGTTTTGAACGGAAGATATTTCCTTTTTCACCATAGCCCTCTATGGGCTTCCAAATATCCCTTTGCCAATTCCACAAGAACAGCCTTAGCGAAAGGCTTCTTGAAGGGAAAGATGTAACTCTGTGAGATGAATTAACATAACACAGAGCAGTTTCTCAGAAAGCTTCCTTCCAGTTTTGAACGGAAGATATTTCCTTTTTCACCATAGCCCTCTAGGGGTTCCAAATATCCCTTTGCCAGTTCCCCAAGAACAGCCTTAGCGAAAGGCTTCTTGAAGGGAAAGATGTAACTGTGTGAGATGAATTAACAGAACACAGAGCAGTTTCTCAGAAAGCTTCTTTCCAGTGTTGAACGGAAGATATTTCCTTTTTCAACATAGCCCTCTATGGGCTTCAAAATATCCCTTTGCCAATTCCACAAGAACAGCCTTAGCGAAAGGCATCTTGAAGGGAAAGATGTAACTCTGTTAGATGAATTAACAGAACACAGAGCAGTTTCTCAGAAAGCTTCTTTCCAGTTTTGAACGGAAGATATTTCCTTTTTCACCATAGCCCTCTATGGGCTTCCAAATTTCCCTTTGCCAATTCCACAAGATCAGCCTTAGCGAAAGGCTTCTTGAAGGGAAAGATGTAACTCTGTGAGATGAATTAACAGAACACAGAGCAGTTTCTCAGAAAGCTTCTTTCCAGTTTTGAACGGAAGATATTTCCTTTTTCACCATAGCCCTCTATGGGCTTCCAAATATCCCTTTGCCAATTCCCCAAGAACAGCCTTAGCGAAAGGCTTCTTGAAGGGAAAGATGTAACTCTGTGAGATGAATTAACAGAACACAGAGCAGTTTCTAAGAAAGCTTCTTTCCAGTTTTGAACGGAAGATATTTCCTTTTCACCATAGCCCTCTATGGGCTTCCAAATATCCCTTTGCCAATTCCACAAGAACAGCCTTAGCGAAAGGCTTCTTGAAGGGAAAGATGTAACTCTGTGAGATGAATTAACAGAACACAGAGCAGTTTCTCAGAAAGCTTCTTTCCAGTTTTGAACGGAAGATATTTCCTTTTTCACCATTGCCCTCTATGGGCTTCCAAATATCCCTTTGTCAATTCCACAAGAACAGCCTTAGCGAAAGGCTTCTTGAAGGGAAAGATGTAACTGTGTGAGATGAATTAACAGAACACAGAGCAGTTTCTCAGAAAGCTTCTTTCCAGTGTTGAACGGAAGATATTTCCTTTTTCAACATAGCCCTCTATGGGCTTCCAAATATCCCTTTGCCAATTACACAAGAACAGCCTTAGCGAAAGGCATCTTGAAGGGAAAGATGTAACTCTGTTAGATGAATTAACAGAACACAGAGCAGTTTCTCAGAAAGCTTCTTTCCAGTTTTGAACGGAAGATATTTCCTTTTTCACCATAGCTCTCTATGGGCTTCCAAATATCCCTTTGCCAATTCCACAAGAACAGCCTTAGCGAAAGGCTTCTTGAAGGGAAAGATGTAACTCTTTGAGATGAATTAACAGAACACAGAGCAGTTTCTCAGAAAGCTTCTTTCCAGTTTTGAACGGAAGATATTTCCTTTTTCACCATAGCCCTCTATGGGCTTCCAAATTTCCCTTTGCCAATTCCACAAGATCAGCCTTAGCGAAAGGCTTCTTGAAGGGAAAGATGTAACTCTGTGAGATGAATTAACAGAACACAGAGCAGTTTCTCAGAAAGCTTCTTTCCAGTTTTGAACGGCAGATATTTCCTTTTTCACCATAGCCCTCTATGGGCTTCCAAATATCCCTTTGCCAATTCCACAAGAACAGCCTTAGCGAAAGGCTCCTTGAAGGGAAAGATGTAACTCTTTGAGATGAATTAACAGAACACAGAGCAGTTTCTCAGAAAGCTTCTTTCCAGTTTTGAACGGAAGATATTTCCTTTTTCACCATAGCCCTCTATGGGCTTCCAAATATCCCTTTGCCAATTCCACAAGAACAGCCTTAGCGAAAGGCTTCTCGAAGGGAAAGATGTAACTCTGGGAGATGAATTAACAGAACACAGAGCAGTTTCTCAGAAAGCTTCTTTCCTGTTTTGAACGGAAGATATTTCCTTTTTCACCATAGCCTTCTATGGGCTTCCAAATATCCCTTTGCCAATTCCACAAGAAGAGCCTTAGCGAAAGGCTTCTTGAAGGGAAAGATGTAACTCTGTGAGATGAATTAGCAGAACACAGAACAGTTTCTCAGAAAGCTTCTTTCCAGTTTTGAACGGAAGATATTTCCTTTTTCACAATAGCCCTCTATGGGCTTCCAAATATCCCTTTGCCAGTGCCACAAGAACAGCCTTAGCGAAAGTCTTCTTGAAGGGAAAGATGTAACTCTGTGAGATGAATTAACAGAACACAGAGCAGTTCCTCAGAAAGCTTCTTTCCAGTTTTGAACGGAAGATATTTCCTTTTCACCATAGCCCTCTATGGGCTTCCAAATATCCCTTTGCCAATTCCACAAGAACAGCCTTAGCGAAAGGCTTCTTGAAGGGGAAGATGTAACTCTGTGAGATGAATTAACAGAACACAGAGCAGTTTCACAGAAAGCTTCTTTCCAGTTTTGAACGGAAGATATTTCCTTTTTCACCATAGCCCTCTATGGGCTTCCAAATATCCCTTTGCCAATTCCACAAGAACAGCCTTAGCGAAAGGCTTCTTGAAGGGAAAGATGTAACTCTGTGAGATGAATGAACAGAACACAGAGCAGTTTCTCAGAAAGCTTCTTTCCAGTTTTGAACGGAAGATATTTCCTTTTTCACCATAGCCCTCTATGGGCTTCCAAATATCCCTTTGCCAATTCCACAAGAACAGCCTTAACGAAAGGCTTCTTGAGGGGGAAGATGTAACTCTGTGAGATGAATTAACAGAACACAGAGCAGTTTCTCAGAAGGCTTCTTTCCAGTGTTGAACGGAAGATATTTCCTTTTTCACCATAGCCCTCTATGGGCTTCCAAATATCCCTTTGCCAATTCCACATGAACAGCCTTAGCGAAAGGCATCTTGACGGGAAAGATGTAACTCTGTGAGATGAATTAACAGAACACAGAGCAGTTTCTCAGAAAGCTTCTTTCCATTTTTGAACGGAAGATATTTCCTTTTTCACCATAGCCCTCTAAGGGCTTCCAAATATCCCTTTGCCAATTGCACAAGAACAGCCTTAGCGAAAAGCTTCTTGAAGGGAAAGATATAACTCTGTGAGATGAATTAACAGAACACAGAGCAGTTTCTCAGAAAGCTTCTTTCCAGTTTTGAACGGAAGATATTTCCTTTTTTCACCATAGACCTCTATGGGCTTCCAAATATCCCTTTGCCAATTCCACAAGAACAGCCTTAGCGAAAGGCTTCTTGAAGGGAAAGATGTAACTCTGTGAGATGAATTAACAGAACACAGAGCAGTTTCTCAGAAAGCTTCTTTCCAGTTTTGAACGGAAGATATTTCCTTTTTCACCATAGCCCTCTATGGGCTTCCAAATATCCCTTTGCCAATTCCACAAGAACAGACTTAGCGAAAGGCTTCTTGAAGGGAAAGATGTAATTCTGTGAGATGAATTAACAGAACACAGAGCAGTATCTCAGAAAGCTTCTTTCCATTTTTGAACGGAAGATATTTCCTTTTTCACCATAGCCCTCTATGGGCTTCCAAATATCCCTTTGCCAATTCCACAAGAACAGCCTTAGCGAAAGGCATCTTGAAGGGAAAGATGTAACTCTGTGAGATGAATTAACAGAACACAGAGCAGTTTCTCAGAAAGCTTCTTTCCAGTTTTGAACGGAAGATATTTCCTTTTTCACCATAGCCCTCTATGGGCTTCCAAATATCCCTTTGCCAATTCCGCAAGAACAGCCTTAGCGAAAGGCTTCTTCAAGGGAAAGATGTAACTCTGTGAGATGAATTAACAGAACACAGAGCATTTTCTCAGAAAGTTTCTTTCCAGTTTTGAACGGAAGATATTTCCTTTTTCACCATAGCCCTCTATGGGCTTCCAAATATCCCTTTGCCAATTCGACAAGAACAGACTTAGCGAAAGGCTTCTTGAAGGGAAAGATGTAACTCTGTGAGATGAATTAACAGAGCACAGAGCAGTTTCTCAGAAAGCTTCTTTCCAGTTTTGAACGGAAGATATTTCCTTTTTCACCATAGCACTCTATGGGCTTCCAAATATCCCTTTGCCAATTCCACAAGAACAGCCTTAGCGAAAGGCTTCTTGAAGGGAAAGATGTAACTCTGTGAGATGAATTAACAGAACACAGAGCAGTTTCTCAGAAAGCTTCTTTCCAGTTTTGAACGGAAGATATTTCCTTTTTCACCATAGCCCTCTATGGGCTTCCAAATATCCCTTTGCCAATTCCACAAGAACAGACTTAGCGAAAGGCTTCTTGAAGGGAAAGATGTAATTCTGTGAGATGAATTAACAGAACACAGAGCAGTATCTCAGAAAGCTTCTTTCCAGTTTTGAACGGAAGATATTTCCTTTTTCACCATAGCCCTCTATGGGCTTGCAAATATCCCTTTGCCAATTAAACAAGAACAGCCTTAGCGAAAGGCTTCTTGAAGGGAAAGATGTAACTCTGTGAGATGAATTAACAGAACACAGAGCAGTTTCTCAGAAAGCTTCTTTCCAGTTTTGAACGGAAGATATTTCCTTTTTCACCATAGCCCTCTATGGGCTTCCAAATATCCCTTTGCCAATTCCACAAGAACAGCCTTAGCGAAAGGCATCTTGAAGGGAAAGATGTAACTCTGTGAGATGAATTAACAGAACACAGAGCAGTTTCTCAGAAAGCTTCTTTCCAGTTTTGAACTTAAGATATTTCCTTTTTCACCATAGCCCTCTATGGGCTTCCAAATATCCCTTTGCCAATTCCACAAGAACAGCCTTAGCGAAAGGCTTCTTAAAGGGAAAGATGTAACTCTGTGAGATGAATTAACAGAACACAGAGCAGTTTCTCAGAAAGTTTCTTTCCAGTTTTGAACGGAAGATATTTCCTTTTTCACCATAGCCCTCTATGGGCTTCCAAATATCCCTTTGCCAATTCCACAAGAACAGACTTAGCGAAAGGCTTCTTGAACGGAAAGATGTAACTCTGTGAGATGAATTAACAGAATACAGAGCAGTTTCTCAGAAAGCTTCTTTCCAGTTTTGAACGGAAGATATTTCCTTTTTCACCATAGCCCTCTATGGGCTTCCAAATATCCCTTTGCCAATTCCACAAGAACAGCCTTAGCGAAAGGCTTCTTGAAGGGAAAGATGTAACTCTGTGAGATGAATTAACAGAACACAGAGCAGTTTCTCAGAAAGCTTCTTTCCAGTTTTGAACGGAAGATATTTCCTTTTTCACCATAGCCCTCTATGGGCTTCCAAATATCCCTTTGCCAATTCCACAAGAAGAGCCTTAGCGAAAGGCTTCTTGAAGGGAAAGATGTAACTCTGTGAGATGAATTA
This sequence comes from Chlorocebus sabaeus, assembly GCF_047675955.1. NCBI lineage: Eukaryota > Metazoa > Chordata > Mammalia > Primates > Cercopithecidae > Chlorocebus > Chlorocebus sabaeus. The sequence continues at coordinate 91,979 of NW_027327594.1, forward strand.
ACAGAGCACAGAGCAGTTTCTCAGAAAACTTCTTTCCAGTTTTGAACGGAAGATATTTCCTTTTTCACCATAGCCCTCTATGGGCTTCCAAATATCCCTTTGCCAATTCCACAAGAACAGCCTTAGCGAAAGGCTTCTTGAAGGGAAAGATGTAACTCTGTGAGATGAATTAACAGAACACAGAGCAGTTTCTCAGAAAGCTTCTTTCCAGTTTTGAACGGAAGATATTTCCTTTTTCACCATAGCCCTCTATGGGCTTCCAAATATCCCTTTGCCAATTCCACAAGAAGAGCCTTAGCGAAAGGCTTCTTGAAGGGAAAGATGTAACTCTGTGAGATGAATTAACAGAACACAGAACAGTTTCTCAGAAAGCTTCTTTCCAGTTTTGAACGGAAGATATTTCCTTTTTTACCATAGCCCTCTATGGGCTTCCAAATATCCCTTTGCCAATTCCACAAGAACAGACTTAGCGAAAGGCTTCTTGAAGGGAAAGATGTAACTCTGTGAGATGAATTAACAGAACACAGAGCAGTTTCTCAGAAACCTTCTTTCCAGTTTTGAACGGAAGATATTTCCTTTTTCACCATAGCCCTCTATGGGCTTCCAAATTTCCCTTTGCCAATTCCACAAGAACAGCCTTAGCGAAAGGCATCTTGAAGGGAAAGATGTTACTCTGTGAGATGAATTAACAGAACACAGAGCAGTTTCTCAGAAAGCTTCTTTCCAGTTTTGAACGGAAGATATTTCCTTTTTCACCATAGCCCTCTATGGGCTTCCAAATATCCCTTTGCCAATTCCACAAGAACAGCCTTAGCGAAAGGCTTCTTAAAGGGAAAGATGTAACTCTGTGAGATGAATTAACAGAACACAGAGCAGTTTCTCAGAAAGTTTCTTTCCAGTTTTGAACGGAAGATATTTCCTTTTTCACCATAGCCCTCTATGGGCTTCCAAATATCCCTTTGCCAATTCCACAAGAACAGACTTAGCGAAAGGCTTCTTGAACGGAAAGATGTAACTCTGTGAGATGAATTAACAGAATACAGAGCAGTTTCTCAGAAAGCTTCTTTCCAGTTTTGAACGGAAGATATTTCCTTTTTCACCATAGCCCTCTATGGGCTTCCAAATATCCCTTTGCCAATTCCACAAGAACAGCCTTAGCGAAAGGCTTCTTGAAGGGAAAGATGTAACTCTGTGAGATGAATTAACAGAACACAGAGCAGTTTCTCAGAAAGCTTCTTTCCAGTTTTGAACGGAAGATATTTCCTTTTTCACCATAGCCCTCTATGGGCTTCCAAATATCCCTTTGCCAATTCCACAAGAAGAGCCTTAGCGAAAGGCTTCTTGAAGGGAAAGATGTAACTCTGTGAGATGAATTAACAGAGCACAGAGCAGTTTCTCAGAAAACTTCTTTCCAGATTTGAACGGAAGATATTTCCTTTTTCACCATAGCCCTCTATGGGCTTCCAAATATCCCTTTGCCAATTCCACAAGAACAGCCTTAGCGAAAGGCTTCTTGAAGGGAAAGATGTAACTCTGTGAGATGAATTAACAGAACACAGAGCAGTTTCTCAGAAAGCTTCTTTCCAGTTTTGAACGGAAGATATTTCCTTTTTCACCATAGCCCTCTATGGGCTTCCAAATATCCCTTTGCCAATTCCACAAGAACACCCATAGCGAAAGGCTTCTTGAAGGGAAAGATGTAACTCTGTGAGATGAATTAACAGTACACAGAGCAGTTTCTCAGAAAGCTTCTTTCCAGTTTTGAACGGAAGATATTTCCTTTTTACCCTTAGCCCTCTATGGGCTTGCAAATATCCCTTTGCCAATTCCACAAGAACAGCCTTAGCGAAAGGCTTCTTGAAGGGAAAGATGTAACTCTGTGAGATCAATTAACAGAACACAGAGCAGTTTCTCAGAAAGCTTCTTTCCAGTTTTGAACGGAAGATATTTCCTTTTTCACCATAGCCCTCTATGGGCTTCCAAATATCCCTTTGCCAATTCCACAAGAACAGACTTAGCGAAAGGCTTCTTGAAGGGAAAGATGTAACTCTGTGAGATGAATTAACAGAACACAGAGCAGTTTCTCAGAAAGCTTCTTTCCAGTTTTGAACGGAAAATATTTCCTTTTTCACCATAGCCCTCTATGGGCTTCCAAATATCCCTTTGCCAATTCCACAAGAACAGCCTTAGCGAAAGGCTCCTTGAAGGGAAAGATGTAACTCTGTGAGATGAATTAACAGAACACAGAGCAGTTTCTCAGAAAGCTTCTTTCCAGTTTTGAACGGAAGATATTTCCTTTTTCACCATAGCCCTCTATGGGCTTCCAAATATCCCTTTGCCAATTCCACAAGAACAGCCTTAGCGAAAGGCTTCTTGAAGGGAAAGATGTAACTCTGTGAGATGAATTAACATAACACAGAGCAGTTTCTCAGAAAGCTTCCTTCCAGTTTTGAACGGAAGATATTTCCTTTTTCACCATAGCCCTCTAGGGGTTCCAAATATCCCTTTGCCAGTTCCCCAAGAACAGCCTTAGCGAAAGGCTTCTTGAAGGGAAAGATGTAACTGTGTGAGATGAATTAACAGAACACAGAGCAGATTCTCAGAAAGCTTCTTTCCAGTTTTGAACGGAAGATATTTCCTTTTTCACCATAGCCCTCTATGGGCTTCCAAATATCCCTTTGCCAATTCCACAAGAAGAGCCTTAGCGAAAGGCTTCTTGAAGGGAAAGATGTAACTCTGTGAGATGAATTAACAGAGCACAGAGCAGTTTCTCAGAAAACTTCTTTCCAGATTTGAACGGAAGATATTTCCTTTTTCACCATAGCCCTCTATGGGCTTCCAAATATCCCTTTGCCAATTCCACAAGAACAGCCTTAGCGAAAGGCTTCTTGAAGGGAAAGATGTAACTCTGTGACATGAATTAACAGAACACAGAGCAGTTTCTCAGAAAGCTTCTTTCCAGTTTTGAACGGAAGATATTTCCTTTTTCACCATAGCCCTCTATGGGCTTCCAAATATCCCTTTGCCAATTCCACAAGAAGAGCCTTAGCGAAAGGCTTCTTGAAGGGAAAGATGTAACTCTGTGAGATGAATTAACAGAACACAGAACAGTTTCTCAGAAAGCTTCTTTCCAGTTTTGAACGGAAGATATTTCCTTTTTTACCATAGCCCTCTATGGGCTTCCAAATATCCCTTTGCCAATTCCACAAGAACAGACTTAGCGAAAGGCTTCTTGAAGGGAAAGATGTAACTCTGTGAGATGAATTAACAGAACACAGAGCAGTTTCTCAGAAACCTTCTTTCCAGTTTTGAACGGAAGATATTTCCTTTTTCACCATAGCCCTCTATGGGCTTCCAAATTTCCCTTTGCCAATTCCACAAGATCAGCCTTAGCGAAAGGCTTCTTGAAGGGAAAGATGTAACTCTGTGAGATGAATTAACAGAACACAGAGCAGTTTCTCAGAAAGCTTCTTTCCAGTTTTGAACCTAAGATATTTCCTTTTTCACCATAGCCCTCTATGGGCTTCCAAATATCCCTTTGCCAATTCCCCAAGAACAGCCTTAGCGAAAGGCTTCTTGAAGGGAAAGATGTAACTCTGTGAGATGAATTAAGAGAACACAGAGCAGTTTCTAAGAAAGCTTCTTTCCAGTTTTGAACGGAAGATATTTCCTTTTTCACCATAGCCCTCTATGGGCTTCCAAATATCCCTTTGCCAATTCCCCAAGAACAGCCTTAGCGAAAGGCTTCTTGAAGGGAAAGATGTAACTCTGTGAGATGAATTAACAGAACACAGAGCAGTTTCTCAGAAAGCTTCTTTCCTGTTTTGAACGGAAGATATTTCCTTTTTCACCATAGCCCTCTATGGGCTTCCAAATATCCCTTTGCCAATTCCACAAGAACAGCCTTATCGAAAGGCATCTTGAAGGGAAAGATGTAACTCTGTGAGAAGAATTAACAGAACACAGAGCAGTTTCTCAGAAAGCTTCTTTCCAGTTTTGAACGGAAGATATTTCGTTTTTCACGATAGCCCTCTATGGGCTTCCAAATATCCCTTTGCCAATTGTACAAGAACAGCCTTAGCGAAAGGCTTCTTCAAGACAAAGATGTAACTCTGTGAGATGAATTAACAGAACACAGAGCAGTTTCTCAGAAAGCTTCTTTCCAGTTTTGAACGGAAGATATTTCCTTTTTCACCATAGCCCTCTATGGGCTTCCAAATATCCCTTTGCCAATTCCACAAGAACAGACTTAGCGAAAGGCTTCTTGAAGGGAAAGATGTAACTCTGTGAGATGAATTAACAGAACACAGAGCAGTTTCTCAGAAAGCTTCTTTCCAGTTTTGAACGGAAGATATTTCCTTTTTCACCATAGCCCTCTATGGGCTTCCAAATATCCCTTTGCCAATTCCACAAGAACAGCCTTAGCGAAAGGCTCCTTGAAGGGAAAGATGTAACTCTGTGAGATGAATTAACAGAACACAGAGCAGTTTCTCAGAAAGCTTCTTTCCAGTTTTGAACGGAAGATATTTCCTTTTTCACCATAGCCCTCTATGGGCTTCCAAATATCCCTTTGCCAATTCCACAAGAACAGCCTTAGCGAAAGGCTTCTTGAAGGGAAAGATGTAACTCTGTGAGATGAATTAACATAACACAGAGCAGTTTCTCAGAAAGCTTCCTTCCAGTTTTGAACGGAAGATATTTCCTTTTTCACCATAGCCCTCTAGGGGTTCCAAATATCCCTTTGCCAGTTCCCCAAGAACAGCCTTAGCGAAAGGCTTCTTGAAGGGAAAGATGTAACTGTGTGAGATGAATTAACAGAACACAGAGCAGTTTCTCAGAAAGCTTCTTTCCAGTGTTGAACGGAAGATATTTCCTTTTTCAACATAGCCCTCTATGGGCTTCAAAATATCCCTTTGCCAATTCCACAAGAACAGCCTTAGCGAAAGGCATCTTGAAGGGAAAGATGTAACTCTGTTAGATGAATTAACAGAACACAGAGCAGTTTCTCAGAAAGCTTCTTTCCAGTTTTGAACGGAAGATATTTCCTTTTTCACCATAGCCCTCTATGGGCTTCCAAATTTCCCTTTGCCAATTCCACAAGATCAGCCTTAGCGAAAGGCTTCTTGAAGGGAAAGATGTAACTCTGTGAGATGAATTAACAGAACACAGAGCAGTTTCTCAGAAAGCTTCTTTCCAGTTTTGAACGGAAGATATTTCCTTTTTCACCATAGCCCTCTATGGGCTTCCAAATATCCCTTTGCCAATTCCCCAAGAACAGCCTTAGCGAAAGGCTTCTTGAAGGGAAAGATGTAACTCTGTGAGATGAATTAACAGAACACAGAGCAGTTTCTAAGAAAGCTTCTTTCCAGTTTTGAACGGAAGATATTTCCTTTTCACCATAGCCCTCTATGGGCTTCCAAATATCCCTTTGCCAATTCCACAAGAACAGCCTTAGCGAAAGGCTTCTTGAAGGGAAAGATGTAACTCTGTGAGATGAATTAACAGAACACAGAGCAGTTTCTCAGAAAGCTTCTTTCCAGTTTTGAACGGAAGATATTTCCTTTTTCACCATAGCCCTCTATGGGCTTCCAAATATCCCTTTGTCAATTCCACAAGAACAGCCTTAGCGAAAGGCTTCTTGAAGGGAAAGATGTAACTGTGTGAGATGAATTAACAGAACACAGAGCAGTTTCTCAGAAAGCTTCTTTCCAGTGTTGAACGGAAGATATTTCCTTTTTCAACATAGCCCTCTATGGGCTTCCAAATATCCCTTTGCCAATTACACAAGAACAGCCTTAGCGAAAGGCATCTTGAAGGGAAAGATGTAACTCTGTTAGATGAATTAACAGAACACAGAGCAGTTTCTCAGAAAGCTTCTTTCCAGTTTTGAACGGAAGATATTTCCTTTTTCACCATAGCTCTCTATGGGCTTCCAAATATCCCTTTGCCAATTCCACAAGAACAGCCTTAGCGAAAGGCTTCTTGAAGGGAAAGATGTAACTCTTTGAGATGAATTAACAGAACACAGAGCAGTTTCTCAGAAAGCTTCTTTCCAGTTTTGAACGGAAGATATTTCCTTTTTCACCATAGCCCTCTATGGGCTTCCAAATTTCCCTTTGCCAATTCCACAAGATCAGCCTTAGCGAAAGGCTTCTTGAAGGGAAAGATGTAACTCTGTGAGATGAATTAACAGAACACAGAGCAGTTTCTCAGAAAGCTTCTTTCCAGTTTTGAACGGCAGATATTTCCTTTTTCACCATAGCCCTCTATGGGCTTCCAAATATCCCTTTGCCAATTCCACAAGAACAGCCTTAGCGAAAGGCTCCTTGAAGGGAAAGATGTAACTCTTTGAGATGAATTAACAGAACACAGAGCAGTTTCTCAGAAAGCTTCTTTCCAGTTTTGAACGGAAGATATTTCCTTTTTCACCATAGCCCTCTATGGGCTTCCAAATATCCCTTTGCCAATTCCACAAGAACAGCCTTAGCGAAAGGCTTCTCGAAGGGAAAGATGTAACTCTGGGAGATGAATTAACAGAACACAGAGCAGTTTCTCAGAAAGCTTCTTTCCTGTTTTGAACGGAAGATATTTCCTTTTTCACCATAGCCTTCTATGGGCTTCCAAATATCCCTTTGCCAATTCCACAAGAAGAGCCTTAGCGAAAGGCTTCTTGAAGGGAAAGATGTAACTCTGTGAGATGAATTAGCAGAACACAGAACAGTTTCTCAGAAAGCTTCTTTCCAGTTTTGAACGGAAGATATTTCCTTTTTCACAATAGCCCTCTATGGGCTTCCAAATATCCCTTTGCCAGTGCCACAAGAACAGCCTTAGCGAAAGTCTTCTTGAAGGGAAAGATGTAACTCTGTGAGATGAATTAACAGAACACAGAGCAGTTCCTCAGAAAGCTTCTTTCCAGTTTTGAACGGAAGATATTTCCTTTTCACCATAGCCCTCTATGGGCTTCCAAATATCCCTTTGCCAATTCCACAAGAACAGCCTTAGCGAAAGGCTTCTTGAAGGGGAAGATGTAACTCTGTGAGATGAATTAACAGAACACAGAGCAGTTTCACAGAAAGCTTCTTTCCAGTTTTGAACGGAAGATATTTCCTTTTTCACCATAGCCCTCTATGGGCTTCCAAATATCCCTTTGCCAATTCCACAAGAACAGCCTTAGCGAAAGGCTTCTTGAAGGGAAAGATGTAACTCTGTGAGATGAATGAACAGAACACAGAGCAGTTTCTCAGAAAGCTTCTTTCCAGTTTTGAACGGAAGATATTTCCTTTTTCACCATAGCCCTCTATGGGCTTCCAAATATCCCTTTGCCAATTCCACAAGAACAGCCTTAACGAAAGGCTTCTTGAGGGGGAAGATGTAACTCTGTGAGATGAATTAACAGAACACAGAGCAGTTTCTCAGAAGGCTTCTTTCCAGTGTTGAACGGAAGATATTTCCTTTTTCACCATAGCCCTCTATGGGCTTCCAAATATCCCTTTGCCAATTCCACATGAACAGCCTTAGCGAAAGGCATCTTGACGGGAAAGATGTAACTCTGTGAGATGAATTAACAGAACACAGAGCAGTTTCTCAGAAAGCTTCTTTCCATTTTTGAACGGAAGATATTTCCTTTTTCACCATAGCCCTCTAAGGGCTTCCAAATATCCCTTTGCCAATTGCACAAGAACAGCCTTAGCGAAAAGCTTCTTGAAGGGAAAGATATAACTCTGTGAGATGAATTAACAGAACACAGAGCAGTTTCTCAGAAAGCTTCTTTCCAGTTTTGAACGGAAGATATTTCCTTTTTTCACCATAGACCTCTATGGGCTTCCAAATATCCCTTTGCCAATTCCACAAGAACAGCCTTAGCGAAAGGCTTCTTGAAGGGAAAGATGTAACTCTGTGAGATGAATTAACAGAACACAGAGCAGTTTCTCAGAAAGCTTCTTTCCAGTTTTGAACGGAAGATATTTCCTTTTTCACCATAGCCCTCTATGGGCTTCCAAATATCCCTTTGCCAATTCCACAAGAACAGACTTAGCGAAAGGCTTCTTGAAGGGAAAGATGTAATTCTGTGAGATGAATTAACAGAACACAGAGCAGTATCTCAGAAAGCTTCTTTCCATTTTTGAACGGAAGATATTTCCTTTTTCACCATAGCCCTCTATGGGCTTCCAAATATCCCTTTGCCAATTCCACAAGAACAGCCTTAGCGAAAGGCATCTTGAAGGGAAAGATGTAACTCTGTGAGATGAATTAACAGAACACAGAGCAGTTTCTCAGAAAGCTTCTTTCCAGTTTTGAACGGAAGATATTTCCTTTTTCACCATAGCCCTCTATGGGCTTCCAAATATCCCTTTGCCAATTCCGCAAGAACAGCCTTAGCGAAAGGCTTCTTCAAGGGAAAGATGTAACTCTGTGAGATGAATTAACAGAACACAGAGCATTTTCTCAGAAAGTTTCTTTCCAGTTTTGAACGGAAGATATTTCCTTTTTCACCATAGCCCTCTATGGGCTTCCAAATATCCCTTTGCCAATTCGACAAGAACAGACTTAGCGAAAGGCTTCTTGAAGGGAAAGATGTAACTCTGTGAGATGAATTAACAGAGCACAGAGCAGTTTCTCAGAAAGCTTCTTTCCAGTTTTGAACGGAAGATATTTCCTTTTTCACCATAGCACTCTATGGGCTTCCAAATATCCCTTTGCCAATTCCACAAGAACAGCCTTAGCGAAAGGCTTCTTGAAGGGAAAGATGTAACTCTGTGAGATGAATTAACAGAACACAGAGCAGTTTCTCAGAAAGCTTCTTTCCAGTTTTGAACGGAAGATATTTCCTTTTTCACCATAGCCCTCTATGGGCTTCCAAATATCCCCTTGCCAATTCCACAAGAACAGACTTAGCGAAAGGCTTCTTGAAGGGAAAGATGTAATTCTGTGAGATGAATTAACAGAACACAGAGCAGTATCTCAGAAAGCTTCTTTCCAGTTTTGAACGGAAGATATTTCCTTTTTCACCATAGCCCTCTATGGGCTTGCAAATATCCCTTTGCCAATTAAACAAGAACAGCCTTAGCGAAAGGCTTCTTGAAGGGAAAGATGTAACTCTGTGAGATGAATTAACAGAACACAGAGCAGTTTCTCAGAAAGCTTCTTTCCAGTTTTGAACGGAAGATATTTCCTTTTTCACCATAGCCCTCTATGGGCTTCCAAATATCCCTTTGCCAATTCCACAAGAACAGCCTTAGCGAAAGGCATCTTGAAGGGAAAGATGTAACTCTGTGAGATGAATTAACAGAACACAGAGCAGTTTCTCAGAAAGCTTCTTTCCAGTTTTGAACTTAAGATATTTCCTTTTTCACCATAGCCCTCTATGGGCTTCCAAATATCCCTTTGCCAATTCCACAAGAACAGCCTTAGCGAAAGGCTTCTTAAAGGGAAAGATGTAACTCTGTGAGATGAATTAACAGAACACAGAGCAGTTTCTCAGAAAGTTTCTTTCCAGTTTTGAACGGAAGATATTTCCTTTTTCACCATAGCCCTCTATGGGCTTCCAAATATCCCTTTGCCAATTCCACAAGAACAGACTTAGCGAAAGGCTTCTTGAACGGAAAGATGTAACTCTGTGAGATGAATTAACAGAATACAGAGCAGTTTCTCAGAAAGCTTCTTTCCAGTTTTGAACGGAAGATATTTCCTTTTTCACCATAGCCCTCTATGGGCTTCCAAATATCCCTTTGCCAATTCCACAAGAACAGCCTTAGCGAAAGGCTTCTTGAAGGGAAAGATGTAACTCTGTGAGATGAATTAACAGAACACAGAGCAGTTTCTCAGAAAGCTTCTTTCCAGTTTTGAACGGAAGATATTTCCTTTTTCACCATAGCCCTCTATGGGCTTCCAAATATCCCTTTGCCAATTCCACAAGAAGAGCCTTAGCGAAAGGCTTCTTGAAGGGAAAGATGTAACTCTGTGAGATGAATTAACAGAGCACAGAGCAGTTTCTCAGAAAACTTCTTTCCAGTTTTGAACGGAAGATATTTCCTTTTTCACCATAGCCCTCTATGGGCTTCCAAATATCCCTTTGCCAATTCCACAAGAACAGCCTTAGCGAAAGGCTTCTTGAAGGGAAAGATGTAACTCTGTGAGATGAATTAACAGAACACAGAGCAGTTTCTCAGAAAGCTTCTTTCCAGTTTTGAACGGAAGATATTTCCTTTTTCACCATAGCCCTCTATGGGCTTCCAAATATCCCTTTGCCAATTCCACAAGAAGAGCCTTAGCGAAAGGCTTCTTGAAGGGAAAGATGTAACTCTGTGAGATGAATTAACAGAACACAGAACAGTTTCTCAGAAAGCTTCTTTCCAGTTTTGAACGGAAGATATTTCCTTTTTTACCATAGCCCTCTATGGGCTTCCAAATATCCCTTTGCCAATTCCACAAGAACAGACTTAGCGAAAGGCTTCTTGAAGGGAAAGATGTAACTCTGTGAGATGAATTAACAGAACACAGAGCAGTTTCTCAGAAACCTTCTTTCCAGTTTTGAACGGAAGATATTTCCTTTTTCACCATAGCCCTCTATGGGCTTCCAAATTTCCCTTTGCCAATTCCACAAGAACAGCCTTAGCGAAAGGCATCTTGAAGGGAAAGATGTTACTCTGTGAGATGAATTAACAGAACACAGAGCAGTTTCTCAGAAAGCTTCTTTCCAGTTTTGAACGGAAGATATTTCCTTTTTCACCATAGCCCTCTATGGGCTTCCAAATATCCCTTTGCCAATTCCACAAGAACAGCCTTAGCGAAAGGCTTCTTAAAGGGAAAGATGTAACTCTGTGAGATGAATTAACAGAACACAGAGCAGTTTCTCAGAAAGTTTCTTTCCAGTTTTGAACGGAAGATATTTCCTTTTTCACCATAGCCCTCTATGGGCTTCCAAATATCCCTTTGCCAATTCCACAAGAACAGACTTAGCGAAAGGCTTCTTGAACGGAAAGATGTAACTCTGTGAGATGAATTAACAGAATACAGAGCAGTTTCTCAGAAAGCTTCTTTCCAGTTTTGAACGGAAGATATTTCCTTTTTCACCATAGCCCTCTATGGGCTTCCAAATATCCCTTTGCCAATTCCACAAGAACAGCCTTAGCGAAAGGCTTCTTGAAGGGAAAGATGTAACTCTGTGAGATGAATTAACAGAACACAGAGCAGTTTCTCAGAAAGCTTCTTTCCAGTTTTGAACGGAAGATATTTCCTTTTTCACCATAGCCCTCTATGGGCTTCCAAATATCCCTTTGCCAATTCCACAAGAAGAGCCTTAGCGAAAGGCTTCTTGAAGGGAAAGATGTAACTCTGTGAGATGAATTAACAGAGCACAGAGCAGTTTCTCAGAAAACTTCTTTCCAGATTTGAACGGAAGATATTTCCTTTTTCACCATAGCCCTCTATGGGCTTCCAAATATCCCTTTGCCAATTCCACAAGAACAGCCTTAGCGAAAGGCTTCTTGAAGGGAAAGATGTAACTCTGTGAGATGAATTAACAGAACACAGAGCAGTTTCTCAGAAAGCTTCTTTCCAGTTTTGAACGGAAGATATTTCCTTTTTCACCATAGCCCTCTATGGGCTTCCAAATATCCCTTTGCCAATTCCACAAGAACACCCATAGCGAAAGGCTTCTTGAAGGGAAAGATGTAACTCTGTGAGATGAATTAACAGTACACAGAGCAGTTTCTCAGAAAGCTTCTTTCCAGTTTTGAACGGAAGATATTTCCTTTTTACCCTTAGCCCTCTATGGGCTTGCAAATATCCCTTTGCCAATTCCACAAGAACAGCCTTAGCGAAAGGCTTCTTGAAGGGAAAGATGTAACTCTGTGAGATCAATTAACAGAACACAGAGCAGTTTCTCAGAAAGCTTCTTTCCAGTTTTGAACGGAAGATATTTCCTTTTTCACCATAGCCCTCTATGGGCTTCCAAATATCCCTTTGCCAATTCCACAAGAACAGACTTAGCGAAAGGCTTCTTGAAGGGAAAGATGTAACTCTGTGAGATGAATTAACAGAACACAGAGCAGTTTCTCAGAAAGCTTCTTTCCAGTTTTGAACGGAAAATATTTCCTTTTTCACCATAGCCCTCTATGGGCTTCCAAATATCCCTTTGCCAATTCCACAAGAACAGCCTTAGCGAAAGGCTCCTTGAAGGGAAAGATGTAACTCTGTGAGATGAATTAACAGAACACAGAGCAGTTTCTCAGAAAGCTTCTTTCCAGTTTTGAACGGAAGATATTTCCTTTTTCACCATAGCCCTCTATGGGCTTCCAAATATCCCTTTGCCAATTCCACAAGAACAGCCTTAGCGAAAGGCTTCTTGAAGGGAAAGATGTAACTCTGTGAGATGAATTAACATAACACAGAGCAGTTTCTCAGAAAGCTTCCTTCCAGTTTTGAACGGAAGATATTTCCTTTTTCACCATAGCCCTCTAGGGGTTCCAAATATCCCTTTGCCAGTTCCCCAAGAACAGCCTTAGCGAAAGGCTTCTTGAAGGGAAAGATGTAACTGTGTGAGATGAATTAACAGAACACAGAGCAGATTCTCAGAAAGCTTCTTTCCAGTGTTGAACGGAAGATATTTCCTTTTTCAACATAGCCCTCTATGGGCTTCAAAATATCCCTTTGCCAATTCCACAAGAACAGCCTTAGCGAAAGGCATCTTGAAGGGAAAGATGTAACTCTGTTAGATGAATTAACAGAACACAGAGCAGTTTCTCAGAAAGCTTCTTTCCAGTTTTGAACGGAAGATATTTCCTTTTTCACCATAGCCCTCTATGGGCTTCCAAATTTCCCTTTGCCAATTCCACAAGATCAGCCTTAGCGAAAGGCTTCTTGAAGGGAATGATGTAACTCTGTGAGATGAATTAACAGAACACAGAGCAGTTTCTCAGAAAGCTTCTTTCCAGTTTTGAACGGAAGATATTTCCTTTTTCACCATAGCCCTCTATGGGCTTCCAAATATCCCTTTGCCAATTCCCCAAGAACAGCCTTAGCGAAAGGCTTCTTGAAGGGAAAGATGTAACTCTGTGAGATGAATTAACAGAACACAGAGCAGTTTCTAAGAAAGCTTCTTTCCAGTTTTGAACGGAAGATATTTCCTTTTTCACCATAGCCCTCTATGGGCTTCCAAATATCCCTTTGCCAATTCCCCAAGAACAGCCTTAGCGAAAGGCTTCTTGAAGGGAAAGATGTAACTCTGTGAGATGAATTAACAGAACACAGAGCAGTTTCTCAGAAAGCTTCTTTCCAGTTTTGAACGGAAGATATTTCCTTTTTCACGATAGCCCTCTATGGGCTTCCAAATATCCCTTTGCCAATTGCACAAGAACAGCCTTAGCGAAAGGCTTCTTCCAGACAAAGATGTAACTCTGTGGGATGAATTAACAGAACACAGAGCAGTTTCTCAGAAAGCTTCTTTCCAGTTTTGAACGGAAGATATTTCCTTTTTCACCATAGCCCTCTATGGGCTTCCAAATATCCCTTTGCCAATTCCACAAGAACAGCCTTAGCGAAAGGCTTCTTGAAGGGAAAGATGTAACTCTTTGAGATGAATTAACAGAACACAGAGCAGTTTCTCAGAAAGCTTCTTTCCAGTGTTGAACGGAAGATATTTCCTTTTTCACCATAGCCATCTATGGGCTTCCAAATATCCCTTTGCCAATTCCACAAGAACAGCCTTAGCGAAAGGCATCTTGAAGGGAAAGATGTAACTCCGTGAGATGAATTAACAGAACACAGAGCAGTTTCTCAGAAAGCTTCTTTCCATTTTTGAACGGAAGATATTTCTTTTTCACCATAGCCCTCTATGGGCTTCCAAATATCCCTTTGCCAATTCCACAAGAACAGCCTTAGCGAAAGGCTTCTTGAAGGGAAAGATGTAACTCTGTGAGATGAATTAACAGAACACAGAGCAGTTTCTCAGAAAGCTTCTTTCCATTTTTGAACGGAAGATATTTCTTTTTCACCATAGCCCTCTATGGGCTTCCAAATATCCCTTTGCCAATTCCACAAGAACAGCCTTAGAGAAAGGCTTCTTGAAGGGAAAGATGTAACTCTGTGAGATGAATTAACAGAACACAGAGCAGTTTCTCAGAAAGCTTCTTTCCAGTTTTGAACGGAAGATATTTCCTTTTTCACCATAGCCCTCTATGGGCTTCCAAATATCCCTTTGCCAATTGCACAAGAACAGACTTAGCGAAAGGCTTCTTGAAGGGAAAGATGTAATTCTGTGAGATGAATTAACAGAACACAGAGCAGTATCTCAGAAAGCTTCTTTCCAGTTTTGAACGGAAGATATTTCCTTTTTCACCATAGCCCTCTATGGGCTTCCAAATATCCCTTTGCCAATTCCACAAGAACAGCCTTAGCGAAAGACTTCTTGAAGGGAAAGATGTAACTCTGTGAGATGAATTAACAGAACACAGAGCAGTATCTCAGAAAGCTTCTTTCCAGTTTTGAACGGAAGATATTTCCTTTTTCACCATAGCCCTCTATGGGCTTCCAAATATCCCTTTGCCAATTCCACAAGATCAGCCTTAGCGAAAGGCTTCTTGAAGGGAAAGATGTAACTCTGTGAGATGAATTAACAGAACACAGAGCAGTTTCTCAGAAAGCTTCTTTCCAGTTTTGAACGGAAGATATTTCCTTTTTCACCATAGCCCTCTATGGGCTTCCAAATATCCCTTTGCCAATTGCACAAGAACAGCCTTAGCGAAAGGCTTCTTCAAGACAAAGATGTAACTCTGTGAGATGAATTAACAGAACACAGAGCAGTTTCTCAGAAAGCTTCTTTCCAGTTTTGAACGGAAGTTATTTCCTTTTTCACCATAGCCCTCTCTGGGCTTCCAAATATCCCTTTGCCAATTCCACAAGAACAGCCTTAGCGAAAGGCTTCTTGAAGGGAAAGATGTAACACTGTGAGATGAAATAACAGAACACAGAGCAGTTTCTCAGAAAGCTTCTTTCCAGTTTTGAACGGAAGATATTTCCTTTTTCACCATAGCCCTCTATGGGCTTCCAAATATCCCTTTGCCAATTCCACAAGAACAGCCTTAGCGAAAGGCATCTTGAAGGGAAAGATGTAACTCTGTGAGATGAATTAACAGAACACAGAGCAGTTTCTCAGAAAGCTTCTTTCCAGTTTTGAACGGAAGATATTTCCTTTTTCACCATAGCCCTCTATGGGCTTCCAAATATCCCTTTGCCAATTCCACAAGAACAGCCTTAGCGAAAGGCTTCTTGAAGGGAAAGATGTAACTCTGTGAGATGAATTAACAGAACACAGAGCAGTTTCTCAGAAAGTTTCTTTCCAGTTTTGAACGGAAGATATTTCCTTTTTCACCATAGCCCTCTATGGGCTTCCAAATATCCCTTTTCCAATTCCACAAGAACAGACTTAGCGAAAGGCTTCTTGAAGGGAAAGATGTAACTCTGTGAGATGAATTAACAGAATACAGAGCAGTTTCTCAGAAAGCTTCTTTCCAGTTTTGAACGGAAGATATTTCCTTTTTCACCATAGCCCTCTATGGGCTTCCAAATATCCCTTTGCCAATTCCACAAGAACAGCCTTAGCGAAAGGCTTCTTGAAGGGAAAGATGTAACTCTGTGAGATGAATTAACAGAACACAGAGCAGTTTCTCAGAAAGCTTCTTTCCAGTTTTGAACGGAAGATATTTCCTTTTTCACCATAGCCCTCTATGGGCTTCCAAATATCCCTTTGCCAATTCCACAAGAAGAGCCTTAGCGAAAGGCTTCTTGAAGGGAAAGATGTAACTCTGTGAGATGAATTAACAGAACACAGAACAGTTTCTCAGAAAGCTTCTTTCCAGTTTTGAACGGAAGATATTTCCTTTTTCACCATAGCCCTCTATGGGCTTCCAAATATCCCTTTGCCAATTCCACAAGAACAGACTTAGCGAAAGGCTTCTTGAAGAGAAAGATGTAACTCTGTGAGATGAATTAACAGAACACAGAGCAGTTTCTCAGAAAGCTTCTTTCCAGTTTTGAACGGAAGATATTTCCTTTTTCACCATAGCCCTCTATGGGCTTCCAAATATCCCTTTGCCAATTCCACAAGAACAGCCTTAGCGAAAGGCTTCTTGAAGGGAAAGATGTAACTCTGTGAGATAAATTAACAGAACACAGAGCAGTTTCTCAGAAAGCTTCTTTCCAGTTTTGAACGGAAGATATTTCCTTTTTCACCATAGCCTTCTATGGGCTTCCAAATATCCCTTTGCCAATTCCACAAGAAGAGCCTTAGCGAAAGGCTTCTTGAAGGGAAAGATGTAACTCTGTGAGATGAATTAACAGAACACAGAACAGTTTCTCAGAAAGCTTCTTTCCAGTTTTGAACGGAAGATATTTCCTTTTTCACCATAGCCCTCTAGGGGTTCCAAATATCCCTTTGCCAGTTCCACAAGAACAGCCTTAGCGAAAGTCTTCTTGAAGGGAAAGATGTAACACTTTGAGATGAATTAACAGAACACAGAGCAGTTCCTCAGAAAGCTTCTTTCAAGTTTTGAACGGAAGATATTTCCTTTTCACCATAGCCCTCTATGGGCTTCAAAATATCCCTTTGCCAATTCCACAAGAACAGCCTTAGCGAAAGGCTTCTTGAAGGGGAAGATGTAACTCTTTGAGATGAATTAACAGAACACAGAGCAGTTTCTCAGAAAGCTTCTTTCCAGTTTTGAACGGAAGATATTTCCTTTTTCACCATAGCCCTCTATGGGCTTCCAAATATCCCTTTGCCAATTCCACAAGAAGAGCCTTAGCGAAAGGCTTCTTGAAGGGAAAGATGTAACTCTGTGAGATGAATTAACAGAACACAGAGCAGTTTCTCAGAAAGCTTCTTTCCAGTTTTGAACGGAAGATATTTCCTTTTCACCATAGCCCTCTATGGGCTTCCAAATATCCCTTTGCCAATTCCACAAGAACAGCCTTAGCGAAAGGCTTCTTGATGGGGAAGATGTAACTCTGTGAGATGAATTAACAGAACACAGAGCAGTTTCTCAGAAAGCTTCTTTCCAGTGTTGAACGGAAGATATTTCCTTTTTCACCATAGCCCTCTATGGGCTTCCAAATATCCCTTTGCCAATTCCACAAGAACAGCCTTAGCGAAAGGCATCTTGAAGGGAAAGATGTAACTCTGTGAGATGAATTAACAGAACACAGAGCAGTTTCTCAGAAAGCTTCTTTCCATTTTTGAACGGAAGATATTTCTTTTTCACCATAGCCCTCTATGGGCTTCCAAATATCCCTTTGCCAATTCCACAAGAACAGCCTTAGCTAAAGGCTTCTTGAAGGGAAAGATATAACTCTGTGAGATGAATTAACAGAATACAGAGCAGTTTCTCAGAAAGCTTCTTTCCATGTTTGAACGGAAGATATTTCCTTTTTCACCATAGCCCTCTATGGGCTTCCAAATATCCCTTTGCCAATTCCACAAGAACAGCCTTAGCGAAAGGCTTCTTGAAGGGAAAGATGTAACTCTGTGAGATGAATTAACAGAACACAGAGCAGTTTCTCAGAAAGCTTCTTTCCAGTTTTGAACGGAAGATATTTCCTTTTTCACCATAGCCCTCTATGGGCTTCCAAATATCCCTTTGCCAATTCCACAAGAACAGCCTTAGCGAAAGGCTTCTTGAAGGGAAAGATGTAACTCTGTGAGATGAATTAACAGAACACAGAGCAGTTTCTCAGAAAGCTTCTTTCCAGTTTTGAACGGAAGATATTTCCTTTTTCACAATAGCCCTCTATGGGCTTCCAAATATCCCTTTGCCAGTTCCACAAGAACAGCCTTAGCGAAAGTCTTCTTGAAGGGAAAGATGTAATTCTGTGAGATGAATTAACAGAACACAGAGCAGTTCCTCAGAAAGCTTCTTTCCAGTTTTGAACGGAAGATATTTCCTTTTCACCATAGATCTCTATGGGCTTCAAAATATCCCTTTGCCAATTCCACAAGAACAGCCTTAGCGAAAGGCTTCTTGAAGGGGAAGATGTAACTCTGTGAGATGAATTAACAGAACACAGAGCAGTTTCTCAGAAAGCTTCTTTCCAGTTTTGAACGGAAGATATTTCCTTTTTCACCATAGCCCTCTACGGGCTTCCAAATATCCCTTTGCCAATTCCACAAGAACAGCCTTAGCGAAAGGCTTCTTGAAGGGAAAGATGTAACTCTGTGAGATGAATGAACAGAACACAGAGCCGTTTCTCAGAAAGCTTCTTTCCAGTTTTGAACGGAAGATATTTCCTTTTTCACCATAGCCCTCTATGGGCTTCCAAATATCCCTTTGCCAATTCCACAAGAACAGCCTTAACGAAAGGCTTCTTGAGGGGGAAGATGTAACTCTGTGAGATGAATTAACAGAACACAGAGCAGTTTCTCAGAAAGCTTCTTTCCAGTGTTGAACGGAAGATATTTCCTTTTTCACCATAGCCTTCTATGGGCTTCCAAATATCCCTTTGCCAATTCCACATGAACAGCCTTAGCGAAAGGCATCTTGAAGGGAAAGATGTAACTCTGTGAGATGAATTAACAGAACACAGAGCAGTTTCTCAGAAAGCTTCTTTCCATTTTTGAACGGAAGATATTTCCTTTTTCACCACAGCCCTCTATGGGCTTCCAAATATCCCTTTGCCAATTGCACAAGAACAGCGTTAGCGAAAGGCTTCTTGAAGGGAAAGATATAACTCTGTGAGATGAATTAACAGAACACAGAGCAGATTCTCAGAAAGCTTCTTTCCAGTATTGAACGGAAGATATTTCCTTTTTTCACCATAGCCCTCTATGGGCTTCCAAATATCCCTTTGCCAATTCCACAAGAACAGCCTTAGCGAAAGGCTTCTTGAAGGGAAAGATGTAACTCTGTGAGATGAATTAACAGAACACAGAGCAGTTTCTCAGAAAGCTTCTTTCCAGTTTTGAACGGAAGATATTTCCTTTTTCACCATAGCCCTCTATGGGCTTCCAAATATCCCTTTGCCAATTCCACAAGAACAGACTTAGCGAAAGGCTTCTTGAAGGGAAAGATGTAATTCTGTGAGATGAATTAACAGAACACAGAGCAGTTTCTCAGAAAGCTTCTTTCCAGTTTTGAACGGAAGTTATTTCCCTTTTCACGATAGCCCTCTATGGGCTTCCAAATATCCCTTTGCCAATTGCACAAGAACAGCCTTAGCGAAAGGCTTCTTCAAGACAAAGATGTAACTCTGTGAGATGAATTAACAGAACACAGAGCAGTTTCTCAGAAAGCTTCTTTCCAGTTTTGAACGGAAGATATTTCCTTTTTCACCATAGCCCTCTATGGGTTTCCAAATATCCCTTTGCCAATTCCACAAGAACAGCCTTAGCGAAAGGCTTCTTGAAGGTAAAGATGTAACTCTGTGAGATGAATTAACAGAACACAGAGCAGTTTCTCAGAAAGCTTCTTTCCTGTTTTGAACGGAAGATATTTCCTTTTTCACCATAGCCCTCTATGGGCTTCCAAATATCCCTTTGCCAATTCCACAAGAACAGCCTTAGCGAAAGGCATCTTGAAGGGAAAGATGTAACTCTGTGAGAAGAATTAACAGAACACAGAGCAGTTTCTCAGAAAGCTTCTTTCCAGTTTTGAACGGAAGATATTTCTTTTTCACCATAGCCCTCTATGGGCTTCTAAATATCCCTTTGCCAATTCCCCAAGAACAGCCTTAGCTAAAGGCTTCTTGAAGGGAAAGATGTAACTCTGTGAGATGAATTAACAGAACACAGAGCAGTTTCTCAGAAAGCTTCTTTCCAGTTTTGAACGGAAGATATTTCTTTTTTCACGAGAGCCCTCTATGGGCTTCCAAATATCCCTTTGCCAATTGCACAAGAACAGCTTTAGCGAAAGGCTTCTTCAAGACAAAGATGTAACTCTGTGAGATGAATTAACAGAACACAGAGCAGTTTCTCAGAAAGTTTCTTTCCAGTTTTGAAAGGAAGATATTTCCTTTTTCACCATAGCCCTCTATGGGCTTCCAAATATCCCTTTGCCAATTCCACAAGAACACCCTTAGCGAAAGGCTTCTTGAAGGGAAAGATGTAACTCTGTGAGACGAATTAACAGAACACAGAGCAGTTTCTCAGAAAGCTTCTTTCCAGTTTTGAACGGAAGATATTTCCTTTTTACCCATAGCCCTCTATGGGCTTGCAAATATCCCTTTGCCAATTCCACAAGAACAGCCTTAGTGAAAGGCTTCTTGAAGGGAAAGATGTAACTCTGTGAGATGAATTAACAGAACACAGAGCAGATTCTCAGAAAGCTTCTTTCCAGTTTTGAACGGAAGATATTTCCTTTTTCACCATAGCCCTCTATGGGCTTCCAAATATCCCTTTGCCAATTCCACAAGAACAGACTTAGCGAAAGGCTTCTGGAAGGGAAAGATGTAACTCTGTGAGATAAATTAACAGAACACAGAGCAGTTTCTCAGAAAGCTTCTTTCCAGTTTTGAACGGACGATATTTCCTTTTTCACCATAGCCTTCTATGGCTTCCAAATATCCCTTTGCCTATTCCACAAGAACAGCCTTAGCGAAAGGCTTCTTGAAGGGAAAGATGTAACTGTGTGAGATGAATTAACAGAACACAGAGCAGTTTCTCAGAAAGTTTCTTTCCAGTGTTGAACGGAAGATATTTCCTTTTTCAACATAGCCCTCTATGGGCTTCCAAATATCCCTTTGCCAATTCCACAAGAACAGCCTTAGCGAAAGGCATCTTGAAGGGAAAGATGTAACTCTGTGAGATGAATTAACAGAACACAGAGCAGTTTCTCAGAAAGCTTCTTTCCAGTTTTCAACGGAAGATATTTCGTTTTTCACGATAGCCCTCTATGGGCTTCCAAATATCCCTTTGCCAATTGCACAAGAACAGCCTTAGCGAAAGGCTTCTTCAAGACAAAGATGTAACTCTGTGAGATGAATTAACAGAACACAGAGCAGTTTCTCAGAAAGCTTCTTTCCAGTTTTGAACGGAAGATATTTCCTTTTTCACCATAGCCCTCTATGGGCTTCCAAATATCCCTTTGCCAATTCCACAAGAACACCCTTAGCGAAAGGTTTCTTGAAGGGAAAGATGTAACTCTGTGAGACGAATTAACAGAACACAGAGCAGTTTCTCAGAAAGCTTCTTTCCAGTTTTGAACGGAAGATATTTCCTTTTTACCCATAGACCTCTATGGGCTTGCAAATATCCCTTTGCCAATTCCACAAGAACAGCCTTAGCGAAAGGCTTCTTGAAGGGAAAGATGTAACTCTGTGAGATGAATTAACAGAACACAGAGCAGTTTCTCAGAAAGCTTCTATCCAGTTTTGAACGGAAGATATTTCCTTTTTCACCATAGCCCTCTATGGGCTTCCAAATATCCCTTTGCCAATTCCACAAGAACAGACTTAGAGAAAGGCTTCTTGAAGGGAAAGATGTAACTCTGTGAGATCAATTAACAGAACACAGAGCAGTTTCTCAGAAAGCTTCTTTCCAGTTTTGAACGGAAGATATTTCCTTTTTCACCATAGCCCTCTATGGGCTTCCAAATATCCCTTTGCCAATTCGACAAGAACAGACTTAGCGAAAGGCTTCTTGAAGGGAAAGATGTAACTCTGTGAGATGAATTAACAGAACACAGAGCAGTTTCTCAGAAAGCTTCTTTCCAGTTTTGAACGGAAGATATTTCCTTTTTCACCATAGCCCTCTATGGGCTTCCAAATATCCCTTTGCCAATTCCACAAGAACAGCCTTAGCGAAAGGCTCCTTGAAGGGAAAGATGTAACTCTGTGAGATGAATTAACAGAACACAGAGCAGTTTCTCAGAAAGCTTCTTTCCAGTTTTGAACGGAAGATATTTCCTTTTTCACCATAGCCCTCTATGGGCTTCCAAATATCCCTTTGCCAATTCCACAAGAACAGCCTTAGCGAAAGGCTTCTTGAAGGGAAAGATGTAACTCTGTGAGATGAATTAACATAACACAGAGCAGTTTCTCAGAAAGCTTCCTTCCAGTTTTGAACGGAAGATATTTCCTTTTTCACCATAGCCCTCTAGGGGTTCCAAATATCCCTTTGCCAGTTCCCCAAGAACAGCCTTAGCGAAAGGCTTCTTGAAGGGAAAGATGTAACTGTGTGAGATGAATTAACAGAACACAGAGCAGTTTCTCAGAAAGCTTCTTTCCAGTGTTGAACGGAAGATATTTCCTTTTTCACCATAGCCCTCTATGGGCTTCCAAATATCCCTTTGCCAATTCCACAAGAACAGCCTTAGCGAAAGGCATCTTGAAGGGAAAGATGTAACTCTGTTAGATGAATTAACAGAACACAGAGCAGTTTCTCAGAAAGCTTCTTTCCAGTTTTGAACGGAAGATATTTCCTTTTTCACCATAGCCCTCTATGGGCTTCCAAATTTCCCTTTGCCAATTCCACAAGATCAGCCTTAGCGAAAGGCTTCTTGAAGGGAAAGATGTAACTCTGTGAGATGAATTAACAGAACACAGAGCAGTTTCTCAGAAAGCTTCTTTCCAGTTTTGAACGGAAGATATTTCCTTTTTCACCATAGCCCTCTATGGGCTTCCAAATATCCCTTTGCCAATTCCCCAAGAACAGCCTTAGCGAAAGGCTTCTTGAAGGGAAAGATGTAACTCTGTGAGATGAATTAACAGAACACAGAGCAGTTTCTCAGAAAGCTTCTTTCCAGTTTTGAACGGAAGATATTTCCTTTTTCACCATAGCCCTCTATGGGCTTCCAAATATCCCTTTGCCAATTCCCCAAGAACAGCCTTAGCGAAAGGCTTCTTGAAGGGAAAGATGTAACTCTGTGAGATGAATTAACAGAACACAGAGCAGTTTCTCAGAAAGCTTCTTTCCAGTTTTGAACGGAAGATATTTCCTTTTTCACGATAGCCCTCTATGGGCTTCCAAATATCCCTTTGCCAATTGCACAAGAACAGCCTTAGCGAAAGGCTTCTTCAAGACAAAGATGTAACTCTGTGAGATGAATTAACAGAACACAGAGCAGTTTCTCAGAAAGCTTCTTTCCAGTTTTGAACGGAAGATATTTCCTTTTTCACCATAGCCCTCTATGGGCTTCCAAATATCCCTTTGCCAATTCCACAAGAACAGCCTTAGCGAAAGGCTTCTTGAAGGGAAAGATGTAACTCTGTGAGATGAATTAACAGAACACAGAGCAGTTTCTCAGAAAGCTTCTTTCCAGTTTTGAACGGAAGATATTTCCGTTTTCACCATAGCCCTCTATGGGCTTCCAAATATCCCTTTGCCAATTGCACAAGAACAGCCTTAGCGAAAGGCTTCTTCAAGACAAAGATGTAACTCTGTGAGATGAATTAACAGAACACAGAGCAGTTTCTCAGAAAGCTTCTTTCCAGTTTTGAACGGAAGTTATTTCCTTTTTCACCATAGCCCTCTCTGGGCTTCCAAATATCCCTTTG
Organism: Chlorocebus sabaeus; assembly: GCF_047675955.1. Lineage (NCBI taxonomy): Eukaryota > Metazoa > Chordata > Mammalia > Primates > Cercopithecidae > Chlorocebus > Chlorocebus sabaeus. Next base: position 115,460 of record NW_027327594.1, read on the forward strand.
CCAATTCCACAAGAACAGCCTTAGCGAAAGGCTTCTTGAAGGGAAAGATGTAACACTGTGAGATAAAATAACAGAACACAGAGCAGTTTCTCAGAAAGCTTCTTTCCAGTTTTGAACGGAAGATATTTCCTTTTTCACCATAGCCCTCTATGGGCTTCCAAATATCCCTTTGCCAATTCCACAAGAACAGCCTTAGCGAAAGGCATCTTGAAGGGAAAGATGTAACTCTGTGAGATGAATTAACAGAACACAGAGCAGTTTCTCAGAAAGCTTCTTTCCAGTTTTGAACGGAAGATATTTCCTTTTTCACCATAGCCCTCTATGGGCTTCCAAATATCCCTTTGCCAATTCCACAAGAACAGCCTTAGCGAAAGGCTTCTTGAAGGGAAAGATGTAACTCTGTGAGATGAATTAACAGAACACAGAGCAGTTTCTCAGAAAGTTTCTTTCCAGTTTTGAACGGAAGATATTTCCTTTTTCACCATAGCCCTCTATGGGCTTCCAAATATCCCTTTGCCAATTCCACAAGAACAGACTTAGCGAAAGGCTTCTTGAAGGGAAAGATGTAACTCTGTGAGATGAATTAACAGAATACAGAGCAGTTTCTCAGAAAGCTTCTTTCCAGTTTTGAACGGAAGATATTTCCTTTTTCACCATAGCCCTCTATGGGCTTCCAAATATCCCTTTGCCAATTCCACAAGAACAGCCTTAGCGAAAGGCTTCTTGAAGGGAAAGATGTAACTCTGTGAGATGAATTAACAGAACACAGAGCAGTTTCTCAGAAAGCTTCTTTCCAGTTTTGAACGGAAGATATTTCCTTTTTCACCATAGCCCTCTATGGGCTTCCAAATATCCCTTTGCCAATTCCACAAGAAGAGCCTTAGCGAAAGGCTTCTTGAAGGGAAAGATGTAACACTGTGAGATGAATTAACAGAACACAGAACAGTTTCTCAGAAAGCTTCTTTCCAGTTTTGAACGGAAGATATTTCCTTTTTCACCATAGCCCTCTATGGGCTTCCAAATATCCCTTTGCCAATTCCACAAGAACAGACTTAGCGAAAGGCTTCTTGAAGAGAAAGATGTAACTCTGTGAGATGAATTAACAGAACACAGAGCAGTTTCTCAGAAAGCTTCTTTCCAGTTTTGAACGGAAGATATTTCCTTTTTCACCACAGCCCTCTATGGGCTTCCAAATATCCCTTTGCCAATTCCACAAGAACAGCCTTAGCGAAAGGCTTCTTGAAGGGAAAGATGTAACTCTGTGAGATAAATTAACAGAACACAGAGCAGTTTCTCAGAAAGCTTCTTTCCAGTTTTGAACGGAAGATATTTCCTTTTTCACCATAGCCTTCTATGGGCTTCCAAATATCCCTTTGCCAATTCCACAAGAAGAGCCTTAGCGAAAGGCTTCTTGAAGGGAAAGATGTAACTCTGTGAGATGAATTAACAGAACACAGAACAGTTTCTCAGAAAGCTTCTTTCCAGTTTTGAACGGAAGATATTTCCTTTTTCACAATAGCCCTCTATGGGCTTCCAAATATCCCTTTGCCAGTTCCACAAGAACAGCCTTAGCGAAAGTCTTCTTGAAGGGAAAGATGTAACTCTTTGAGATGAATTAACAGAACACAGAGCAGTTCCTCAGAAAGCTTCTTTCAAGTTTTGAACGGAAGATATTTCCTTTTCACCATAGCCCTCTATGGGCTTCAAAATATCCCTTTGCCAATTCCACAAGAACAGCCTTAGCGAAAGGCTTCTTGAAGGGGAAGATGTAACTCTGTGAGATGAATTAACAGAACACAGAGCAGTTTCTCAGAAAGCTTCTTTCCAGTGTTGAACGGAAGATATTTCCTTTTTCACCATAGCCCTCTATGGGCTTCCAAATATCCCTTTGCCAATTCCACAAGAACAGCCTTAGCGAAAGGCTTCTTGAAGGGAAAGATGTAACTCTGTGAGATGAATTAACATAACACAGAGCAGTTTCTCAGAAAGCTTCCTTCCAGTTTTGAACGGAAGATATTTCCTTTTTCACCATAGCCCTCTAGGGGTTCCAAATATCCCTTTGCCAGTTCCCCAAGAACAGCCTTAGTGAAAGGCTTCTTGAAGGGAAAGATGTAACTGTGTGAGATGAATTAACAGAACACAGAGCAGTTTCTCAGAAAGCTTCTTTCCAGTGTTGAACGGAAGATATTTCCTTTTTCAACATAGCCCTCTATGGGCTTCCAAATATCCCTTTGCCAATTCCACAAGAACAGCCTTAGCGAAAGGCATCTTGAAGGGAAAGATGTAACTCTGTGAGATGAATTAACAGAACACAGAGCAGTTTCTCAGAAAGCTTCTTTCCAGTTTTGAACGGAAGATATTTCCTTTTTCACCATAGCCCTCTATGGGCTTCCAAATTTCCCTTTGCCAATTCCACAAGATCAGCCTTAGCGAAAGGCTTCTTGAAGGGAAAGATGTAACTCTGTGAGATGAATTAACAGAACACAGAGCAGTTTCTCAGAAAGCTTCTTTCCAGTTTTGAACGGAAGATATTTCCTTTTTCACCATAGCCCTCTATGGGCTTCCAAATATCCCTTTGCCAATTCCCCAAGAACAGCCTTAGCGAAAGGCTTCTTGAAGGGAAAGATGTAACTCTGTGAGATGAATTAACAGAACACAGAGCAGTTTCTAAGAAAGCTTCTTTCCAGTTTTGAACGGAAGATATTTCCTTTTTCACCATAGCCCTCTATGGGCTTCCAAATATCCCTTTGCCAATTCCCCAAGAACAGCCTTAGCGAAAGGCTTCTTGAAGGGAAAGATGTAACTCTGTGAGATGAATTAACAGAACACAGAGCAGTTTCTCAGAAAGCTTCTTTCCAGTTTTGAACGGAAGATATTTCCTTTTTCACCCTAGCCCTCTATGGGCTTCCAAATATCCCTTTGCCAATTCCACAAGAACAGCCTTAGCGAAAGGCTTCTTGAAGGGAAAGATGTAACTCTGTGAGATGAATTAACAGAACACAGAGCAGTTTCTCAGAAAGCTTCTTTCCAGTGTTGAACGGAAGATATTTCCTTTTTCACCATAGCCCTCTATGGGCTTCCAAATATCCCTTTGCCAATTCCACAAGAACAGCCTTAGCGAAAGGCATCTTGAAGGGAAAGATGTAATTCCGTGAGATGAATTAACAGAACACAGAGCAGTTTCTCAGAAAGCTTCTTTCCAGTTTTGAACGGAAGATATTTCCTTTTTCACCCTAGCCCTCTATGGGCTTCCAAATATCCCTTTGCCAATTCCACAAGAACAGCCTTAGCGAAAGGCTTCTTGAAGGGAAAGATGTAACTCTGTGAGATGAATTAACAGAACACAGAGCAGTTTCTCAGAAAGCTTCTTTCCAGTGTTGAACGGAAGATATTTCCTTTTTCACCATAGCCCTCTATGGGCTTCCAAATATCCCTTTGCCAATTCCACAAGAACAGCCTTAGCGAAAGGCATCTTGAAGGGAAAGATGTAACTCCGTGAGATGAATTAACAGAAATCAGAGCAGTTTCTCAGAAAGCTTCTTTCCATTTTTGAACGGAAGATATTTCTTTTTCACCATAGCCCTCTATGGGCTTCCAAATATCCCTTTGCCAATTCCCCAAGAACAGCCTTAGCGAAAGGCTTCTTGAAGGGAAAGATGTAACTCTGTGAGATGAATTAACAGAACACAGAGCAGTTTCTCAGAAAGCTTCTTTCCAGTTTTGAACGGAAGATATTTCCTTTTTCACCATAGCCCTCTATGGGCTTCCAAATATCCCTTTGCCAATTCCACAAGAACAGCCTTAGCGAAAGGCTTCTTCAAGGGAAAGATGTAACTCTTTGAGATGAATTAACAGAACACAGAGCAGTTTCTCAGAAAGCTTCTTTCCAGTTTTGAACGGAAGATATTTCCTTTTTCACCATAGCCCTCTATGGGCTTCCAAATATCCCTTTGCCAATTCCCCAAGAACAGCCTTAGCGAAAGGCTTCTTGAAGGGAAAGATGTAACTCTGTGAGATGAATTAACAGAACACAGAGCAGTTTCTCAGAAAGCTTCTTTCCAGTTTTGAACGGAAGATATTTCCTTTTTCACAATAGCCCTCTATGGGCTTCCAAATATCCCTTTGCCAATTCCACAAGAACAGCCTTAGCGAAAGGCTTCTTGAAGGGAAAGATGTAACTCTGTGAGATGAATTAACAGAACACAGAGCAGTTTCTCAGAAAGCTTCTTTCCAGTTTTGAACGGAAGATATTTCCTTTTTCACCATAGCCCTCTATGGGCTTCCAAATATCCCTTTGCCAATTCCACAAGAACAGCCTTAGCGAAAGGCTTCTTGAAGGGAAAGATGTAACTCTGTAAGATGAATTAACAGAACACAGAGCAGTTTCTCAGAAAGCTTCTTTCCAGTTTTGAACGGAAGATATTTCCTTTTTCACCATAGCCCTCTATGGGCTTCCAAATATCCCTTTGCCAATTCCAAAAGAACAGCCTTAGCGAAAGGCTTCTTCAAGGGAAAGATGTAACTCTTTGAGATGAATTAACAGAACACAGAGCAGTTTCTCAGAAAGCTTCTTTCTAGTTTTGAACGGAAGATATTTCATTTTTCACCATAGCCCTCTATGGGCTTCCAAATATCCCTTTGCCAATTCCACAAGAACAGCCTTAGCGAAAGGCTTCTTGAAGGGAAAGATGTAACTCTGTGAGATGAATTAACAGAACACAGAGCAGTTTCTCAGAAAGCTTCTTTCCAGTTTTGAACGGAAGATATTTCCTTTTTCACCATAGCCTTCTATGGGCTTCCAAATATCCCTTTGCCAATTCCACAAGAAGAGCCTTAGCGAAAGGCTTCTTGAAGGGAAAGATGTAACTCTGTGAGATGAAATAGCAGAACACAGAGCAGTTTCTCAGAAAGCTTCTTTCCAGTTTTGAACGGAAGATATTTCCTTTTCACCATAGCCCTCTATGGGCTTCAAAATATCCCTTTGCCAATTCCACAAGAACAGCCTTAGCGAAAGGCTTCTTGAGGGGAAGATGTAACTCTGTGAGATGAATTAACAGAACACAGAGCAGTTTCTCAGAAAGCTTCTTTCCAGTTTTGAACGGAAGATATTTCCTTTTTCAACATAGCCCTCTACGGGCTTCAAATATCCCTTTGCCAATTCCACAAGAACAGCCTTAGCGAAAGGCTTCTTGAAGGGAAAGATGTAACTCTGTGAGATGAATGAACAGAACACAGAGCAGTTTCTCAGAAAGCTTCTTTCCAGTTTTGAACGGAAGATATTTCCTTTTTCACCATAGCCCTCTATGGGCTTCCAAATATCCCTTTGCCAATTCCACAAGAACAGCCTTAACGAAAGGCTTCTTGAGGGGGAAGATGTAACTCTGTGAGATGAATTAACAGAACACAGAGCAGTTTCTCAGAAAGCTTCTTTCCTGTGTTGAACGGAAGATATTTCCTTTTTCACCATAGCCCTCTATGGGCTTCCAAATATCCCTTTGCCAATTCCACGAGAACAGCCTTAGCGAAAGGCATCTTGAAGGGAAAGATGTAACTCTGTGAGATGAATTAACAGAACACAGAGCAGTTTCTCAGAAAGCTTCTTTCCATTTTTGAACGGAAGATATTTCCTTTTTCACCATAGCCCTCTATGGGCTTCCAAATATCCCTTTGCCAATTCCACAAGAACAGCCTTAGCGAAAGGCTTCTTGAAGGGAAAGATATAACTCTGTGAGATGAATTAACAGAACACAGAGCAGTTTCTCAGAAGGTTCTTTCCAGTTTTGAACGGAAGATATTTCCTTTTTCACCATAGCCCTCTATGGGCTTCCAAATATCCCTTTGCCAATTCCACAAGAACAGCCTTAGCGAAAGGCTTCTTGAAGGGAAAGATGTAACTCTGTGAGATGAATTAACAGAACACAGAGCAGTTTCTCAGAAAGCTTCTTTCCAGTTTTGAACGGAAGATATTTCCTTTTTCACCGTAGCCCTCTATGGGCTTCCAAATATCCCTTTGCCAATTCCACAAGAACAGCCTTAGCGAAAGGCTTCTTGAAGGGAAAGATGTAACTCTGTGAGATGAATTAACAGAACACAGAGCAGTTTCTCAGAAAGCTTCTTTCCAGTTTTGAACGGAAGATATTTCCTTTTTCACCATAGCCCTCTATGGGCTTCCAAATATCCCTTTGCCAATTCCACAAGAACAGCCTTAGCGAAAGGCTTCTTGAAGGGAAAGATGTAACTCTGTGAGATGAATTAACAGAACACAGAGCAGTTTCTCAGAAAGCTTCTTTCCAGTTTTGAACGGAAGATATTTCCTTTTTCACCATAGCCCTGTATGGGCTTCAAAATATCCCTTTGCCAATTCCACAAGAACAGCCTTAGCGAATGGCTTCTTGAAGGGAAAGATGTAACTCTGTGAGATGAATTAACAGGACACAGAGCAGTTTCTCAGAAAGCTTCTTTCCTGTTTTGAACGGAAGATATTTCCTTTTTCACCATAGCCCTCTATGGGCTTCCAAATATCCCTTTGCCAATTCCCCAAGAACAGCCTTAGCGAAAGGCTTCTTGAAGGGAAAGATGTAACTCTGTGAGATGAATTAACAGAACACAGAGCAGTTTCTCAGAAAGCTTCTTTCCAGTTTTGAACGGAAGATATTTCCTTTTTCACCATAGCCCTCTATGGTCTTCCAAATATCCCTTTGCCAATTCCACAAGAACAGCCTTAGCGAAAGGCTTCTTGAAGGGAAAGATGTAACTCTGTGAGATGAATTAACAGAACACAGAGCAGTTTCTCAGAAAGCTTCTTTCCAGTTTTGAACGGAAGATATTTCCTTTTTCACCATAGCCCTCTATGGGCTTCCAAATATCCCTTTGCCAATTCCACAAGAACAGCCTTAGCGAAATGCTTCTTCAAGGGAAAGATGTAACTCTTTGAGATGAATTAACAGAACACAGAGCAGTTTCTCAGAAAGCTTCTTTCCAGTTTTGAACGGAAGATATTTCCTTTTTCACCATAGCCCTCTATGGGCTTCCAAATATCCCTTTGCCAATTCCACAAGAACAGCCTTAGCTAAAGGCTTCTTGAAGGGAAAGATGTAACTCTGTGAGATGAATTAACAGAACACAGAGCAGTTTCTCAGAAAGCTTCTTTCCAGTTTTGAACGGAAGATATTTCCTTTTTCACCATAGCCTTCTATGGCCTTCCAAATATCCCTTTGCCAATTCCACAAGAAGAGCCTTAGCGAAAGGCTTCTTGAAGGGAAAGATGTAACTCTGTGAGATGAAATAGCAGAACACAGAACAGTTTCTCAGAAGGCTTCTTTCCAGTTTTGAACGGAAGATATTTCCTTTTTCACAATAGCCCTCTATGGGCTTCCAAATATCCCTTTGCCAGTTCCACAAGAACAGCCTTAGCGAAAGTCTTCTTGAAGGGAAAGTTGTAACTCTGTGAGATGAATTAACAGAACACAGAGCAGTTCCTCAGAAAGCTTCTTTCCAGTTTTGAACGGAAGATATTTCCTTTTCACCATAGCCCTCTATGGGCTTCAAAATATCCCTTTGCCAATTCCACAAGAACAGCCTTAGCGAAAGGCTTCTTGAAGGGGAAGATGTAACTCTGTGAGATGAATTAACAGAACACAGAGCAGTTTCTCAGAAGTTTCTTTCCAGTTTTGAACGGAAGATATTTCCTTTTTCACCATAGCCCTCTACGGGCTTCCAAATATCCCTTTGCCAATTCCACAAGAACAGCCTTAGCGAAAGGCTTCTTGAAGGGAAAGATGAAACTCTGTGAGATGAATGAACAGAACACAGAGCAGTTTCTCAGAAAGCTTCTTTCCAGTTTTGAACGGAAGATATTTCCTTTTTCACCATAGCCCTCTATGGGCTTCCAAATATCCCTTTGCCAATTCCACAAGAACAGCCTTAACGAAAGGCTTCTTGAGGGGGAAGATGTAACTCTGTGAGATGAATTAACAGAACACAGAGCAGTTTCTCAGAAAGCTTCTTTCCATTGTTGAACGGAAAATATTTCCTTTTTCACCATAGCCCTCTATGGGCTTCCAAATATCCCTTTGCCAGTTCCACAAGAACAGCCTTAGCGAAAGGCATCTTGAAGGGAAAGATGTAACTCTGTGAGATGAATTAACAGAACACAGAGCAGTTTCTCAGAAAGCTTCTTTCCATTTTTGAACGGAAGATATTTCCTTTTTCACCATAGCCCTCTATGGGCTTCCAAATATCCCTTTGCCAATTCCACAAGAACAGCCTTAGCGAAAGGCTTCTTGAAGGGAAAGATGTAACACTGTGAGATGAATTAACAGAACACAGAGCAGTTTCTCAGAAAGCTTCTTTCCAGTTTTGAACGGAAGATATTTCCTTTTTCACCATAGCCTTCTATGGCCTTCCAAATATCCTTTTGCCAATTCCACAAGAAGAGCCTTAGCGAAAGGCTTCTTGCAGGGAAAGATGTAACTCTGTGAGATGAAATAGCAGAACACAGAACAGTTTCTCAGAAAGCTTCTTTCCAGTTTTGAACGGAAGATATTTCCTTTTTCACAATAGCCCTCTATGGGCTTCCAAATATCCCTTTGCCAGTTCCACAAGAACAGCCTTAGCGAAAGTCTTCTTGAAGGGAGAGTTGTAACTCTGTGAGATGAATTAATAGAACACAGAGCAGTTTCTCAGAAAGCTTCTTTCCAGTTTTGAACGGAAGATATTTCCTTTTTCACCATAGCCCTCTATGGGCTTCCAAATATCCCTTTGCCAATTCCACAAGAACAGCCTTAGCGAAAGGCTTCTTGAAGGGAAAGATGTAACTCTGTGAGATGAATTAACAGAACACAGAGCAGTTTCTCAGAAAGCTTCTTTCCAGTTTTGAACGGAAGATATTTCCTTTTTCACCATAGCCCTCTATGGGCTTCCAAATATCCCTTTGCCAATTCCACAAGAACAGCCTTAGCGAAACGCTTCTTCAAGGGAAAGATGTAACTCTTTGAGATGAATTAACAGAACACAGAGCAGTTTCTCAGAAAGCTTCTTTCCAGTTTTGAACGGAAGATATTTCCTTTTTCACCATAGCCCTCTATGGGCTTCCAAATATCCCTTTGCCAATTCCACAAGAACAGCCTTAGCGAAAGGCTTCTTGAAGGGAAAGATGTAACTCTGTGAGATGAATTAACAGAACACAGAGCAGTTTCTCAGAAAGCTTCTTTCCAGTTTTGAACGGAAGATATTTCCTTTTTCACCATAGCCCTCTACGGGCTTCCAAGTATCCCTTTGCCCATTCCCCAAGAACAGCCTTAGCGAAAGGCTTCTTGAAGGGAAAGATGTAACTCTGTGAGATGAATTAACAGAACACAGAGCAGTTTCTCAGAAAGCTTCTTTCCAGTTTTGAACGGAAGATATTTCCTTTTTCACCATAGCCCTGTATGGGCTTCAAAATATCCCTTTGCCAATTCCACAAGAACAGCCTTAGCGAAAGGCTTCTTGAAGGGAAAGATGTAACTCTGTGAGATGAATTAACAGAACACAGAGCAGTTTCTCAGAAAGCTTCTTTCCTGTTTTGAACGGAAGATATTTCCTTTTTCACCATAGCCCTCTATGGGCTTCCAAATATCCCTTTGCCAATTCCCCAAGAACAGCCTTAGCGAAAGGCTTCTTGAAGGGAAAGATGTAACTCTGTGAGATGAATTAACAGAACACAGAGCAGTTTCTCAGAAAGATTCTTTCCAGTTTTGAACGGAAGATGTTTCCTTTTTCACCATAGCCCTCTATGGGCTTCCAAATATCCCTTTGCCAATTGCACAAGAACAGCCTTAGCGAAAGGCTTCTTGAAGGGAAAGATGTAACTCTGTGAGATGAATTAACAGAACACAGAGCAGATTCTCAGAAAGCTTCTTTCCAGTTTTGAACGGAAGATATTTCCTTTTTCACCATAGCCCTCTATGGGCTTCCAAATATCCCTTTGCCAATTCCACAAGAACAGCCTTAGCGAAAGGCATCTTGAAGGGAAAGATGTAACTCTGTGAGATGAATTAACAGAACACAGAGCAGTTTCTCAGAAAGCTTCTTTCCAGTTTTGAACGGAAGATATTTCCTTTTTCACCATAGCCCTCTATGGGCTTCCAAATATCCCTTTGCCAATTCCACAAGAACAGCCTTAGCGAAAGGCTTCTTGAAGGGAAAGATGTAACTCTGTGAGATGAATTAACAGAACACAGAGCAGTTTCTCAGAAAGCTTCTTTCCAGTTTTGAACGGAAGATATTTCCTTTTTCACCATAGCCCTCTATGGGCTTCCAAATATCCCTTTGCCAATTCCACAAGAACAGCCTTAGCGAAAGGCTTCTTGAAGGGGAAGATGTAACTCTGTGAGATGAATTAACAGAACACAGAGCAGTTTCTCAGAAGTTTCCTTCCAGTTTTGAACGGAAGATATTTCCTTTTTCACCATAGCCCTCTACGGGCTTCCAAATATCCCTTTGCCAATTCCACAAGAACAGCCTTAGCGAAAGGCTTCTTGAAGGGAAAGATGAAACTCTGTGAGATGAATGAACAGAACACAGAGCAGTTTCTCAGAAAGCTTCTTTCCAGTTTTGAACGGAAGATATTTCCTTTTTCACCATAGCCCTCTATGGGCTTCCAAATATCCCTTTGCCAATTCCACAAGAACAGCCTTAACGAAAGGCTTCTTGAGGGGGAAGATGTAACTCTGTGAGATGAATTAACAGAACACAGAGCAGTTTCTCAGAAAGCTTCTTTCCATTGTTGAACGGAAAATATTTCCTTTTTCACCATAGCCCTCTATGGGCTTCCAAATATCCCTTTGCCAATTCCACAAGAACAGCCTTAGCGAAAGGCATCTTGAAGGGAAAGATGTAACTCTGTGAGATGAATTAACAGAACACAGAGCAGTTTCTCAGAAAGCTTCTTTCCATTTTTGAACGGAAGATATTTCCTTTTTCACCATAGCCCTCTATGGGCTTCCAAATATCCCTTTGCCAATTCCACAAGAACAGCGTTAGCGAAAGGCTTCTTGAAGGGAAAGATATAACTCTGTGAGATGAATTAACAGAACACAGAGCAGTTTCTCACAAGGTTCTTTCCAGTTTTGAACGGAAGATATTTCCTTTTTCACCATAGCCCTCTATGGGCTTACAAATATCCCTTTGCCAATTCCACAAGAACAGCCTTAGCGAAAGGCTTCTTGAAGGGAAAGATGTAACTCTGTGAGATGAATTAACAGAACACAGAGCAGTTTCTCAGAAATCTTCTTTCCAGTTTTGAACGGAAGATATTTCCTTTTTCACCATAGCCCTCTATGGGCTTCCAAATATCCCTTTGCCAATTCCACAAGAACAGCCTTAGCGAAAGGCTTCTTGAAGGGAAAGATGTAACTCTGTGAGATGAATTAACAGAACACAGAGCAGTTTCTCAGAAAGCTTCTTTCCAGTTTTGAACGGAAGATATTTCCTTTTTCACCATAGCCCTCTATGGGCTTCCAAATATCCCTTTGCCAATTCCACAAGAACAGCCTTAGCGAAAGGCTTCTTGAAGGGAAAGATGTAACTCTGTGAGATGAATTAACAGAACACAGAGCAGTTTCTCAGAAAGCTTCTTTCCAGTTTTGAACGGAAGATATTTCCTTTTTCACCATAGCCCTCTATGGGCTTCCAAATATCCCTTTGCCAATTCCAAAAGAACAGCCTTAGCGAAACGCTTCTTCAAGGGAAAGATGTAACTCTTTGAGATGAATTAACAGAACACAGAGCAGTTTCTCAGAAAGCTTCTTTCCAGTTTTGAACGGAAGATATTTCCTTTTTCACCATAGCCCTCTATGGGCTTCCAAATATCCCTTTGCCAATTCCACAAGAACAGCCTTAGCGAAAGGCTTCTTGAAGGGAAAGATGTAACTCTGTGAGATGAATTAACAGAACACAGAGCAGTTTCTCAGAAAGCTTCTTTCCAGTTTTGAACGGAAGATATTTCCTTTTTCACCATAGCCCTCTACGGGCTTCCAAGTATCCCTTTGCCCATTCCCCAAGAACAGCCTTAGCGAAAGGCTTCTTGAAGGGAAAGATGTAACTCTGTGAGATGAATTAACAGAACACAGAGCAGTTTCTCAGAAAGCTTCTTTCCAGTTTTGAACGGAAGATATTTCCTTTTTCACCATAGCCCTGTATGGGCTTCAAAATATCCCTTTGCCAATTCCACAAGAACAGCCTTAGCGAAAGGCTTCTTGAAGGGAAAGATGTAACTCTGTGAGATGAATTAACAGAACACAGAGCAGTTTCTCAGAAAGCTTCTTTCCTGTTTTGAACGGAAGATATTTCCTTTTTCACCATAGCCCTCTATGGGCTTCCAAATATCCCTTTGCCAATTCCCCAAGAACAGCCTTAGCGAAAGGCTTCTTGAAGGGAAAGATGTAACTCTGTGAGATGAATTAACAGAACACAGAGCAGTTTCTCAGAAAGATTCTTTCCAGTTTTGAACGGAATATGTTTCCTTTTTCACCATAGCCCTCTATGGGCTTCCAAATATCCCTTTGCCAATTGCACAAGAACAGCCTTAGCGAAAGGCTTCTTGAAGGGAAAGATGTAACTCTGTGAGATGAATTAACAGAACACAGAGCAGATTCTCAGAAAGCTTCTTTCCAGTTTTGAACGGAAGATATTTCCTTTTTCACCATAGCCCTCTATGGGCTTCCAAATATCCCTTTGCCAATTCCACAAGAACAGCCTTAGCGAAAGGCATCTTGAAGGGAAAGATGTAACTCTGTGAGATGAATTAACAGAACACAGAGCAGTTTCTCAGGAAGCTTCTTTCCAGTTTTGAACGGAAGATATTTCCTTTTTCACCATAGCCCTCTATGGGCTTCCAAATATCCCTTTGCCAATTCCACAAGAACAGCCTTAGCGAAAGGCTTCTTGAAGGGAAAGATGTAACTCTGTGAGATGAATTAACAGAACACAGAGCAGTTTCTCAGAAAGCTTCTTTCCAGTTTTGAACGGAAGATATTTCCTTTTTCACCATAGCCCTCTATGGGCTTCCAAATATCCCTTTGCCAATTCCACAAGAACAGCCTTAGCGAAAGGCTTCTTCAAGGGAAAGATGTAACTCTTTGAGATGAATTAACAGAACCCAGAGCAGTTTCTCAGAAAGCTTCTTTCCAGTTTTGAACGGAAGATATTTCCTTTTTCACCATAGCCCTCTATGGGCTTCCAAATATCCCTTTGCCAATTCCACAAGAACAGCCTTAGCGAAAGGCTTCTTGAAGGGAAAGATGTAACTCTGTGAGATGAATTAACAGAACACAGAGCAGTTTCTCAGAAAGCTTCTTTCCAGTTTTGAACGGAAGATATTTCCTTTTTCACCATAGCCTTCTATGGGCTTCCAAATATCCCTTTGCCAATTCCACAAGAAGAGCCTTAGCGAAAGGCTTCTTGAAGGGAAAGATGTAACTCTGTGAGATGAAATAGCAGAACACAGAACAGTTTCTCAGAAAGCTTCTTTCCAGTTTTGAACGGAAGATATTTCCTTTTTCACCATAGCCCTCTATGGGCTTCCAAATATCCCTTTGCCAGTTCCACAAGAACAGCCATAGCGAAAGTCTTCTTGAAGGGAAAGATGTAACTCTGTGAGATGAATTAACAGAACCCAGAGCAGTTCCTCTGAAAGCTTCTTTCCAGGTTTTGAACGGAAGATATTTCCTTTTCACCATAGCCCTCTATGGGCTTCAAAATGTCCCTTTGCCAATTCCACAAGAACAGCCTTAGCGCAAGGCTTCTTGAAGGGGAAGATGTAACTCTGTGAGATGAATTAACAGAACACAGAGCAGTTTCTCAGAAAGCTTCTTTCCAGTTTTGAACGGAAGATATTTCCTTTTTCACCATAGCCCTCTACGGGCTTCCAAATATCCCTTTGCCAATTCCACAAGAACAGCCTTAGCGAAAGGCTTCTTGAAGGGAAAGATGTAACTCTGTGAGATGAATTAAGAGAACACAGAGCAGTTTCTCAGAAAGCTTCTTTCCAGTTTTGAACGGAAGATATTTCCTTTTTCACCATAGCCCTCTATGGGCTTCCAAATATCCCTTTGCCAATTCCACAAGAACAGCCTTAACGAAAGGCTTCTTGAGGGGGAAGATGTAACTCTGTGCGATGAATTAACAGAACACAGAGCAGTTTCTCAGAAAGCTTCTTTCCAGTGTTGAACGGAAGATATTTCCTTTTTCACCATAGCCCTCTATGGGCTTCCAAATATCCCTTTGCCAATTCCACAAGAACAGCCTTAGCGAAAGGCATCTTGAAGGGAAAGATGTAACTCTGTGAGATGAATTAACAGAACACAGAGCAGTTTCTCAGAAAGCTTCTTTCCATTTTTGAACGGAAGATATTTCCTTTTTCACCATAGCCCTCTATGGGCTTCCAAATATCCCTTTGCCAATTCCACAAGAACAGCCTTAGCGAAAGGCTTCTTGAAGGGAAAGATATAACTCTGTGAGATGAATTAACAGAACACAGAGCAGTTTCTCAGAAGGTTCTTTCCAGTTTTGAACGGAAGATATTTCCTTTTTCACCATAGCCCTCTATGGGCTTCCAAATATCCCTTTGCCAATTCCACAAGAACAGCCTTAGCGAAAGGCTTCTTGAAGGGAAAGATGTAACTCTGTGAGATGAATTAACAGAACACAGAGCAGTTTCTCAGAAAGCTTCTTTCCAGTTTTGAACGGAAGATATTTCCTTTTTCACCATAGCCCTCTACGGGCTTCCAAGTATCCCTTTGCCCATTCCCCAAGAACAGCCTTAGCGAAAGGCTTCTTGAAGGGAAAGATGTAACTCTGTGAGATGAATTAACAGAACACAGAGCAGTTTCTCAGAAAGCTTCTTTCCAGTTTTGAACGGAAGATATTTCCTTTTTCACCATAGCCCTGTATGGGCTTCAAAATATCCCTTTGCCAATTCCACAAGAACAGCCTTAGCGAAAGGCTTCTTGAAGGGAAAGATGTAACTCTGTGAGATGAATTAACAGAACACAGAGCAGTTTCTCAGAAAGCTTCTTTCCTGTTTTGAACGGAAGATATTTCCTTTTTCACCATAGCCCTCTATGGGCTTCCAAATATCCCTTTGCCAATTCCCCAAGAACAGCCTTAGCGAAAGGCTTCTTGAAGGGAAAGATGTAACTCTGTGAGATGAATTAACAGAACACAGAGCAGTTTCTCAGAAAGATTCTTTCCAGTTTTGAACGGAAGATGTTTCCTTTTTCACCATAGCCCTCTATGGGCTTCCAAATATCCCTTTGCCAATTGCACAAGAACAGCCTTAGCGAAAGGCTTCTTGAAGGGAAAGATGTAACTCTGTGAGATGAATTAACAGAACACAGAGCAGATTCTCAGAAAGCTTCTTTCCAGTTTTGAACGGAAGATATTTCCTTTTTCACCATAGCCCTCTATGGGCTTCCAAATATCCCTTTGCCAATTCCACAAGAACAGCCTTAGCGAAAGGCATCTTGAAGGGAAAGATGTAACTCTGTGAGATGAATTAACAGAACACAGAGCAGTTTCTCAGAAAGCTTCTTTCCAGTTTTGAACGGAAGATATTTCCTTTTTCACCATAGCCCTCTATGGGCTTCCAAATATCCCTTTGCCAATTCCACAAGAACAGCCTTAGCGAAAGGCTTCTTGAAGGGAAAGATGTAACTCTGTGAGATGAATTAACAGAACACAGAGCAGTTTCTCAGAAAGCTTCTTTCCAGTTTTGAACGGAAGATATTTCCTTTTTCACCATAGCCCTCTATGGGCTTCCAAATATCCCTTTGCCAATTCCACAAGAACAGCCTTAGCGAAAGGCTTCTTGAAGGGGAAGATGTAACTCTGTGAGATGAATTAACAGAACACAGAGCAGTTTCTCAGAAGTTTCCTTCCAGTTTTGAACGGAAGATATTTCCTTTTTCACCATAGCCCTCTACGGGCTTCCAAATATCCCTTTGCCAATTCCACAAGAACAGCCTTAGCGAAAGGCTTCTTGAAGGGAAAGATGAAACTCTGTGAGATGAATGAACAGAACACAGAGCAGTTTCTCAGAAAGCTTCTTTCCAGTTTTGAACGGAAGATATTTCCTTTTTCACCATAGCCCTCTATGGGCTTCCAAATATCCCTTTGCCAATTCCACAAGAACAGCCTTAAGGAAAGGCTTCTTGAGGGGGAAGATGTAACTCTGTGAGATGAATTAACAGAACACAGAGCAGTTTCTCAGAAAGCTTCTTTCCATTGTTGAACGGAAAATATTTCCTTTTTCACCATAGCCCTCTATGGGCTTCCAAATATCCCTTTGCCAATTCCACAAGAACAGCCTTAGCGAAAGGCATCTTGAAGGGAAAGATGTAACTCTGTGAGATGAATTAACAGAACACAGAGCAGTTTCTCAGAAAGCTTCTTTCCATTTTTGAACGGAAGATATTTCCTTTTTCACCATAGCCCTCTATGGGCTTCCAAATATCCCTTTGCCAATTCCACAAGAACAGCGTTAGCGAAAGGCTTCTTGAAGGGAAAGATATAACTCTGTGAGATGAATTAACAGAACACAGAGCAGTTTCTCACAAGGTTCTTTCCAGTTTTGAACGGAAGATATTTCCTTTTTCACCATAGCCCTCTATGGGCTTACTAATATCCCTTTGCCAATTCCACAAGAACAGCCTTAGCGAAAGGCTTCTTGAAGGGAAAGATGTAACTCTGTGAGATGAATTAACAGAACACAGAGCAGTTTCTCAGAAATCTTCTTTCCAGTTTTGAACGGAAGATATTTCCTTTTTCACCATAGCCCTCTATGGGCTTCCAAATATCCCTTTGCCAATTCCACAAGAACAGCCTTAGCGAAAGGCTTCTTGAAGGGAAAGATGTAACTCTGTGAGATGAATTAACAGAACACAGAGCAGTTTCTCAGAAAGCTTCTTTCCAGTTTTGAACGGAAGATATTTCCTTTTTCACCATAGCCCTCTATGGGCTTCCAAATATCCCTTTGCCAATTCCACAAGAACAGCCTTAGCGAAAGGCTTCTTGAAGGGAAAGATGTAACTCTGTGAGATGAATTAACAGAACACAGAGCAGTTTCTCAGAAAGCTTCTTTCCAGTTTTGAACGGAAGATATTTCCTTTTTCACCATAGCCCTCTATGGGCTTCCAAATATCCCTTTGCCAATTCCACAAGAACAGCCTTAGCGAAACGCTTCTTCAAGGGAAAGATGTAACTCTTTGAGATGAATTAACAGAACACAGAGCAGTTTCTCAGAAAGCTTCTTTCCAGTTTTGAACGGAAGATATTTCCTTTTTCACCATAGCCCTCTATGGGCTTCCAAATATCCCTTTGCCAATTCCACAAGAACAGCCTTAGCGAAAGGCTTCTTGAAGGGAAAGATGTAACTCTGTGAGATGAATTAACAGAACACAGAGCAGTTTCTCAGAAAGCTTCTTTCCAGTTTTGAACGGAAGATATTTCCTTTTTCACCATAGCCCTCTACGGGCTTCCAAGTATCCCTTTGCCCATTCCCCAAGAACAGCCTTAGCGAAAGGCTTCTTGAAGGGAAAGATGTAACTCTGTGAGATGAATTAACAGAACACAGAGCAGTTTCTCAGAAAGCTTCTTTCCAGTTTTGAACGGAAGATATTTCCTTTTTCACCATAGCCCTGTATGGGCTTCAAAATATCCCTTTGCCAATTCCACAAGAACAGCCTTAGCGAAAGGCTTCTTGAAGGGAAAGATGTAACTCTGTGAGATGAATTAACAGAACACAGAGCAGTTTCTCAGAAAGCTTCTTTCCTGTTTTGAACGGAAGATATTTCCTTTTTCACCATAGCCCTCTATGGGCTTCCAAATATCCCTTTGCCAATTCCCCAAGAACAGCCTTAGCGAAAGGCTTCTTGAAGGGAAAGATGTAACTCTGTGAGATGAATTAACAGAACACAGAGCAGTTTCTCAGAAAGATTCTTTCCAGTTTTGAACGGAATATGTTTCCTTTTTCACCATAGCCCTCTATGGGCTTCCAAATATCCCTTTGCCAATTGCACAAGAACAGCCTTAGCGAAAGGCTTCTTGAAGGGAAAGATGTAATTCTGTGAGATGAATTAACAGAACACAGAGCAGATTCTCAGAAAGCTTCTTTCCAGTTTTGAACGGAAGATATTTCCTTTTTCACCATAGCCCTCTATGGGCTTCCAAATATCCCTTTGCCAATTCCACAAGAACAGCCTTAGCGAAAGGCATCTTGAAGGGAAAGATGTAACTCTGTGAGATGAATTAACAGAACACAGAGCAGTTTCTCAGAAAGCTTCTTTCCAGTTTTGAACGGAAGATATTTCCTTTTTCACCATAGCCCTCTATGGGCTTCCAAATATCCCTTTGCCAATTCCACAAGAACAGCCTTAGCGAAAGGCTTCTTGAAGGGAAAGATGTAACTCTGTGAGATGAATTAACAGAACACAGAGCAGTTTCTCAGAAAGCTTCTTTCCAGTTTTGAACGGAAGATATTTCCTTTTTCACCATAGCCCTCTATGGGCTTCCAAATATCCCTTTGCCAATTCCACAAGAACAGCCTTAGCGAAAGGCTTCTTCAAGGGAAAGATGTAACTCTTTGAGATGAATTAACAGAACCCAGAGCAGTTTCTCAGAAAGCTTCTTTCCAGTTTTGAACGGAAGATATTTCCTTTTTCACCATAGCCCTCTATGGGCTTCCAAATATCCCTTTGCCAATTCCACAAGAACAGCCTTAGCGAAAGGCTTCTTGAAGGGAAAGATGTAACTCTGTGAGATGAATTAACAGAACACAGAGCAGTTTCTCAGAAAGCTTCTTTCCAGTTTTGAACGGAAGATATTTCCTTTTTCACCATAGCCTTCTATGGGCTTCCAAATATCCCTTTGCCAATTCCACAAGAAGAGCCTTAGCGAAAGGCTTCTTGAAGGGAAAGATGTAACTCTGTGAGATGAAATAGCAGAACACAGAACAGTTTCTCAGAAAGCTTCTTTCCAGTTTTGAACGGAAGATATTTCCTTTTTCACCATAGCCCTCTATGGGCTTCCAAATATCCCTTTGCCAATTCCACAAGAACAGCCTTAGCGAAAGGCTTCTTGAAGGGAAAGATGTAACTCTGTGAGATGAATTAACAGAACACAGAGCAGTTTCTCAGAAAGCTTCTTTCCAGTTTTGAACGGAAGATATTTCCTTTTTCACCATAGCCCTCTATGGGCTTCCAAATATCCCTTTGCCAATTCCACAAGAACAGACTTAGCGAAAGGCTTCTTGAAGGGAAAGATGTAATTCGGTGAGATGAATTAACAGAACACAGAGCAGTATCTCAGAAAGCTTCTTTCCAGTTTTGAACGGAAGATATTTCCTTTTTCACCATAGCGCTCTATGGGCTTCCAAATATCCCTTTGCCAATTCCACAAGAACAGCCTTAGCGAAAGGCTTCTTGAAGGGAAAGATGTAACTCTGTGAGATGAATTAACAGAACACAGAGCAGTTTCTCAGAAAGCTTCTTTCCAGTTTTGAACGGAAGATATTTCCTTTTTCACCATAGCCCTCTATGGGCTTCCAAATATCCCTTTGCCAATTCCACAAGAACAGCCTTAGCGAAAGGCTTCTTGAAGGGAAAGATGTAACTCTGTGAGATGAATTAACAGAACACAGAGCAGTTTCTCAGAAAGCTTCTTTCCAGTTTTGAACGGAAGATATTTCCTTTTTCACCATAGCCCTCTATGGGCTTCCAAATATCCCTTTGCCAATTCCACAAGAACAGCCTTAGCGAAAGGCTTCTTGAAGGGAGAGATGTAACTCTGTGAGATGAATTAACAGAACACAGAGCAGTTTCTCAGAAAGCTTCTTTCCAGTTTTGAACGGAAGATATTTCCTTTTTCACCATAGCCCTCTATGGGCTTCCAAATATCCCTTTGCCAATTGCACAAGAACAGCCTTAGCGAAATTCTTCTTGAAGGGAAAGATGTAACTCTGTGAGATGAATTAACAGAACACAGAGCAGTTTCTCAGAAAGCTTCTTTCCAGTTTTGAACGGAAGATATTTCCTTTTTCACCATAGCCCTCTATGGGCTTCCAAATATCCCTTTGCCAATTCCACAAGAACAGCCTTAGCGAAAGGCTTCTTGAAGGGAAAGATGTAACTCTGTGAGATGAATTAACAGAACACAGAGCAGTTTCTCAGAAAGCTTCTTTCCAGTTTTGAACGGAAGATATTTCCTTTTTCACAATAGCCCTCTATGGGCTTCCAAATATCCCTTTGCCAATTCCACAAGAACAGCCTTAGCGAAAGGCTTCTTGAAGGGAAAAATGTAACTCTGTGAGATGAATTAACAGAACACAGAGCAGTTTCTCAGAAAGCTTCTTTCCAGTTTTGAACGGAAGATATTTCCTTTTTCACCATAGCCCTCTATGGGCTTCCAAATATCCCTTTGCCATTTCCACAAGAACAGCCTTAGCGAAAGGCTTCTTCAAGGGAAAGATGTAACTCTTTGAGATGAATTAACAGAACACAGAGCAGTTTCTCAGAAAGCTTCTTTCCAGTTTTGAACGGAAGATATTTCCTTTTTCACCATAGCCCTATATGGGCTTCCAAATATCCCTTTGCCAATTCCACAAGAACAGCCTTAGCGAAAGGCTTCTTGAAGGGAAAGATGTAACTCTGTGAGATGAATTAACAGAACACAGAGCAGTTTCTCAGAAAGCTTCTTTCCAGTTTTGAACGGAAGATATTTCCTTTTTAACAATAGCCTTCTATGGCCTTCCAAATATCCCTTTGCCAATTCCACAAGAAGAGCCTTAGCGAAAGGCTTCTTGAAGGGAAAGATGTAACTCTGTGAGATGAAATAGCAGAACACAGAACAGTTTCTCAGAAAGCTTCTTTCCAGTTTTGAACGGAAGATATTTCCTTTTTCACCATAGCCCTCTATGGGCTTCCAAATATCCCTTTGCCAATTCCACAAGAACAGCCTTAGCGAAAGGCTTCTTGAAGGGAAAGATGTAACTCTGTGAGATGAATTAACAGAACACAGAGCAGTTTCTCAGAAAGCTTCTTTCCAGTTTTGAACGGAAGATATTTCCTTTTTCACCATAGCCTTCTATGGCCTTCCAAATATCCCTTTGCCAATTCCACAAGAAGAGCCTTAGCGAAAGGCTTCTTGAAGGGAAAGATGTAACTCTGTGAGATGAAATAGCAGAACACAGAACAGTTTCTCAGAAAGCTTCTTTCCAGTTTTGAACGGAAGATATTTCCTTTTTCACAATAGCCCTCTATGGGCTTCCAAATATCCCTTTGCCAGTTCCACAAGAACAGCCTTAGCGAAAGTCTTCTTGAAGGGAAAGATGTAACTCTGTGAGATGAATTAACAGAACACAGAGCAGTTCCTCAGAAAGCTTCTTTCCAGTTTTGAACGGAAGATATTTCCTTTTCACCATAGCCCTCTATGGGCTTCAAAATATCCCTTTGCCAATTCCACAAGAACAGCCTTAGCGAAAGGCTTCTTGAAGGGGAAGATGTAACTCTGTGAGATGAATTAACAGAACACAGAGCAGTTTCTCAGAAGTTTCTTTCCAGTTTTGAACGGAAGATATTTCCTTTTTCACCATAGCCCTCTACGGGCTTCCAAATATCCCTTTGCCAATTCCACAAGAACAGCCTTAGCGAAAGGCTTCTTGAAGGGAAAGATGTAACTCTGTGAGATGAATGAACAGAACACAGAGCAGTTTCTCAAAAAGCTTCTTTCCAGTTTTGAACGGAAGATATTTCCTTTTTCACCATAGCCCTCTATGGGCTTCCAAATATCCCTTTGCCAATTCCACAAGAACAGCCTTAACGAAAGGCTTCTTGAGGGGGAAGATGTAACTCTGTGAGATGAATTAACAGAACACAGAGCAGTTTCTCAGAAAGCTTCTTTCCATTGTTGAACGGAAGATATTTCCTTTTTCACCATAGCCCTCTATGGGCTTCCAAATATCCCTTTGCCAATTCCACAAGAACAGCCTTAGCGAAAGGCATCTTGAAGGGAAAGATGTAACTCTGTGAGATGAATTAACAGAACACAGAGCAGTTTCTCAGAAAGCTTCTTTCCATTTTTGAACGGAAGATATTTCCTTTTTCACCATAGCCCTCTAAGGGCTTCGAAATATCCCTTTGCCAATTCCACAAGAACAGCGTTAGCGAAAGGCTTCTTGAAGGGAAAGATATAACTCTGTGAGATGAATTAACAGAACACAGAGCAGTTTCTCAGAAGGTTCTTTCCAGTTTTGAACGTAAGATATTTCCTTTTTCACCATAGCCCTCTATGGGCTTCCAAATATCCCTTTGCCAATTCCACAAGAACAGCCTTAGCGAAAGGCTTCTTGAAGGGAAAGATGTAACTCTGTGAGATGAATTAACAGAACACAGAGCAGTTTCTCAGAAAGCTTCTTTCCAGTTTTGTACGGAAGATATTTCCTTTTTCACCATAGCCCTCTATGGGCTTCCAAATATCCCTTTGCCAATTCCACAAGAACAGCCTTAGCGAAAGGCTTCTTGAAGGGAAAGATGTAACTCTGTGAGATGAATTAACAGAACACAGAGCAGTTTCTCAGAAAGCTTCTTTCCAGTTTTGAACGGAAGATATTTCCTTTTTCACCATAGCCCTCTATGGGCTTCCAAATATCCCTTTGCCAATTCCACAAGAACAGCCTTAGCGAAAGGCTTCTTGAAGGGAAAGATGTAACTCTGTGAGATGAATTAACAGAACACAGAGCAGTTTCTCAGAAAGCTTCTTTCCAGTTTTGAACGTAAGATATTTCCTTTTTCACCATAGCCCTCTATGGGCTTCCAAATATCCCTTTGCCAATTCCACAAGAACAGCCTTAGCGAAAGGCTTCTTCAAGGGAAAGATGTAACTCTTTGAGATGAATTAACAGAACACAGAGCAGTTTCTCAGAAAGCTTCTTTCCAGTTTTGAACGGAAGATATTTCCTTTTTCACCATAGCCCTCTATGGGCTTCCAAATATCCCTTTGCCAATTCCACAAGAACAGCCTTAGCGAAAGGCTTCTTGAAGGGAAAGATGTAACTCTGTGAGATGAATTAACAGAACACAGAGCAGTTTCTCAGAAAGCTTCTTTCCAGTTTTGAACGGAAGATATTTCCTTTTTCACCATAGCCTTCTATGGGCTTCCAAATATCCCTTTGCCAATTCCACAAGAAGAGCCTTAGCGAAAGGCTTCTTGAAGGGAAAGATGTAACTCTGTGAGATGAAATAGCAGAACACAGAACAGTTTCTCAGAAAGCTTCTTTCCAGTTTTGAACGGAAGATATTTCCTTTTTCACAATAGCCCTCTATGGGCTTCCAAATATCCCTTTGCCAGTTCCACAAGAACAGCCTTAGCGAAAGTCTTCTTGAAGGGAAAGATGTAACTCTGTGAGATGAATTAACAGAACACAGAGCAGTTCCTCAGAAAGCTTCTTTCCAGTTTTGAACGGAAGATATTTCCTTTTCACCATAGCCCTCTATGGGCTTCAAAATATCCCTTTGCCAATTCCACAAGAACAGCCTTAGCGAAAGGCTTCTTGAAGGGGAAGATGTAACTCTGTGAGATGAATTAACAGAACACAGAGCAGTTTCTCAGAAAGCTTCTTTCCAGTTTTGAACGGAAGATATTTCCTTTTTCACCATAGCCCTCTACGGGCTTCCAAATATCCCTTTGCCAATTCCACAAGAACAGCCTTAGCGAAAGGCTTCTTGAAAGGAAAGATGTAACTCTGTGAGATGAATGAACAGAACACAGAGCAGTTTCTCAGAAAGCTTCTTTCCAGTTTTGAACGGAAGATATTTCCTTTTTCACCATAGCCCTCTATGGGCTTCCAAATATCCCTTTGCCAATTCCACAAGAACAGCCTTAACGAAAGGCTTCTTGAGGGGGAAGATGTAACTCTGTGAGATGAATTAACAGAACACAGAGCAGTTTCTCAGAAAGCTTCTTTCCAGTGTTGAACGGAAGATATTTCCTTTTTCACCATAGCCCTCTATGGGCTTCCAAATATCCCTTTGCCAATTCCACAAGAACAGCCTTAGCGAAAGGCATCTTGAAGGGAAAGATGTAACTCTGTGAGATGAATTAACAGAACACAGAGCAGTTTCTCAGAAAGCTTCTTTCCATTTTTGAACGGAAGATATTTCCTTTTTCACCATAGCCCTCTATGGGCTTCCAAATATCCCTTTGCCAATTCCACAAGAACAGCCTTAGCGAAAGGCTTCTTGAAGGGAAAGATGTAACTCTGTGAGATGAATTAACAGAACACAGAGCAGTTTCTCAGAAAGCTTCTTTCCAGTTTTGAACGGAAGGTATTTCCTTTTTCACCATAGCCCTCTATGTGCTTCCAAATATCCCTTTGCCAATTCCACAAGAACAGCCTTAGCGAAAGGCTTCTTGAAGGGAAAGATGTAACTCTGTGAGATGAATTAACAGAACACAGAGCAGTTTCTCAGAAAGCTTCTTTCCAGTTTTGAACGGAAGATATTTCCTTTTTCACCATATCCCTGTATGGGCTTCAAAATATCCCTTTGCCAATTCCACAAGAACAGCCTTAGCGAAAGGCTTCTTGAAGGGAAATATGTAACTCTGTGAGATGAATTAACAGAACACAGAGCAGTTTCTCAGAAAGCTTCTTTCCTGTTTTGAACGGAAGATATTTCCTTTTTCACCATAGCCCTCTATGGGCTTCCAAATATCCCTTTGCCAATTCCCCAAGAACAGCCTTAGCGAAAGGCTTCTTGAAGGGAAAGATGTAACTCTGTGAGATGAATTAACAGAACACAGAGCAGTTTCTCAGAAAGCTTCTTTCCAGTTTTGAACGGAACATATTTCCTTTTTCACCATAGCCCTCTATGGGCTTCCAAATATCCCTTTGCCAGTTGCACAAGAACAGCCTTAGCGAAAGTCTACTTGAAGGGAAAGATGTAACTCTGTGAGATGAATTAACAGAACACAGAGCAGTTTCTCAGAAAGCTTCTTTCCAGTTTTGAACGGAAGATATTTCCTTTTTCACCATAGCCCTCTATGGGCTTCCAAATATCCCTTTGCCAATTGCACAAGAACAGCCTTAGCGAAAGGCTTCTTGAAGGGGAAGATGTAACTCTGTGAGATGAATTAACAGAACACAGAGCAGTTTCTCAGAAAGCTTCTTTCCAGTTTTGAACGGAAGATATTTCCTTTTTCACCATAGCCCTCTACGGGATTCCAAATATCCCTTTGCCAATTCCACAAGAACAGCCTTAGCGAAAGGCTTCTTGAAGGGAAAGATGTAACTCTGTGAGATGAATGAACAGAACACAGAGCAGTTTCTCAGAAAGCTTCTTTCCAGTTTTGAACGGAAGATATTTCCTTTTTCACCATAGCCCTCTATGGGCTTCCAAATATCCCTTTGCCAATTCCACAAGAACAGACTTAGCGAAAGGCTTCTTGAAGGGAAAGATGTAATTCTGTGAGATGAATTAACAGAACACAGAGCAGTATCTCAGAAAGCTTCTTTCCATTTTTGAAAGGAAGATATTTCCTTTTTCACCATAGCCCTCTATGGGCTCCAAATATCCCTTTGCCAATTGCACAAGAACAGACTTAGCGAAAGGCTTCTTGAAGGGAAAGATGTAACTCTGTGAGATGAATTAACAGAACACAGAGCAGTTTCTCAGAAAGCTTCTTTCCATTTTTGAACGGAAGATATTTCCTTTTTCAATAGCCCTCTATGGGCTTCCAAATATCCCTTTGCCAATTCCACAAGAACAGCCTTAGCGAAAGGCTTCTTGAAGGGAAAGATGTAACTCTGTGAGATGAATTAACAGAACACAGAGCAGTTTCTCAGAAAGCTTCTTTCCAGTTTTGAACGGAAGATATTTCCTTTTTCACCATAGCCCTCTATGGGCTTCCAAATATCCCTTTGCCAATTCCACAAGAACAGCCTTAGCGAAAGGCTTCTTGAAGGGAAAGATGTAACTCTGTGAGATGAATTAACAGAACACAGAGCAGTTTCTCAGAAAGCTTCTTTCCAGTTTTGAACGGAAGATATTTCCTTTTTCACCATAGCCCTCTATGGGCTTCCAAATATCCCTTTGCCAATTCCACAAGAACAGCCTTAGCGAAACGCTTCTTCAAGGGAAAGATGTAACTCTTTGAGATGAATTAACAGAACACAGAGCAGTTTCTCAGAAAGCTTCTTTCCAGTTTTGAACGGAAGATATTTCCTTTTTCACCATAGCCCTCTATGGGCTTCCAAATATCCCTTTGCCAATTCCACAAGAACAGCCTTAGCGAAAGGCTTCTTGAAGGGAAAGATGTAACTCTGTGAGATGAATTAACAGAACACAGAGCAGTTTCTCAGAAAGCTTCTTTCCAGTTTTGAACGGAAGATATTTCCTTTTTCACCATAGCCCTCTACGGGCTTCCAAGTATCCCTTTGCCCATTCCCCAAGAACAGCCTTAGCGAAAGGCTTCTTGAAGGGAAAGATGTAACTCTGTGAGATGAATTAACAGAACACAGAGCAGTTTCTCAGAAAGCTTCTTTCCAGTTTTGAACGGAAGATATTTCCTTTTTCACCATAGCCCTGTATGGGCTTCAAAATATCCCTTTGCCAATTCCACAAGAACAGCCTTAGCGAAAGGCTTCTTGAAGGGAAAGATGTAACTCTGTGAGATGAATTAACAGAACACAGAGCAGTTTCTCAGAAAGCTTCTTTCCTGTTTTGAACGGAAGATATTTCCTTTTTCACCATAGCCCTCTATGGGCTTCCAAATATCCCTTTGCCAATTCCCCAAGAACAGCCTTAGCGAAAGGCTTCTTGAAGGGAAAGATGTAACTCTGTGAGATGAATTAACAGAACACAGAGCAGTTTCTCAGAAAGATTCTTTCCAGTTTTGAACGGAATATGTTTCCTTTTTCACCATAGCCCTCTATGGGCTTCCAAATATCCCTTTGCCAATTGCACAAGAACAGCCTTAGCGAAAGGCTTCTTGAAGGGAAAGATGTAATTCTGTGAGATGAATTAACAGAACACAGAGCAGATTCTCAGAAAGCTTCTTTCCAGTTTTGAACGGAAGATATTTCCTTTTTCACCATAGCCCTCTATGGGCTTCCAAATATCCCTTTGCCAATTCCACAAGAACAGCCTTAGCGAAAGGCATCTTGAAGGGAAAGATGTAACTCTGTGAGATGAATTAACAGAACACAGAGCAGTTTCTCAGAAAGCTTCTTTCCAGTTTTGAACGGAAGATATTTCCTTTTTCACCATAGCCCTCTATGGGCTTCCAAATATCCCTTTGCCAATTCCACAAGAACAGCCTTAGCGAAAGGCTTCTTGAAGGGAAAGATGTAACTCTGTGAGATGAATTAACAGAACACAGAGCAGTTTCTCAGAAAGCTTCTTTCCAGTTTTGAACGGAAGATATTTCCTTTTTCACCATAGCCCTCTATGGGCTTCCAAATATCCCTTTGCCAATTCCACAAGAACAGCCTTAGCGAAAGGCTTCTTCAAGGGAAAGATGTAACTCTTTGAGATGAATTAACAGAACCCAGAGCAGTTTCTCAGAAAGCTTCTTTCCAGTTTTGAACGGAAGATATTTCCTTTTTCACCATAGCCCTCTATGGGCTTCCAAATATCCCTTTGCCAATTCCACAAGAACAGCCTTAGCGAAAGGCTTCTTGAAGGGAAAGATGTAACTCTGTGAGATGAATTAACAGAACACAGAGCAGTTTCTCAGAAAGCTTCTTTCCAGTTTTGAACGGAAGATATTTCCTTTTTCACCATAGCCTTCTATGGGCTTCCAAATATCCCTTTGCCAATTCCACAAGAAGAGCCTTAGCGAAAGGCTTCTTGAAGGGAAAGATGTAACTCTGTGAGATGAAATAGCAGAACACAGAACAGTTTCTCAGAAAGCTTCTTTCCAGTTTTGAACGGAAGATATTTCCTTTTTCACCATAGCCCTCTATGGGCTTCCAAATATCCCTTTGCCAATTCCACAAGAACAGCCTTAGCGAAAGGCTTCTTGAAGGGAAAGATGTAACTCTGTGAGATGAATTAACAGAACACAGAGCAGTTTCTCAGAAAGCTTCTTTCCAGTTTTGAACGGAAGATATTTCCTTTTTCACCATAGCCCTCTATGGGCTTCCAAATATCCCTTTGCCAATTCCACAAGAACAGACTTAGCGAAAGGCTTCTTGAAGGGAAAGATGTAATTCGGTGAGATGAATTAACAGAACACAGAGCAGTATCTCAGAAAGCTTCTTTCCAGTTTTGAACGGAAGATATTTCCTTTTTCACCATAGCGCTCTATGGGCTTCCAAATATCCCTTTGCCAATTCCACAAGAACAGCCTTAGCGAAAGGCTTCTTGAAGGGAAAGATGTAACTCTGTGAGATGAATTAACAGAACACAGAGCAGTTTCTCAGAAAGCTTCTTTCCAGTTTTGAACGGAAGATATTTCCTTTTTCACCATAGCCCTCTATGGGCTTCCAAATATCCCTTTGCCAATTCCACAAGAACAGCCTTAGCGAAAGGCTTCTTGAAGGGAAAGATGTAACTCTGTGAGATGAATTAACAGAACACAGAGCAGTTTCTCAGAAAGCTTCTTTCCAGTTTTGAACGGAAGATATTTCCTTTTTCACCATAGCCCTCTATGGGCTTCCAAATATCCCTTTGCCAATTCCACAAGAACAGCCTTAGCGAAAGGCTTCTTGAAGGGAGAGATGTAACTCTGTGAGATGAATTAACAGAACACAGAGCAGTTTCTCAGAAAGCTTCTTTCCAGTTTTGAACGGAAGATATTTCCTTTTTCACCATAGCCCTCTATGGGCTTCCAAATATCCCTTTGCCAATTGCACAAGAACAGCCTTAGCGAAATTCTTCTTGAAGGGAAAGATGTAACTCTGTGAGATGAATTAACAGAACACAGAGCAGTTTCTCAGAAAGCTTCTTTCCAGTTTTGAACGGAAGATATTTCCTTTTTCACCATAGCCCTCTATGGGCTTCCAAATATCCCTTTGCCAATTCCACAAGAACAGCCTTAGCGAAAGGCTTCTTGAAGGGAAAGATGTAACTCTGTGAGATGAATTAACAGAACACAGAGCAGTTTCTCAGAAAGCTTCTTTCCAGTTTTGAACGGAAGATATTTCCTTTTTCACAATAGCCCTCTATGGGCTTCCAAATATCCCTTTGCCAATTCCACAAGAACAGCCTTAGCGAAAGGCTTCTTGAAGGGAAAAATGTAACTCTGTGAGATGAATTAACAGAACACAGAGCAGTTTCTCAGAAAGCTTCTTTCCAGTTTTGAACGGAAGATATTTCCTTTTTCACCATAGCCCTCTATGGGCTTCCAAATATCCCTTTGCCATTTCCACAAGAACAGCCTTAGCGAAAGGCTTCTTCAAGGGAAAGATGTAACTCTTTGAGATGAATTAACAGAACACAGAGCAGTTTCTCAGAAAGCTTCTTTCCAGTTTTGAACGGAAGATATTTCCTTTTTCACCATAGCCCTATATGGGCTTCCAAATATCCCTTTGCCAATTCCACAAGAACAGCCTTAGCGAAAGGCTTCTTGAAGGGAAAGATGTAACTCTGTGAGATGAATTAACAGAACACAGAGCAGTTTCTCAGAAAGCTTCTTTCCAGTTTTGAACGGAAGATATTTCCTTTTTAACAATAGCCTTCTATGGCCTTCCAAATATCCCTTTGCCAATTCCACAAGAAGAGCCTTAGCGAAAGGCTTCTTGAAGGGAAAGATGTAACTCTGTGAGATGAAATAGCAGAACACAGAACAGTTTCTCAGAAAGCTTCTTTCCAGTTTTGAACGGAAGATATTTCCTTTTTCACAATAGCCCTCTATGGGCTTCCAAATATCCCTTTGCCAGTTCCACAAGAACAGCCTTAGCGAAAGTCTTCTTGAAGGGAAAGATGTAACTCTGTGAGATGAATTAACAGAACACAGAGCAGTTCCTCAGAAAGCTTCTTTCCAGTTTTGAACGGAAGATATTTCCTTTTAACCATAGCCCTCTATGGGCTTCAAAATATCCCTTTGCCAATTCCACAAGAACAGCCTTAGCGAAAGGCTTCTTGAAGGGGAAGATGTAACTCTGTGAGATGAATTAACAGAACACAGAGCAGTTTCTCAGAAGTTTCTTTCCAGTTTTGAACGGAAGATATTTCCTTTTTCACCATAGCCCTCTACGGGCTTCCAAATATCCCTTTGCCAATTCCACAAGAACAGCCTTAGCGAAAGGCTTCTTGAAGGGAAAGATGTAACTCTGTGAGATGAATGAACAGAACACAGAGCAGTTTCTCAGAAAGCTTCTTTCCAGTTTTGAACGGAAGATATTTCCTTTTTCACCATAGCCCTCTATGGGCTTCCAAATATCCCTTTGCCAATTCCACAAGAACAGCCTTAACGAAAGGCTTCTTGAGGGGGAAGATGTAACTCTGTGAGATGAATTAACAGAACACAGAGCAGTTTCTCAGAAAGCTTCTTTCCATTGTTGAACGGAAGATATTTCCTTTTTCACCATAGCCCTCTATGGGCTTCCAAATATCCCTTTGCCAATTCCACAAGAACAGCCTTAGCGAAAGGCATCTTGAAGGGAAAGATGTAACTCTGTGAGATGAATTAACAGAACACAGAGCAGTTTCTCAGAAAGCTTCTTTCCATTTTTGAACGGAAGATATTTCCTTTTTCACCATAGCCCTCTAAGGGCTTCCAAATATCCCTTTGCCAATTCCACAAGAACAGCGTTAGCGAAAGGCTTCTTGAAGGGAAAGATATAACTCTGTGAGATGAATTAACAGAACACAGAGCAGTTTCTCAGAAGGTTCTTTCCAGTTTTGAACGGAAGATATTTCCTTTTTCACCATAGACCTCTATGGGCTTCCAAATATCCCTTTGCCAATTCCACAAGAACAGCCTTAGCGAAAGGCTTCTTGAAGGGAAAGATGTAACTCTGTGAGATGAATTAACAGAACACAGAGCAGTTTCTCAGAAAGCTTCTTTCCAGTTTTGTACGGAAGATATTTCCTTTTTCACCATAGCCCTCTATGGGCTTCCAAATATCCCTTTGCCAATTCCACAAGAACAGCCTTAGCGAAAGGCTTCTTCAAGGGAAAGATGTAACTCTTTGAGATGAATTAACAGAACACAGAGCAGTTTCTCAGAAAGCTTCTTTCCAGTTTTGAACGGAAGATATTTCCTTTTTCACCATAGCCCTATATGGGCTTCCAAATATCCCTTTGCCAATTCCACAAGAACAGCCTTAGCGAAAGGCTTCTTGAAGGGAAAGATGTAACTCTGTGAGATGAATTAACAGAACACAGAGCAGTTTCTCAGAAAGCTTCTTTCCAGTTTTGAACGGAAGATATTTCCTTTTTCACCATAGCCTTCTATGGCCTTCCAAATATCCCTTTGCCAATTCCACAAGAAGAGCCTTAGCGAAAGGCTTCTTGAAGGGAAAGATGTAACTCTGTGAGATGAAATAGCAGAACACAGAACAGTTTCTCAGAAAGCTTCTTTCCAGTTTTGAACGGAAGATATTTCCTTTTTCACAATAGCCCTCTATGGGCTTCCAAATATCCCTTTGCCAGTTCCACAAGAACAGCCTTAGCGAAAGTCTTCTTGAAGGGAAAGATGTAACTCTGTGAGATGAATTAACAGAACACAGAGCAGTTCCTCAGAAAGCTTCTTTCCAGTTTTGAACGGAAGATATTTCCTTTTCACCATAGCCCTCTATGGGCTTCAAAATATCCCTTTGCCAATTCCACAAGAACAGCCTTAGCGAAAGGCTTCTTGAAGGGGAAGATGTAACTCTGTGAGATGAATTAACAGAACACAGAGCAGTTTCTCAGAAGTTTCTTTCCAGTTTTGAACGGAAGATATTTCCTTTTTCACCATAGCCCTCTACGGGCTTCCAAATATCCCTTTGCCAATTCCACAAGAACAGCCTTAGCGAAAGGCTTCTTGAAGGGAAAGATGTAACTCTGTGAGATGAATGAACAGAACACAGAGCAGTTTCTCAAAAAGCTTCTTTCCAGTTTTGAACGGAAGATATTTCCTTTTTCACCATAGCCCTCTATGGGCTTCCAAATATCCCTTTGCCAATTCCACAAGAACAGCCTTAACGAAAGGCTTCTTGAGGGGGAAGATGTAACTCTGTGAGATGAATTAACAGAACACAGAGCAGTTTCTCAGAAAGCTTCTTTCCATTGTTGAACGGAAGATATTTCCTTTTTCACCATAGCCCTCTATGGGCTTCCAAATATCCCTTTGCCAATTCCACAAGAACAGCCTTAGCGAAAGGCATCTTGAAGGGAAAGATGTAACTCTGTGAGATGAATTAACAGAACACAGAGCAGTTTCTCAGAAAGCTTCTTTCCATTTTTGAACGGAAGATATTTCCTTTTTCACCATAGCCCTCTAAGGGCTTCGAAATATCCCTTTGCCAATTCCACAAGAACAGCGTTAGCGAAAGGCTTCTTGAAGGGAAAGATATAACTCTGTGAGATGAATTAACAGAACACAGAGCAGTTTCTCAGAAGGTTCTTTCCAGTTTTGAACGTAAGATATTTCCTTTTTCACCATAGCCCTCTATGGGCTTCCAAATATCCCTTTGCCAATTCCACAAGAACAGCCTTAGCGAAAGGCTTCTTGAAGGGAAAGATGTAACTCTGTGAGATGAATTAACAGAACACAGAGCAGTTTCTCAGAAAGCTTCTTTCCAGTTTTGTACGGAAGATATTTCCTTTTTCACCATAGCCCTCTATGGGCTTCCAAATATCCCTTTGCCAATTCCACAAGAACAGCCTTAGCGAAAGGCTTCTTGAAGGGAAAGATGTAACTCTGTGAGATGAATTAACAGAACACAGAGCAGTTTCTCAGAAAGCTTCTTTCCAGTTTTGAACGGAAGATATTTCCTTTTTCACCATAGCCCTCTATGGGCTTCCAAATATCCCTTTGCCAATTCCACAAGAACAGCCTTAGCGAAAGGCTTCTTGAAGGGAAAGATGTAACTCTGTGAGATGAATTAACAGAACACAGAGCAGTTTCTCAGAAAGCTTCTTTCCAGTTTTGAACGTAAGATATTTCCTTTTTCACCATAGCCCTCTATGGGCTTCCAAATATCCCTTTGCCAATTCCACAAGAACAGCCTTAGCGAAAGGCTTCTTCAAGGGAAAGATGTAACTCTTTGAGATGAATTAACAGAACACAGAGCAGTTTCTCAGAAAGCTTCTTTCCAGTTTTGAACGGAAGATATTTCCTTTTTCACCATAGCCCTCTATGGGCTTCCAAATATCCCTTTGCCAATTCCACAAGAACAGCCTTAGCGAAAGGCTTCTTGAAGGGAAAGATGTAACTCTGTGAGATGAATTAACAGAACACAGAGCAGTTTCTCAGAAAGCTTCTTTCCAGTTTTGAACGGAAGATATTTCCTTTTTCACCATAGCCTTCTATGGGCTTCCAAATATCCCTTTGCCAATTCCACAAGAAGAGCCTTAGCGAAAGGCTTCTTGAAGGGAAAGATGTAACTCTGTGAGATGAAATAGCAGAACACAGAACAGTTTCTCAGAAAGCTTCTTTCCAGTTTTGAACGGAAGATATTTCCTTTTTCACAATAGCCCTCTATGGGCTTCCAAATATCCCTTTGCCAGTTCCACAAGAACAGCCTTAGCGAAAGTCTTCTTGAAGGGAAAGATGTAACTCTGTGAGATGAATTAACAGAACACAGAGCAGTTCCTCAGAAAGCTTCTTTCCAGTTTTGAACGGAAGATATTTCCTTTTCACCATAGCCCTCTATGGGCTTCAAAATATCCCTTTGCCAATTCCACAAGAACAGCCTTAGCGAAAGGCTTCTTGAAGGGGAAGATGTAACTCTGTGAGATG
Source organism: Chlorocebus sabaeus (assembly GCF_047675955.1). NCBI lineage: Eukaryota > Metazoa > Chordata > Mammalia > Primates > Cercopithecidae > Chlorocebus > Chlorocebus sabaeus. The sequence continues at coordinate 149,381 of NW_027327594.1, forward strand.
AATTAACAGAACACAGAGCAGTTTCTCAGAAAGCTTCTTTCCAGTTTTGAACGGAAGATATTTCCTTTTTCACCATAGCCCTCTACGGGCTTCCAAATATCCCTTTGCCAATTCCACAAGAACAGCCTTAGCGAAAGGCTTCTTGAAAGGAAAGATGTAACTCTGTGAGATGAATGAACAGAACACAGAGCAGTTTCTCAGAAAGCTTCTTTCCAGTTTTGAACGGAAGATATTTCCTTTTTCACCATAGCCCTCTATGGGCTTCCAAATATCCCTTTGCCAATTCCACAAGAACAGCCTTAACGAAAGGCTTCTTGAGGGGGAAGATGTAACTCTGTGAGATGAATTAACAGAACACAGAGCAGTTTCTCAGAAAGCTTCTTTCCAGTGTTGAACGGAAGATATTTCCTTTTTCACCATAGCCCTCTATGGGCTTCCAAATATCCCTTTGCCAATTCCACAAGAACAGCCTTAGCGAAAGGCATCTTGAAGGGAAAGATGTAACTCTGTGAGATGAATTAACAGAACACAGAGCAGTTTCTCAGAAAGCTTCTTTCCATTTTTGAACGGAAGATATTTCCTTTTTCACCATAGCCCTCTATGGGCTTCCAAATATCCCTTTGCCAATTCCACAAGAACAGCCTTAGCGAAAGGCTTCTTGAAGGGAAAGATGTAACTCTGTGAGATGAATTAACAGAACACAGAGCAGTTTCTCAGAAAGCTTCTTTCCAGTTTTGAACGGAAGGTATTTCCTTTTTCACCATAGCCCTCTATGTGCTTCCAAATATCCCTTTGCCAATTCCACAAGAACAGCCTTAGCGAAAGGCTTCTTGAAGGGAAAGATGTAACTCTGTGAGATGAATTAACAGAACACAGAGCAGTTTCTCAGAAAGCTTCTTTCCAGTTTTGAACGGAAGATATTTCCTTTTTCACCATATCCCTGTATGGGCTTCAAAATATCCCTTTGCCAATTCCACAAGAACAGCCTTAGCGAAAGGCTTCTTGAAGGGAAATATGTAACTCTGTGAGATGAATTAACAGAACACAGAGCAGTTTCTCAGAAAGCTTCTTTCCTGTTTTGAACGGAAGATATTTCCTTTTTCACCATAGCCCTCTATGGGCTTCCAAATATCCCTTTGCCAATTCCCCAAGAACAGCCTTAGCGAAAGGCTTCTTGAAGGGAAAGATGTAACTCTGTGAGATGAATTAACAGAACACAGAGCAGTTTCTCAGAAAGCTTCTTTCCAGTTTTGAACGGAACATATTTCCTTTTTCACCATAGCCCTCTATGGGCTTCCAAATATCCCTTTGCCAGTTGCACAAGAACAGCCTTAGCGAAAGTCTACTTGAAGGGAAAGATGTAACTCTGTGAGATGAATTAACAGAACACAGAGCAGTTTCTCAGAAAGCTTCTTTCCAGTTTTGAACGGAAGATATTTCCTTTTTCACCATAGCCCTCTATGGGCTTCCAAATATCCCTTTGCCAATTGCACAAGAACAGCCTTAGCGAAAGGCTTCTTGAAGGGGAAGATGTAACTCTGTGAGATGAATTAACAGAACACAGAGCAGTTTCTCAGAAAGCTTCTTTCCAGTTTTGAACGGAAGATATTTCCTTTTTCACCATAGCCCTCTACGGGATTCCAAATATCCCTTTGCCAATTCCACAAGAACAGCCTTAGCGAAAGGCTTCTTGAAGGGAAAGATGTAACTCTGTGAGATGAATGAACAGAACACAGAGCAGTTTCTCAGAAAGCTTCTTTCCAGTTTTGAACGGAAGATATTTCCTTTTTCACCATAGCCCTCTATGGGCTTCCAAATATCCCTTTGCCAATTCCACAAGAACAGACTTAGCGAAAGGCTTCTTGAAGGGAAAGATGTAATTCTGTGAGATGAATTAACAGAACACAGAGCAGTATCTCAGAAAGCTTCTTTCCATTTTTGAAAGGAAGATATTTCCTTTTTCACCATAGCCCTCTATGGGCTCCAAATATCCCTTTGCCAATTGCACAAGAACAGACTTAGCGAAAGGCTTCTTGAAGGGAAAGATGTAACTCTGTGAGATGAATTAACAGAACACAGAGCAGTTTCTCAGAAAGCTTCTTTCCATTTTTGAACGGAAGATATTTCCTTTTTCAATAGCCCTCTATGGGCTTCCAAATATCCCTTTGCCAATTCCACAAGAACAGCCTTAGCGAAAGGCTTCTTGAAGGGAAAGATGTAACTCTGTGAGATGAATTAACAGAACACAGAGCAGTTTCTCAGAAAGCTTCTTTCCAGTTTTAAACGGAAGATATTTCCTTTTTCACCATAGCCCTCTATGGGCTTCCAAATATCCCTTTGCCAATTCCAGAAGAACAGCCTTAGCGAAAAGCTTCTTGAAGGGAAAGATGTAACTCTGTGAGATGAATTAACAGAACACAGAGCAGTTTCTCAGAAAGCTTCTTTCCAGTTTTGAAAGGAAGATATTTCCTTTTTCACCATAGCCCTCTAAGGGCTTCCAAATATCCCTTTGCCAATTCCACAAGATCAGCCTTAGCGAAAGGCTTCTTGAAGGGAGAGATGTAACTCTGTGAGATGAATTAACAGAACACAGAGCAGTTTCTCAGAAAGCTTCTTTCCAGTTTTGAACGGAAGATATTTCCTTTTTCACCATAGCCCTCTATGGGCTTCCAAATATCCCTTTGCCAATTCCACAAGAACAGCCTTAGCGAAAGGCTTCTTGAAGGGAAAGATGTAACTCTGTGAGATGAATTAACAGAACACAGAGCAGTTTCTCAGAAAGCTTCTTTCCAGTTTTGAACGGAAGATATTTCCTTTTTCACGATAGCCCTCTATGGGCTTCCAAATATCCCTTTGCCAATTGCACAAGAACAGCCTTAGCGAAAGGCTTCTTCAAGACAAAGATGTAACTCTGTGAGGTGAATTAACAGAACACAGAGCAGTTTCTCAGAAAGCTTCTTTCCAGTTTTGAACGGAAGTTATTTCCTTTTTCACCATAGCCCTCTTTGGGCTTCCAAATATCCCTTTGCCAATTCCACAAGAACAGCCTTAGCGAAAGGCTTCTTGAAGGGAAAGATGTAACTCTGTGAGATGAATTAACAGAACACAGAGCAGTTTCTCAGAAAGCTTCTTTCCAGTTTTGAACGGAAGATATTTCCTTTTTCACCATAGCCCTCTATGGGCTTCCAAATATCCCTTTGCCAATTCCACAAGAACAGCCTTAGCGAAAGGCATCTTGAAGGGAAAGATGTAACTCTGTGAGATGAATTAACAGAACACAGAGCAGTTTCTCAGAAAGCTTCTTTCCAGTTTTGAACGGAAGATATTTCCTTTTTCACAATAGCCCTCTATGGGCTTCCAAATATCCCTTTGCCAATTCCACAAGAACAGCCTTAGCGAAAGGCTTCTTGAAGGGAAAGATGTAACTCTGTGAGATGAATTAACAGAACACAGAGCAGTTTCTCAGAAAGTTTCTTTCCAGTTTTGAACGGAAGATATTTCCTTTTTCACCATAGCCCTATATGGGCTTCCAAATATCCCTTTGCCAATTCCACAAGAACAGCCTTAGCGAAAGGCTTCTTGAAGGGAAAGATGTAACTCTGTGAGATGAATTAACAGAACACAGAGCAGTTTCTCAGAAAGCTTCTTTCCAGTTTTGAACGGAAGATATTTCCTTTTTCAGCATAGCCTTCTATGGCCTTCCAAATATCCCTTTGCCAATTCCACAAGAAGAGCCTTAGCGAAAGGCTTCTTGAAGGGAAAGATGTAACTCTGTGAGATGAAATAGCAGAACACAGAACAGTTTCTCAGAAAGCTTCTTTCCAGTTTTGAACGGAAGATATTTCCTTTTTCACAATAGCCCTCTATGGACTTCCAAATATCCCTTTGCCAGTTCCACAAGAACAGCCTTAGCGAAAGTCTTCTTGAAGGGAAAGATGTAACTCTGTGAGATGAATTAACAGAACACAGAGCAGTTCCTCAGAAAGCTTCTTTCCAGTTTTGAACGGAAGATATTTCCTTTTCACCATAGCCCTCTATGGGCTTCAAAATATCCCTTTGCCAATTCCACAAGAACAGCCTTAGCGAAAGGCTTCTTGAAGGGGAAGATGTAACTCTGTTAGATGAATTAACAGAACACAGAGCAGTTTCTCAGAAAGCTTCTTTCCAGTTTTGAACGGAAGATATTTCCTTTTTCACCATAGCCCTCTACGGGCTTCCAAATATCCCTTTGCCAATTCCACAAGAACAGCCTTAGCGAAAGGCTTCTTGAAGGGAAAGATGTAACTCTGTGAGATGAATTAACAGAACACAGAGCAGTTTCTCAGAAAGCTTCTTTCCAGTTTTGAACGGAAGATATTTCCTTTTTCACCATAGCCCTCTATGGGCTTCCAAATATCCCTTTGCCAATTCCACAAGAACAGCCTTAACGAAAGGCTTCTTGAGGGGGAAGATGTAACTCTGTGAGATGAATTAACAGAACACAGAGCAGTTTCTCAGAAAGCTTCTTTCCAGTGTTGAACGGAAGATATTTCCTTTTTCACCATAGCCCTCTATGGGCTTCCAAATATCCCTTTGCCAATTCCACAAGAACAGCCTTAGCGAAAGGCATCTTGAAGGGAAAGATGTAACTCTGTGAGATGAATTAACAGAACACAGAGCAGTTTCTCAGAAAGCTTCTTTCCATTTTTGAACGGAAGATATTTCCTTTTTCACCATAGCCCTCTATGGGCTTCCAAATATCCCTTTGCCAATTCCACAAGAACAGCCTTAGCGAAAGGCTTCTTGAAGGGAAAGATGTAACTCTGTGAGATGAATTAACAGAACACAGAGCAGTTTCTCAGAAAGCTTCTTTCCAGTTTTGAACGGAAGATATTTCCTTTTTCACCATAGCCCTCTATGTGCTTCCAAATATCCCTTTGCCAATTCCACAAGAACAGCCTTAGCGAAAGGCTTCTTGAAGGGAAAGATGTAACTCTGTGAGATGAATTAACAGAACACAGAGCAGTTTCTCAGAAAGCTTCTTTCCAGTTTTGAACGGAAGATATTTCCTTTTTCACCGTAGCCCTGTATGGGCTTCAAAATATCCCTTTGCCAATTCCACAAGAACAGCCTTAGCGAAAGGCTTCTTGAAGGGAAAGATGTAACTCTGTGAGATGAATTAACAGAACACAGAGCAGTTTCTCAGAAAGCTTCTTTCCTGTTTTGAACGGAAGATATTTCCTTTTTCACCATAGCCCTCTATGGGCTTCCAAATATCCCTTTGCCAATTCCCCAAGAACAGCCTTAGCGAAAGGCTTCTTGAAGGGAAAGATGTAACTCTGTGAGATGAATTAACAGAACACAGAGCAGTTTCTCAGAAAGCTTCTTTCCAGTTTTGAACGGAACATATTTCCTTTTTCACCATAGCCCTCTATGGGCTTCCAAATATCCCTTTGCCAATTGCACAAGAACAGCCTTAGCGAAAGTCTACTTGAAGGGAAAGATGTAACTCTGTGAGATGAATTAACAGAACACAGAGCAGTTTCTCAGAAAGCTTCTTTCCAGTTTTGAACGGAAGGTATTTCCTTTTTCACCATAGCCCTCTATGGGCTTCCAAATATCCCTTTGCCAATTCCACAAGAACAGCCTTAGCGAAAGGCTTCTTGAAGGGGAAGATGTAACTCTGTGAGATGAATTAACAGAACACAGAGCAGTTTCTCAGAAAGCTTCTTTCCAGTTTTGAACGGAAGATATTTCCTTTTTCACCATAGAACTCTACGGGCTTCCAAATATCCCTTTGCCAATTCCACAAGAACAGCCTTAGCGAAAGGCTTCTTGAAGGGAAAGATGTAACTCTGTGAGATGAATGAACAGAACACAGAGCAGTTTCTCAGAAAGCTTCTTTCCTGTTTTGAACGGAAGATATTTCCTTTTTCACCATAGCCCTCTATGGGCTTCCAAATATCCCTTTGCCAATTCCCCAAGAACAGCCTTAGCGAAAGGCTTCTTGAAGGGAAAGATGTAACTCTGTGAGATGAATTAACAGAACACAGAGCAGTTTCTCAGAAAGCTTCTTTCCAGTGTTGAACGGAAGATATTTCCTTTTTCACCATAGCCCTCTATGGGCTTCCAAATATGCCTTTGCCAATTCCACAAGAACAGCCTTAGCGAAAGGCTTCTTGAAGGGAAAGATGTAACTCTGTGAGAAGAATTAACAGAACACAGAGCAGTTTCTCAGAAAGCTTCTTTCCAGTTTTGAACGGAAGTTATTTCCTTTTTCACCATAGCCCTCTATGGGCTTCCAAATATCCCTTTGCCAATTCCACAAGAACAGCCTTAGCGAAAGGCTTCTTGAACGGAAAGATGTAACTCTGTGAGATGAATTAACAGAACACAGAGCAGTTTCTCAGAAAGCTTCTTTCCAGTTTTGAAAGGAAGATATTTCCTTTTTCACCATAGCCCTCTATGGGCTTCCAAATATCCCTTTGCCAATTCCACAAGATCAGCCTTAGCGAAAGGCTTCTTGAAGGGAAAGATGTAACTCTGTGAGATGAATTAACAGAACACAGAGCAGTTTCCCAGAAAGCTTCTTTCCAGTTTTGATCGGAAGATATTTCCTTTTTCACCATAGCCCTCTATGGGCTTCCAAATATCCCTTTGCCAATTCCACAAGAACAGCTTTAGCGAAAGGCTTCTTGAAGGGAAAGATGTAACTCTGTGAGATGAATTAACAGAACACAGAGCAGTTTCTCAGAAAGCTTCTTTCCAGTTTTGAACAGAAGATATTTCCTTTTTCACGATAGCCCTCTATTGGCTTCCAAATATCCCTTTGCCAATTCCACAAGAACAGCCTTAGCGAAAGGCTTCTTCAAGACAAAGATGTAACTCTGTGAGATGAATTAACAGAACACAGAGCAGTTTCTCAGAAAGCTTCTTTCCAGTTTTGAACGGAAGTTATTTCCTTTTTCACCATAGCCCTCTTTGGGCTTCCAAATATCCCTTTGCCAATTCCACAAGAACAGCCTTAGCGAAAGGCTTCTTGAAGGGAAAGATGTAACTCTGTGAGATGAATTAACAGAACACAGAGCAGTTTCTCAGAAAGCTTCTTTCCAGTTTTGAACGGAAGATATTTCCTTTTTCACCATAGCCCTCTATGGGCTTCCAAATATCCCTTTGCCAATTCCACAAGAACAGCCTTAGCGAAAGGCATCTTGAAGGGAAAGATGTAACTCTGTGAGATGAATTAACAGAACACAGAGCAGTTTCTCAGAAAGCTTCTTTCCAGTTTTGAACGGAAGATATTACCTTTTTCACAATAGCCCTCTATGGGCTTCCAAATATCCCTTTGCCAATTCCACAAGAACAGCCTTAGCGAAAGGCTTCTTGAAGGGAAAGATGTAACTCTGTGAGATGAATTAACAGAACACAGAGCAGTTACTCAGAAAGCTTCTTTCCAGTTTTGAACGAAAGATATTTCCTTTTTCACCATAGCCCTCTATGGGCTTCCAAATATCCCTTTGCCAATTCCACAAGAACAGACTTAGCGAAAGGCTTCTTGAAGGGAAAGATGTAACTCTGTGAGATGAATTAACAGAATACAGAGCAGTTTCTCAGAAAGCTTCTTTCCAGTTTTGAACGGAAGATATTTCCTTTTTCACCATAGCCCTCTATGGGCTTCCAAATATCCCTTTGCCAATTCCACAAGAACAGCCTTAGCGAAAGGCTTCTTGAAGGGAAAGATGTAACTCTGTGAGATGAATTAACAGAACACAGAGCAGTTTCTCAGAAAGCTTCTTTCCAGTTTTGAACGGAAGATATTTCCTTTTTCACCATAGCCCTCTATGGGCTTCCAAATATCCCTTTGCCAATTCCACAAGAACAGCCTTAGCGAAAGGCTTCTTGAAGGGAAAGATGTAACTCTGTGAGATGAATTAACAGAACACAGAGCAGTTTCTCAGAAAGCTTCTTTCCAGTTTTGAACGGAAGATATTTCCTTTTTCACCATAGCCCTCTATGGGCTTCCAAATATCCCTTTGCCAATTCCCCAAGAACAGCCTTACGGAAAGGCTTCTTGAAGGGAAAGATGTAATTTTGTGAGATGAATTAACAGAACACAGAGCAGTTTCTCAGAAAGCTTCCTTCCAGTTTTGAACGGAAGATATTTCCTTTTTCACCATAGCCCTCTATGGGCTTCCAAATATCCCTTTGCCAATTCCACAAGAACAGCCTTAGCGAAAGGCTTCTTGAAGGGAAAGATGTAACTCGGTGAGATGAATTAACAGAACACAGAGCAGTTTCTCAGAAAGCTTCTATCCAGTTTTGAACGGAATATATTTCCTTTTACACCATAGCCCTCTATGGGCTTCCAAATATCCCTTTGCCAATTCCACAAGAACAGCCTTAGCGAAAGGCTTCTTCAAGGGAAAGATGTAACTCTGTGAGATGAATTAACAGAACACAGAGCAGTTTCTCAGAAAGCTTCTTTCCAGTGTTGAACGGAAGATATTTCCTTTTTCACCATAGCCCTCTATGGGCTTCCAAATATGCCTTTGCCAATTCCACAAGAACAGCCTTAGCGAAAGGCTTCTTGAAGGGAAAGATGTAACTCTGTGAGAAGAATTAACAGAACACAGAGCAGTTTCTCAGAAAGCTTCTTTCCAGTTTTGAACGGAAGTTATTTCCTTTTTCACCATAGCCCTCTATGGGCTTCCAAATATCCCTTTGCCAATTCCACAAGAACAGCCTTAGCGAAAGGCTTCTTGAAGGGAAAGATGTAACTCTGTGAGATGAATTAACAGAACACAGAGCAGTTTCTCAGAAAGCTTCTTTCCAGTTTTGAAAGGAAGATATTTCCTTTTTCACCATAGCCCTCTATGGGCTTCCAAATATCCCTTTGCCAATTCCACAAGATCAGCCTTAGCGAAAGGCTTCTTGAAGGGAAAGATGTAACTCTGTGAGATGAATTAACAGAACACAGAGCAGTTTCTCAGAAAGCTTCTTTCCAGTTTTGATCGGAAGATATTTCCTTTTTCACCATAGCCCTCTATGGGCTTCCAAATATCCCTTTGCCAATTCCACAAGAACAGCTTTAGCGAAAGGCTTCTTGAAGGGAAAGATGTAACTCTGTGAGATGAATTAACAGAACACAGAGCAGTTTCTCAGAAAGCTTCTTTCCAGTTTTGAACAGAAGATATTTCCTTTTTCACGATAGCCCTCTATTGGCTTCCAAATATCCCTTGCCAATTCCACAAGAACAGCCTTAGCGAAAGGCTTCTTCAAGACAAAGATGTAACTCTGTGAGATGAATTAACAGAACACAGAGCAGTTTCTCAGAAAGCTTCTTTCCAGTTTTGAACGGAAGATATTTCCTTTTTCACCATAGCCCTCTATGGGCTTCCAAATATCCCTTTGCCAATTCCACAAGAACAGACTTAGCGAAAGGCTTCTTGAAGGGAAAGATGTAACTCTGTGAGATGAATTAACAGAATACAGAGCAGTTTCTCAGAAAGCTTCTTTCCAGTTTTGAACGGAACATATTTCCTTTTTCACCATAGCCCTCTATGGGATTCCAAATATCCCTTTGCCAATTCCACAAGAACAGCCTTAGCGAAAGGCTTCTTGAAGGGAAAGATGTAACTCTGTGAGATGAATTAACAGAACACAGAGCAGTTTCTCAGAAAGCTTCTTTCCAGTTTTGAACGGAAGATATTTCCTTTTTCACCATAGCCCTCTATGGGCTTCCAAATATCCCTTTGCCAATTCCACAAGAACAGCCTTAGCGAAAGGCTTCTTGAAGGGAAAGATGTAACTCTGTGAGATGAATCAACAGAACACAGAGCAGTTTCTCAGAAAGCTTCTTTCCAGTTTTGAACGGAAGATATTTCCTTTTTCACCATAGCCCTCTATGGGCTTCCAAATATCCCTTTGCCAATTCCCCAAGAACAGCCTTACGGAAAGGCTTCTTGAAGGGAAAGATGTAATTTTGTGAGATGAATTAACAGAACACAGAGCAGTTTCTCAGAAAGCTTCCTTCCAGTTTTGAACGGAAGATATTTCCTTTTTCACCATAGCCCTCTATGGGCTTCCAAATATCCCTTTGCCAATTCCACAAGAACAGCTTTACCGAAAGGCTTCTTGAAGGGAAAGATGTAACTCTGTGAGATGAATTAACAGAACACAGAGCAGTTTCTCAGAAAGCTTCTATCCAGTTTTGAACGGAATATATTTCCTTTTACACCATAGCCCTCTATGGGCTTCCAAATATCCCTTTGCCAATTCCACAAGAACAGCCTTAGCGAAAGGCTTCTTCAAGGGAAAGATGTAACTCTGTGAGATGAATTAACAGAACACAGAGCAGTTTCTCAGAAAGCTTCTTTCCAGTGTTGAACGGAAGATATTTCCTTTTTCACCATAGCCCTCTATGGGCTTCCAAATATGCCTTTGCCAATTCCACAAGAACAGCCTTAGCGAAAGGTTTCTTGAAGGGAAAGATGTAACTCTGTGAGAAGAATTAACAGAACACAGAGCAGTTTCTCAGAAAGCTTCTTTCCAGTTTTGAACGGAAGTTATTTCCTTTTTCACCATAGCCCTCTATGGGCTTCCAAATATCCCTTTGCCAATTCCACAAGAACAGCCTTAGCGAAAGGCTTCTTGAAGGGAAAGATGTAACTCTGTGAGATGAATTAACAGAACACAGAGCAGTTTCTCAGAAAGCTTCTTTCCAGTTTTGAAAGGAAGATATTTCCTTTTTCACCATAGCCCTCTATGGGCTTCCAAATATCCCTTTGCCAATTCCACAAGAACAGCTTTAGCGAAAGGCTTCTTGAAGGGAAAGATGTAACTCTGTGAGATGAATTAACAGAACACAGAGCAGTTTCTCAGAAAGCTTCTTTCCAGTTTTGATCGGAAGATATTTCCTTTTTCACCATAGCCCTCTATGGGCTTCCAAATATCCCTTTGCCAATTCCACAAGAACAGCTTTAGCGAAAGGCTTCTTGAAGGGAAAGATGTAACTCTGTGAGATGAATTAACAGAACACAGAGCAGTTTCTCAGAAAGCTTCTTTCCAGTTTTGAACAGAAGATATTTCCTTTTTCACGATAGCCCTCTATTGGCTTCCAAATATCCCTTTGCCAATTCCACAAGAACAGCCTTAGCGAAAGGCTTCTTCAAGACAAAGATGTAACTCTGTGAGATGAATTAACAGAACACAGAGCAGTTTCTCAGAAAGCTTCTTTCCAGTTTTGAACGGAAGTTATTTCCTTTTTCACCATAGCCCTCTTTGGGCTTCCAAATATCCCTTTGCCAATTCCACAAGAACAGCCTTAGCGAAAGGCTTCTTGAAGGGAAAGATGTAACTCTGTGAGATGAATTTACAGAGCACAGAGCAGTTTCTCAGAAAGCTTCTTTCCAGTTTTGAACGGAAGATATTTCCTTTTTCACCATAGCCCTCTATGGGCTTCCAAATATCCCTTTGCCAATTCCCCAAGAACAGCCTTACGGAAAGGCTTCTTGAAGGGAAAGATGTAATTTTGTGAGATGAATTAACAGAACACAGAGCAGTTTCTCAGAAAGCTTCCTTCCAGTTTTGAACGGAAGATATTTCCTTTTTCACCATAGCCCTCTATGGGCTTCCAAATATCCCTTTGCCAATTCCACAAGAACAGCCTTAGCGAAAGGCTTCTTGAAGGGAAAGATGTAACTCTGTGAGATGAATTAACAGAACACAGAGCAGTTTCTCAGAAAGCTTCTATCCAGTTTTGAACGGAATATATTTCCTTTTACACCATAGCCCTCTATGGGCTTCCAAATATCCCTTTGCCAATTCCACAAGAACAGCCTTAGCGAAAGGCTTCTTCAAGGGAAAGATGTAACTCTGTGAGATGAATTAACAGAACACAGAGCAGTTTCTCAGAAAGCTTCTTTCCAGTTTTGAACGGAAGTTATTTCCTTTTTCACCATAGCCCTCTATGGGCTTCCAAATATCCCTTTGCCAATTCCACAAGAACAGCCTTAGCGAAAGGCTTCTTGAAGGGAAAGATGTAACTCTGTGAGATGAATTAACAGAACACAGAGCAGTTTCTCAGAAAGCTTCTTTCCAGTTTTGAACGGAAGATATTTCCTTTTTAACCATAGCCCTCTACGGGCTTCAAAATATCCCTTTGCCCATTCCCCAAGAACAGCCTTAGCGAAAGGCTTCTTGAAGGGAAAGATGTAACTCTGTGAGATGAATTAACAGAACACAGAGCAGTTTCTCAGAAAGCTTCTTTCCAGTTTTGAACGGAAGATATTTCCTTTTTCACCATAGCCCTCTATGGGCTTCCAAATATCCCTTTGCCAATTCCACAAGAACAGCCTTAGCGAAAGACTTCTTGAAGGGAAAGATGTAACTCTGTGAGATGAATTAACAGAACACAGAGCAGTTTCTCAGAAAGCTTCTTTCCAGTTTTGAACGGAAGATATTTCCTTTTTCACCATAGCCCTCTATGGGCTTCCAAATATCCCTTTGCCAATTCCACAAGATCAGCCTTAGCGAAAGGCTTCTTGAAGGGAAAGATGTAACTCTGTGAGATGAATCAACAGAACACAGAGCAGTTTCTCAGAAAGCTTCTTTCCAGTTTTGATCGGAAGATATTTCCTTTTTCACCATAGCCCTGTATGGGCTTCCAAATATCCCTTTGCCAATTCCACAAGAACAGCCTTAGCGAAAGGCTTCTTGAAGGGAAAGATGTAACTCTGTGAGATGAATTAACAGAACACAGAGCAGTTTCTCAGAAAGCTTCTTTCCAGTTTTGAACAGAAGATATTTCCTTTTTCACCACAGCCCTCTATGGGCTTCCAAATATCCCTTTGCCAATTCCACAAGAACAGCCTTAGCGAAAGGCTTCTTCAAGACAAAGATGTAACTCTGTGAGATGAATTAACAGAACACAGAGCAGTTTCTCAGAAAGCTTCTTTCCAGTTTTGAACGGAAGTTATTTCCTTTTTCACCGTAGCCCTCTTTGGGCTTCCAAATATCCCTTTGCCAATTCCACAAGAACAGCATTAGCGAAAGGCTTCTTGAAGGGAAAGATGTAACTCTGTGAGATGAATTAACAGAACACAGAGCAGTTTCTCAGAAAGCTTCTTTCCAGTTTTGAACGGAAGATATTTCCTTTTTCACCATAGCCCTCTATGGGCTTCCAAATATCCCTTTGCCAATTCCACAAGAACAGCCTTAGCGAAAGGCATCTTGAAGGGAAAGATGTAACTCTGTGAGATGAATTAACAGAACACAGAGCAGTTTCTCAGAAAGCTTCTTTCCAGTTTTGAACGGAAGATATTTCCTTTTTCACAATAGCCCTCTATGGGCTTCCAAATATCCCTTTGCCAATTCCACAAGAACAGCCTTAGCGAAAGGCTTCTTGAAGGGAAAGATGTAACTCTGTGAGATGAATTAACAGAACACAGAGCAGTTTCTCAGAAAGCTTCTTTCCAGTTTTGAACGGAAGATATTTCCTTTTTCACCATAGCCCTCTATGGGCTTCCAAATATCCCTTTGCCAATTCCACAAGAACAGCCTTAGCGAAAGGCTTCTTGAAGGGAAAGATGTAACTCTGTGAGATGAATTAACAGAGCACAGAGCAGTTTCTCAGAAAGCTTCTTTCCAGTTTTGAACGGAAGATATTTCCTTTTTCACCATAGCCCTCTATGGGCTTCCAAATATCCCTTTGCCAATTCCCCAAGAACAGCCTTACGGAAAGGCTTCTTGAAGGGAAAGATGTAATTTTGTGAGATGAATTAACAGAACACAGAGCAGTTTCTCAGAAAGCTTCCTTCCAGTTTTGAACGGAAGATATTTCCTTTTTCACCATAGCCCTCTATGGGCTTCCAAATATCCCTTTGCCAATTCCACAAGAACAGCCTCAGCGAAAGGCTTCTTGAAGGGAAAGATGTAACTCTGTGAGATGAATTAACAGAACACAGAGCAGTTTCTCAGAAAGCTTCTATCCAGTTTTGAACGGAAGATATTTCCTTTTTCACCATAGCCCTCTATGGGCTTCCAAATATCCCTTTGCCAATTCCACAAGAAGAGCCTTAGCGAAAGGCTTCTTCAAGGGAAAGATGTAACTCTGTGAGATGAATTAACAGAACACAGAGCAGTTTCTCAGAAAGCTTCTTTCCTGTTTTGAACGGAAGATATTTCCTTTTTCACCATAGCCCTCTCTGGGCTTCCAAATATCCCTTTGCCAATTCCCCAAGAACAGCCTTAGCGAAAGGCTTCTTGAAGGGAAAGATGTAACTCTGTGAGATGAATTAACAGAACACAGAGCAGTTTCTCAGAAAGCTTCTTTCCAGTTTTGAACGGAAGATATTTCCTTTTTCACCATAGCCCTCTATGGGCTTCCAAATATCCCTTTGCCAATTGCACAAGAACAGCCTTAGCGAAAGGCTTCTTGAAGGGAAAGATGTAACTCTGTGAGATGAATTAACAGAACACAGAGCAGTTTCTCAGAAAGCTTCTTTCCAGTTTTGAACGGAAGATATTTCCTTTTTCACCATAGCCCTCTATGGGCTTCCAAATATCCCTTTGCCAATACCAAAAGAACAGCCTTAGCGAAAGGCTTCTTGAAGGGAAAGATGTAACTCTGTGAGATGAATTAAGAGAACACAGAGCAGTTTCTCAGAAAGCTTCTTTCCAGTTTTGAACGGAAGATATTTCCTTTTTCACCAAAGCCCTCTATGGGCTTCCAAATATCCCTTTGCCAATTCCACAAGAACAGCCTTAGCGAAAGGCTTCTTGAAGGGAAAGATGTAACTCTGTGAGATGAATTAACAGAACACAGAGCAGTTTCTCAGAAAGCTTCTTTCCAGTTTTGAACGGAAGATATTTCCTTTTTCACCATAGCCCTCTATGGGCTTCCAAATATCCCTTTGCCAATTCCACAAGAACAGCCTTAGCGAAAGGCTTCTTCAAGGGAAAGATGTAACTCTTTGAGATGAATTAACAGAACACAGAGCACTTTCTCAGAAAGCTTCTTTCCAATTTTGAACGGAAGATATTTCCTTTTTCACCATAGCCCTCTATGGGCTTCCAAATATCCCTTTGCCAATTCCACAAGAACAGCCTTAGCGAAAGGCTTCTTGAAGGGAAAGATGTAACTCTGTGAGATGAATGAACAGAACACAGAGCAGTTTCTCAGAAAGCTTCTTTCCAGTTTTGAACGGAAGATATTTCCTTTTTCACCATAGCCCTCTATGGGCTTCCAAATATCCCTTTGCCAATTCCACAAGAACAGACTTAGCGAAAGGCTTCTTGAAGGGAAAGATGTAATTCTGTGAGATGAATTAACAGAACACAGAGCAGTATCTCAGAAAGCTTCTTTCCATTTTTGAACGGAAGATATTTCCTTTTTCACCATAGCCCTCTATGGGCTTCCAAATATCCCTTTGCCAATTCCACAAGAACAGCCTTAGCGAAAGGCTTCTTGAAGGGAAAGATGTAACTCTGTGAGATGAATGAACAGAACACAGAGCAGTTTCTCAGAAAGCTTCTTTCCAGTTTTGAACGGAAGATATTTCCTTTTTCACCATAGCCCTCTATGGGCTTCCAAATATCCCTTTGCCAATTCCACAAGAACAGCCTTAACGAAAGGCTTCTTGAGGGGGAAGATGTAACTCTGTGAGATGAATTAACAGAACACAGAGCAGTTTCTCAGAAAGCTTCTTTCCATTGTTGAACGGAAGATATTTCCTTTTTCACCATAGCCCTCTATCGGCTTCCAAATATCCCTTTGCCAATTCAACAAGAACAGCCTTAGCGAAAGGCTTCTTGAAGGGAAAGATGTAACTCTGTGAGATGAATTAACAGAACACAGAGCAGTTTCTCAGAAAGCTTCTTTCCATTTTTGAACGGAAGATATTTCCTTTTTCACCATAGCCCTCTATGGGCTTCCAAATATCCCTTTGCCAATTCCACAAGAACAGCGTTAGCGAAAGGCTTCTTGAAGGGAAAGATATAACTCTGTGAGATGAATTAACAGAACACAGAGCAGTTTCTCAGAAGGTTCTTTCCAGTTTTGAACGGAAGATATTTCCTTTTTCACCATAGCCCTCTATGGGCTTTCAAATATCCCTTTGCCAATTCCACAAGAACAGCCTTAGCGAAAGGCTTCTTGAAGGGAAAGATGTAACTCTGTGAGATGAATTAACAGAACACAGAGCAGTTTCTCAGAAAGCTTCTTTCCAGTTTTGAACGGAAGATATTTCCTTTTTCACCATAGCCCTCTATGGGCTTCCAAATATCCCTTTGCCAATTCCACAAGAACAGCCTTAGCGAAAGGCTTCTTGAAGGGAAAGATGTAACTCTGTGAGATGAATTAACAGAACACAGAGCAGTTTCTCAGAAAGCTTCTTTCCAGTTTTGAACGGAAGATATTTCCTTTTTCACCATAGCCCTCTATGGGCTTCCAAATATCCCTTTGCCAATTCCACAAGAACAGCCTTAACGAAAGGCTTCTTGAGGGGGAAGATGTAACTCTGTGAGATGAATTAACAGAACACAGAGCAGTTTCTCAGAAAGCTTCTTTCCAGTGTTGAACGGAAGATATTTCCTTTTTCACCATAGCCCTCTATGGGCTTCCAAATATCCCTTTGCCAATTCCACAAGAACAGCCTTAGCGAAAGGCATCTTGAAGGGAAAGATGTAACTCTGTGAGATGAATTAACAGAACACAGAGCAGTTTCTCAGAAAGCTTCTTTTCATTTTTGAACGGAAGATATTTCCTTTTTCACCATAGCCCTCTATGGGCTTCCAAATATCCCTTTGCCAATTCCACAAGAACAGCCTTAGCGAAAGGCTTCTTGAAGGGAAAGATGTAACTCTGTGAGATGAATTAACAGAACACAGAGCAGTTTCTCAGAAAGCTTCTTTCCAGTTTTGAACGGAAGATATTTCCTTTTTCACCATAGCCCTCTATGGGCTTCCAAATATCCCTTTGCCAATTCCACAAGAACGGCCTTAGCGAAAGGCTTCTTGAAGGGAAAGATGTAACTCTGTGAGATGAATTAACAGAACACAGAGCAGTTTCTCAGAATGCTTCTTTCCAGTTTTGAACGGAAGATATTTCCTTTTTCACCATAGCCCTGTATGGGCTTCAAAATATCCCTTTGCCAATTCCACAAGAACAGACTTAGCGAAAGGCTTCTTGAAGGGAAAGATGTAACTCTGTGAGATGAATTAACAGAACACAGAGCAGTTTCTCAGAAAGCTTCTTTCCTGTTTTGAACGGAAGATATTTCCTTTTTCACCATAGCCCTCTATGGGCTTCCAAATATCCCTTTGCCAATTCCCCAAGAACAGCCTTAGCGAAAGGCTTCTTCAAGGGAAAGATGTAACTCTGTGAGATGAATTAACAGAACACAGAGCAGTTTCTCAGAAAGCTTCTTTCCAGTTTTGAACGGAACATATTTCCTTTTTCACCATAGCCCTCTATGGGCTTCCAAATATCCCTTTGCCAATTGCACAAGAACAGCCTTAGCGAAAGTCTACTTGAAGGGAAAGATGTAACTCTGTGAGATGAATTAACAGAACACAGAGCAGTTTCTCAGAAAGCTTCTTTCCAGTTTTGAACGGAAGATATTTCCTTTTTCACCATAGCCCTCTATGGGCTTCCAAATATCCCTTTGCCAATTGCACAAGAACAGCCTTAGCGAAAGGCTTCTTGAAGGGAAAGATGTAACTCTGTGAGATGAATTAACAGAACACAGAGCAGTTTCTCAGAAAGCTTCTTTCCAGTTTTGAACGGAAGATATTTCCTTTTTCACCATAGCCCTCTATGGGCTTCCAAATATCCCTTTGCCAATTCCACAAGAAGAGCCTTAGCGAAAGGCTTCTTGAAGGGAAAAATGTAACTCTGTGAGATGAATTAACAGAACACAGAGCAGTTTCTCAGAAAGCTTCTTTCCAGTTTTGAACGGAAGATATTTCCTTTTTCACCATAGCCCTCTAAGGGCTTCCAAATATCCCTTTGCCAATTCCACAAGAACAGCCTTAGCGAAAGGCTTCTTCAAGGGAAAGATGTAACTCTTTGAGATGAATTAACAGAACACAGAGCAGTTTCTCAGAAAGCTTCTTTCCAGTTTTGAACGGAAGATATTTCCTTTTTCACCATAGCCCTCTATGGGCTTCCAAATATCCCTTTGCCAATTCCACAAGAACAGCCTTAGCGAAAGGCTTCTTGAAGGGAAAGATGTAACTCTGTGAGATGAATTAACAGAACACAGAGCAGTTTCTCAGAAAGCTTCTTTCCATTTTTGAACGGAAGATATTTCCTTTTTCACCATAGCCTTCTATGGGCTTCCAAATATCCCTTTGCCAATTCCACAAGAAGAGCCTTAGCGAAAGGCTTCTTGAAGGGAAAGATGTAACTCTGTGAGATGAAATAGCAGAACACAGAACAGTTTCTCAGAAAGCTTCTTTCCAGTTTTGAACGGAAGATATTTCCTTTTTCACAATAGCCCTCTATGGGCTTCCAAATATCCCTTTGCCAGTTCCACAAGAACAGCCTTAGCGAAAGTCTTCTTGAAGGGAAAGATGTAACTCTGTGAGATGAATTAACAGAACACAGAGCAGTTCCTCAGAAAGCTTCTTTCCAGTTTTGAACGGAAGATATTTCCTTTTCACCATAGCCCTCTATGGGCTTCAAAATATCCCTTTGCCAATTCCACAAGAACAGCCTTAGCGAAAGGCTTCTTGAAGGGAAAGATGTAACTCTGTGAGATGAATTAACAGAACACAGAGCAGTTTCTCAGAAAGCTTCTTTCCAGTTTTGAAGGGAAGATATTTCCTTTTTCACCATAGCCCTCTATGGGCTTCCAAATATCCCTTTGCCAATTCCACAAGAACAGACTTAGCGAAAGGCTTCTTGAAGGGAAAGATGTAATTCTGTGAGATGAATTAACAGAACACAGAGCAGTATCTCAGAAAGCTTCTTTCCATTTTTGAAAGGAAGATATTTCCTTTTTCACCATAGCCCTCTATGGGCTTCCAAATATCCCTTTGCCAATTCCACAAGAACAGACTTAGCGAAAGGCTTCTTGAAGGGAAAGATGTAACTCTGTGAGATGAATTAACAGAACACAGAGCAGTTTCTCAGAAAGCTTCTTTCCAGTTTTGAACGGAAGATATTTCCTTTTTCTATAGCCCTCTATGGGCTTCCAAATATCCCTTTGCCAATTCCACAAGAACAGCCTTAGCGAAAGGCTTCTTGAAGGGAAAGATGTAACTCTGTGAGATGAATTAACAGAACACAGAGCAGTTTCTCAGAAAGCTTCTTTCCAGTTTTAAACGGAAGATATTTCCTTTTTCACCATAGCCCTCTATGGGCTTCCAAATATCCCTTTGCCAATTCCACAAGAACAGCCTTAGCGAAAAGCTTCTTGAAGGGAAAGATGTAACTCTGTGAGATGAATTAACAGAACACAGAGCAGTTTCTCAGAAAGCTTCTTTCCAGTTTTGAAAGGAAGATATTTCCTTTTTCACCATAGCCCTCTAAGGGCTTCCAAATATCCCTTTGCCAATTCCACAAGATCAGCCTTAGCGAAAGGCTTCTTGAAGGGAGAGATGTAACTCTGTGAGATGAATTAACAGAACACAGAGCAGTTTCTCAGAAAGCTTCTTTCCAGTTTTGAACGGAAGATATTTCCTTTTTCACCATAGCCCTCTATGGGCTTCCAAATATCCCTTTGCCAATTCCACAAGAACAGCCTTAGCGAAAGGCTTCTTGAAGGGAAAGATGTAACTCTGTGAGATGAATTAACAGAACACAGAGCAGTTTCTCAGAAAGCTTCTTTCCAGTTTTGAACGGAAGATATTTCCTTTTTCACGATAGCCCTCTATGGGCTTCCAAATATCCCTTTGCCAATTGCACAAGAACAGCCTTAGCGAAAGGCTTCTTCAAGACAAAGATGTAACTCTGTGAGATGAATTAACAGAACACAGAGCAGTTTCTCAGAAAGCTTCTTTCCAGTTTTGAACGGAAGTTATTTCCTTTTTCACCATAGCCCTCTT
This sequence comes from Chlorocebus sabaeus, assembly GCF_047675955.1. NCBI lineage: Eukaryota > Metazoa > Chordata > Mammalia > Primates > Cercopithecidae > Chlorocebus > Chlorocebus sabaeus. Next base: position 169,409 of record NW_027327594.1, read on the forward strand.
TGGGCTTCCAAATATCCCTTTGCCAATTCCACAAGAACAGCCTTAGCGAAAGGCTTCTTGAAGGGAAAGATGTAACTCTGTGAGATGAATTAACAGAACACAGAGCAGTTTCTCAGAAAGCTTCTTTCCAGTTTTGAACGGAAGATATTTCCTTTTTCACCATAGCCCTCTACGGGCTTCCAAATATCCCTTTGCCAAATCCACAAGAACAGCCTTAGCGAAAGGCATCTTGAAGGGAAAGATGTAACTCTGTGAGATGAATTAACAGAACACAGAGCAGTTTCTCAGAAAGCTTCTTTCCAGTTTTGAACGGAAGATATTTCCTTTTTCACAATAGCCCTCTATGGGCTTCCAAATATCCCTTTGCCAATTCCACAAGAACAGCCTTAGCGAAAGGCATCTTGAAGGGAAAGATGTAACTCTGTGAGATGAATTAACAGAACACAGAGCAGTTTCTCAGAAAGCTTCTTTCCAGTTTTGAACGGAAGATATTTCCTTTTTCACAATAGCCCTCTATGGGCTTCCAAATATCCCTTTGCCAATTCCACAAGAACAGCCTTAGTGAAAGGCTTCTTGAAGGGAAAGATGTAACTCTGTGAGATGAATTAACAGAACACAGAGCAGTTTCTCAGAAAGCTTCTTTCCAGTTTTGAACGGAAGATATTTCCTTTTTCACCATAGCCCTCTATGGGCTTCCAAATATCCCTTTGCCAATTCCACAAGAACAGCCTTAGCGAAAGGCTTCTTGAAGGGAAAGATGTAACTCTGTGAGATGAATTAACAGAACACAGAGCAGTTTCTCAGAATGCTTCTTTCCAGTTTTGAACGGAAGATATTTCCTTTTTCACCATAGCCCTGTATGGGCTTCAAAATATCCCTTTGCCAATTCCACAAGAACAGACTTAGCGAAAGGCTTCTTGAAGGGAAAGATGTAACTCTGTGAGATGAATTAACAGAACACAGAGCAGTTTCTCAGAAAGCTTCTTTCCTGTTTTGAACGGAAGATATTTCCTTTTTCACCATAGCCCTCTATGGGCTTCCAAATATCCCTTTGCCAATTCCCCAAGAACAGCCTTAGCGAAAGGCTTCTTGAAGGGAAAGATGTAACTCTGTGAGATGAATTAACAGAACACAGAGCAGTTTCTCAGAAAGCTTCTTTCCAGTTTTGAACGGAACATATTTCCTTTTTCACCATAGCCCTCTATGGGCTTCCAAATATCCCTTTGCCAATTGCACAAGAACAGCCTTAGCGAAAGTCTACTTGAAGGGAAAGATGTAACTCTGTGAGATGAATTAACAGAACACAGAGCAGTTTCTCAGAAAGCTTCTTTCCAGTTTTGAACGGAAGATATTTCCTTTTTCACCATAGCCCTCTATGGGCTTCCAAATATCCCTTTGCCAATTGCACAAGAACAGCCTTAGCGAAAGGCTTCTTGAAGGGAAAGATGTAACTCTGTGAGATGAATTAACAGAACACAGAGCAGTTTCTCAGAAAGCTTCTTTCCAGTTTTGAACGGAAGATATTTCCTTTTTCACCATAGCCCTCTATGGGCTTCCAAATATCCCTTTGCCAATTCCACAAGAAGAGCCTTAGCGAAAGGCTTCTTGAAGGGAAAGATGTAACTCTGTGAGATGAAATAGCAGAACACAGAACAGTTTCTCAGAAAGCTTCTTTCCAGTTTTGAACGGAAGATATTTCCTTTTTCACAATAGCCCTCTATGGGCTTCCAAATATCCCTTTGCCAGTTCCACAAGAACAGCCTTAGCGAAAGTCTTCTTGAAGGGAAAGATGTAACTCTGTGAGATGAATTAACAGAACACAGAGCAGTTCCTCAGAAAGCTTCTTTCCAGTTTTGAACGGAAGATATTTCCTTTTCACCATAGCCCTCTATGGGCTTCAAAATATCCCTTTGCCAATTCCACAAGAACAGCCTTAGCGAAAGGCTTCTTGAAGGGAAAGATGTAACTCTGTGAGATGAATTAACAGAACACAGAGCAGTTTCTCAGAAAGCTTCTTTCCAGTTTTGAAGGGAAGATATTTCCTTTTTCACCATAGCCCTCTATGGGCTTCCAAATATCCCTTTGCCAATTCCACAAGAACAGACTTAGCGAAAGGCTTCTTGAAGGGAAAGATGTAATTCTGTGAGATGAATTAACAGAACACAGAGCAGTATCTCAGAAAGCTTCTTTCCATTTTTGAAAGGAAGATATTTCCTTTTTCACCATAGCCCTCTATGGGCTTCCAAATATCCCTTTGCCAATTCCACAAGAACAGACTTAGCGAAAGGCTTCTTGAAGGGAAAGATGTAACTCTGTGAGATGAATTAACAGAACACAGAGCAGTTTCTCAGAAAGCTTCTTTCCAGTTTTGAACGGAAGATATTTCCTTTTTCTATAGCCCTCTATGGGCTTCCAAATATCCCTTTGCCAATTCCACAAGAACAGCCTTAGCGAAAGGCTTCTTGAAGGGAAAGATGTAACTCTGTGAGATGAATTAACAGAACACAGAGCAGTTTCTCAGAAAGCTTCTTTCCAGTTTTAAACGGAAGATATTTCCTTTTTCACCATAGCCCTCTATGGGCTTCCAAATATCCCTTTGCCAATTCCACAAGAACAGCCTTAGCGAAAAGCTTCTTGAAGGGAAAGATGTAACTCTGTGAGATGAATTAACAGAACACAGAGCAGTTTCTCAGAAAGCTTCTTTCCAGTTTTGAAAGGAAGATATTTCCTTTTTCACCATAGCCCTCTAAGGGCTTCCAAATATCCCTTTGCCAATTCCACAAGATCAGCCTTAGCGAAAGGCTTCTTGAAGGGAGAGATGTAACTCTGTGAGATGAATTAACAGAACACAGAGCAGTTTCTCAGAAAGCTTCTTTCCAGTTTTGAACGGAAGATATTTCCTTTTTCACCATAGCCCTCTATGGGCTTCCAAATATCCCTTTGCCAATTCCACAAGAACAGCCTTAGCGAAAGGCTTCTTGAAGGGAAAGATGTAACTCTGTGAGATGAATTAACAGAACACAGAGCAGTTTCTCAGAAAGCTTCTTTCCAGTTTTGAACGGAAGATATTTCCTTTTTCACGATAGCCCTCTATGGGCTTCCAAATATCCCTTTGCCAATTGCACAAGAACAGCCTTAGCGAAAGGCTTCTTCAAGACAAAGATGTAACTCTGTGAGATGAATTAACAGAACACAGAGCAGTTTCTCAGAAAGCTTCTTTCCAGTTTTGAACGGAAGTTATTTCCTTTTTCACCATAGCCCTCTTTGGGCTTCCAAATATCCCTTTGCCAATTCCACAAGAACAGCCTTAGCGAAAGGCTTCTTGAAGGGAAAGATGTAACTCTGTGAGATGAATTAACAGAACACAGAGCAGTTTCTCAGAAAGCTTCTTTCCAGTTTTGAACGGAAGATATTTCCTTTTTCACCATAGCCCTCTATGGGCTTCCAAATATCCCTTTGCCAATTCCACAAGAACAGCCTTAGCGAAAGGCATCTTGAAGGGAAAGATGTAACTCTGTGAGATGAATTAACAGAACACAGAGCAGTTTCTCAGAAAGCTTCTTTCCAGTTTTGAACGGAAGATATTTCCTTTTTCACAATAGCCCTCTATGGGCTTCCAAATATCCCTTTGCCAATTCCACAAGAACAGCCTTAGTGAAAGGCTTCTTGAAGGGAAAGATGTAACTCTGTGAGATGAATTAACAGAACACAGAGCAGTTTCTCAGAAAGTTTCTTTCCAGTTTTGAACGGAAGATATTTCCTTTTTCACCATAGCCCTATATGGGCTTCCAAATATCCCTTTGCCAATTCCACAAGAACAGCCTTAGCGAAAGGCTTCTTGAAGGGAAAGATGTAACTCTGTGAGATGAATTAACAGAACACAGAGCAGTTTCTCAGAAAGCTTCTTTCCAGTTTTGAACGGAAGATATTTCCTTTTTCACCATAGCCTTCTATGGCCTTCCAAATATCCCTTTGCCAATTCCACAAGAAGAGCCTTAGCGAAAGGCTTCTTGAAGGGAAAGATGTAACTCTGTGAGATGAAATAGCAGAACACAGAACAGTTTCTCAGAAAGCTTCTTTCCAGTTTTGAACGGAAGATATTTCCTTTTTCACAATAGCCCTCTATGGGCTTCCAAATATCCCTTTGCCAGTTCCACAAGAACAGCCTTAGCGAAAGTCTTCTTGAAGGGAAAGATGTAACTCTGTGAGATGAATTAACAGAACACAGAGCAGTTCCTCAGAAAGCTTCTTTCCAGTTTTGAACGGAAGATATTTCCTTTTCACCATAGCCCTCTATGGGCTTCAAAATATCCCTTTGCCAATTCCACAAGAACAGCCTTAGCGAAAGGCTTCTTGAAGGGGAAAATGTAACTCTGTGAAATGAATTAACAGAACACAGAGCAGTTTCTCAGAAAGCTTCTTTCCAGTTTTGAACGGAAGATATTTCCTTTTTCACCATAGCCCTCTACGGGCTTCCAAATATCCCTTTGCCAATTCCACAAGAACAGCCTTAGCGAAAGGCTTCTTGAAGGGAAAGATGTAACTCTGTGAGATGAATGAACAGAACACAGAGCAGTTTCTCAGAAAGCTTCTTTCCAGTTTTGAACGGAAGATATTTCCTTTTTCACCATAGCCCTCTATGGGCTTCCAAATATCCCTTTGCCAATTCCACAAGAACAGCCTTAACGAAAGGCTTCTTGAGGGGGAAGATGTAACTCTGTGAGATGAATTAACAGAACACAGAGCAGTTTCTCAGAAAGCTTCTTTCCAGTGTTGAACGGAAGATATTTCCTTTTTCACCATAGCCCTCTATGGGCTTCCAAATATCCCTTTGCCAATTCCACAAGAACAGCCTTAGCGAAAGGCATCTTGAAGGGAAAGATGTAACTCTGTGAGATGAATTAACAGACCACAGAGCAGTTTCTCAGAAAGCTTCTTTCCATTTTTGAACGGAAGATATTTCCTTTTTCACCATAGCCCTCTATGGGCTTCCAAATATCCCTTTGCCAATTCCACAAGAACAGCCTTAGCGAAAGGCTTCTTGAAGGGAAAGATGTAACTCTGTGAGATGAATTAACAGAACACAGAGCAGTTTCTCAGAAAGCTTCTTTCCAGTTTTGAACGGAAGATATTTCCTTTTTCACCATAGCCCTCTATGTGCTTCCAAATATCCCTTTGCCAATTCCACAAGAACAGCCTTAGCGAAAGGCTTCTTGAAGGGAAAGATGTAACTCTGTGAGATGAATTAACAGAACACAGAGCAGTTTCTCAGAAAGCTTCTTTCCAGTTTTGAACGGAAGATATTTCCTTTTTCACCGTAGCCCTGTATGGGCTTCAAAATATCCCTTTGCCAATTCCACAAGAACAGCCTTAGCGAAAGGCTTCTTGAAGGGAAAGATGTAACTCTGTGAGATGAATTAACAGAACACAGAGCAGTTTCTCAGAAAGCTTCTTTCCTGTTTTGAACGGAAGATATTTCCTTTTTCACCATAGCCCTCTATGGGCTTTCAAATATCCCTTTGCCAATTCCCCAAGAACAGCCTTAGCGAAAGGCTTCTTGAAGGGAAAGATGTAACTCTGTGAGATGAATTAACAGAACACAGAGCAGTTTCTCAGAAAGCTTCTTTCCAGTTTTGAACGGAACATATTTCCTTTTTCACCATAGCCCTCTATGGGCTTCCAAATATCCCTTTGCCAATTGCACAAGAACAGCCTTAGCGAAAGTCTACTTGAAGGGAAAGATGTAACTCTGTGAGATGAATTAACAGAACACAGAGCAGTTTCTCAGAAAGCTTCTTTCCAGTTTTGAACGGAAGGTATTTCCTTTTTCACCATAGCCCTCTAAGGGCTTCCAAATATCCCTTTGCCAATTCCACAAGAACAGCCTTAGCGAAAGGCTTCTTGAAGGGGAAGATGTAACTCTGTGAGATGAATTAACAGAACACAGAGCAGTTTCTCAGAAAGCTTCTTTCCAGTTTTGAACGGAAGATATTTCCTTTTTCACCATAGAACTCTACGGGCTTCCAAATATCCCTTTGCCAATTCCACAAGAACAGCCTTAGCGAAAGGCTTCTTGAAGGGAAAGATGTAACTCTGTGAGATGAATTAACAGAACACAGAGCAGTTTCTCAGAAAGCTTCTTTCCTGTTTTGAACGGAAGATATTTCCTTTTTCACCATAGCCCTCTATGGGCTTCCAAATATCCCTTTGCCAATTCCCCAAGAACAGCCTTAGCGAAAGGCTTCTTGAAGGGAAAGATGTAACTCTGTGAGATGAATTAACAGAACACAGAGCAGTTTCTCAGAAAGCTTCTTTCCAGTGTTGAACGGAAGATATTTCCTTTTTCACCATAGCCCTCTATGGGCTTCCAAATATGCCTTTGCCAATTCCACAAGAACAGCCTTAGCGAAAGGCTTCTTGAAGGGAAAGATGTAACTCTGTGAGAAGAATTAACAGAACACAGAGCAGTTTCTCAGAAAGCTTCTTTCCAGTTTTGAACGGAAGTTATTTCCTTTTTCACCATAGCCCTCTATGGGCTTCCAAATATCCCTTTGCCAATTCCACAAGAACAGCCTTAGCGAAAGGCTTCTTGAAGGGAAAGATGTAACTCTGTGAGATGAATTAACAGAACACAGAGCAGTTTCTCAGAAAGCTTCTTTCCAGTTTTGAAAGGAAGATATTTCCTTTTTCACCATAGCCCTCTATGGGCTTCCAAATATCCCTTTGCCAATTCCACAAGATCAGCCTTAGCGAAAGGCTTCTTGAAGGGAAAGATGTAACTCTGTGAGATGAATTAACAGAACACAGAGCAGTTTCCCAGAAAGCTTCTTTCCAGTTTTGATCGGAAGATATTTCCTTTTTCACCATAGCCCTCTATGGGCTTCCAAATATCCCTTTGCCAATTCCACAAGAACAGCTTTAGCGAAAGGCTTCTTGAAGGGAAAGATGTAACTCTGTGAGATGAATTAACAGAACACAGAGCAGTTTCTCAGAAAGCTTCTTTCCAGTTTTGAACAGAAGATATTTCCTTTTTCACGATAGCCCTCTATTGGCTTCCAAATATCCCTTTGCCAATTCCACAAGAACAGCCTTAGCGAAAGGCTTCTTCAAGACAAAGATGTAACTCTGTGAGATGAATTAACAGAACACAGAGCAGTTTCTCAGAAAGCTTCTTTCCAGTTTTGAACGGAAGTTATTTCCTTTTTCACCATAGCCCTCTTTGGGCTTCCAAATATCCCTTTGCCAATTCCACAAGAACAGCCTTAGCGAAAGGCTTCTTGAAGGGAAAGATGTAACTCTGTGAGATGAATTAACAGAACACAGAGCAGTTTCTCAGAAAGCTTCTTTCCAGTTTTGAACGGAAGATATTTCCTTTTTCACCATAGCCCTCTATGGGCTTCCAAATATCCCTTTGCCAATTCCACAAGAACAGCCTTAGCGAAAGGCATCTTGAAGGGAAAGATGTAACTCTGTGAGATGAATTAACAGAACACAGAGCAGTTTCTCAGAAAGCTTCTTTCCAGTTTTGAACGGAAGATATTACCTTTTTCACAATAGCCCTCTATGGGCTTCCAAATATCCCTTTGCCAATTCCACAAGAACAGCCTTAGCGAAAGGCTTCTTGAAGGGAAAGATGTAACTCTGTGAGATGAATTAACAGAACACAGAGCAGTTACTCAGAAAGCTTCTTTCCAGTTTTGAACGGAAGATATTTCCTTTTTCACCATAGCCCTCTATGGGCTTCCAAATATCCCTTTGCCAATTCCACAAGAACAGACTTAGCGAAAGGCTTCTTGAAGGGAAAGATGTAACTCTGTGAGATGAATTAACAGAATACAGAGCAGTTTCTCAGAAAGCTTCTTTCCAGTTTTGAACGGAAGATATTTCCTTTTTCAAAATAGCCCTCTATGGGCTTCCAAATATCCCTTTGCCAATTCCACAAGAACAGCCTTAGCGAAAGGCTTCTTGAAGGGAAAGATGTAACTCTGTGAGATGAATTAACAGAACACAGAGCAGTTTCTCAGAAAGCTTCTTTCCAGTTTTGAACGGAAGATATTTCCTTTTTCACCATAGCCCTCTATGGGCTTCCAAATATCCCTTTGCCAATTCCACAAGAACAGCCTTAGCGAAAGGCTTCTTGAAGGGAAAGATGTAACTCTGTGAGATGAATTAACAGAACACAGAGCAGTTTCTCAGAAAGCTTCTTTCCAGTTTTGAACGGAAGATATTTCCTTTTTCACCATAGCCCTCTATGGGCTTCCAAATATCCCTTTGCCAATTCCCCAAGAACAGCCTTACGGAAAGGCTTCTTGAAGGGAAAGATGTAATTTTGTGAGATGAATTAACAGAACACAGAGCAGTTTCTCAGAAAGCTTCCTTCCAGTTTTGAACGGAAGATATTTCCTTTTTCACCATAGCCCTCTATGGGCTTCCAAATATCCCTTTGCCAATTCCACAAGAACAGCCTTAGCGAAAGGCTTCTTGAAGGGAAAGATGTAACTCGGTGAGATGAATTAACAGAACACAGAGCAGTTTCTCAGAAAGCTTCTATCCAGTTTTGAACGGAATATATTTCCTTTTACACCATAGCCCTCTATGGGCTTCCAAATATCCCTTTGCCAATTCCACAAGAACAGCCTTAGCGAAAGGCTTCTTCAAGGGAAAGATGTAACTCTGTGAGATGAATTAACAGAACACAGAGCAGTTTCTCAGAAAGCTTCTTTCCAGTGTTGAACGGAAGATATTTCCTTTTTCACCATAGCCCTCTATGGGCTTCCAAATATGCCTTTGCCAATTCCACAAGAACAGCCTTAGCGAAAGGCTTCTTGAAGGGAAAGATGTAACTCTGTGAGAAGAATTAACAGAACACAGAGCAGTTTCTCAGAAAGCTTCTTTCCAGTTTTGAACGGAAGTTATTTCCTTTTTCACCATAGCCCTCTATGGGCTTCCAAATATCCCTTTGCCAATTCCACAAGAACAGCCTTAGCGAAAGGCTTCTTGAAGGGAAAGATGTAACTCTGTGAGATGAATTAACAGAACACAGAGCAGTTTCTCAGAAAGCTTCTTTCCAGTTTTGAAAGGAAGATATTTCCTTTTTCACCATAGCCCTCTATGGGCTTCCAAATATCCCTTTGCCAATTCCACAAGATCAGCCTTAGCGAAAGGCTTCTTGAAGGGAAAGATGTAACTCTGTGAGATGAATTAACAGAACACAGAGCAGTTTCTCAGAAACCTTCTTTCCAGTTTTGATCGGAAGATATTTCCTTTTTCACCATAGCCCTCTATGGGCTTCCAAATATCCCTTTGCCAATTCCACAAGAACAGCTTTAGCGAAAGGCTTCTTGAAGGGAAAGATGTAACTCTGTGAGATGAATTAACAGAACACAGAGCAGTTTCTCAGAAAGCTTCTTTCCAGTTTTGAACAGAAGATATTTCCTTTTTCACGATAGCCCTCTATTGGCTTCCAAATATCCCTTTGCCAATTCCACAAGAACAGCCTTAGCGAAAGGCTTCTTCAAGACAAAGATGTAACTCTGTGAGATGAATTAACAGAACACAGAGCAGTTTCTCAGAAAGCTTCTTTCCAGTTTTGAACGGAAGATATTTCCTTTTTCACCATAGCCCTCTATGGGCTTCCAAATATCCCTTTGCCAATTCCACAAGAACAGACTTAGCGAAAGGCTTCTTGAAGGGAAAGATGTAACTCTGTGAGATGAATTAACAGAATACAGAGCAGTTTCTCAGAAAGCTTCTTTCCAGTTTTGAACGGAACATATTTCCTTTTTCACCATAGCCCTCTATGGGATTCCAAATATCCCTTTGCCAATTCCACAAGAACAGCCTTAGCGAAAGGCTTCTTGAAGGGAAAGATGTAACTCTGTGAGATGAATTAACAGAACACAGAGCAGTTTCTCAGAAAGCTTCTTTCCAGTTTTGAACGGAAGATATTTCCTTTTTCACCATAGCCCTCTATGGGCTTCCAAATATCCCTTTGCCAATTCCACAAGAACAGCCTTAGCGAAAGGCTTCTTGAAGGGAAAGATGTAACTCTGTGAGATGAATTAACAGAACACAGAGCAGTTTCTCAGAAAGCTTCTTTCCAGTTTTGAAAGGAAGATATTTCCTTTTTCACCATAGCCCTCTATGGGCTTCCAAATATCCCTTTGCCAATTCCACAAGAACAGCTTTAGCGAAAGGCTTCTTGAAGGGAAAGATGTAACTCTGTGAGATGAATTAACAGAACACAGAGCAGTTTCTCAGAAAGCTTCTTTCCAGTTTTGATCGGAAGATATTTCCTTTTTCACCATAGCCCTCTATGGGCTTCCAAATATCCCTTTGCCAATTCCACAAGAACAGCTTTAGCGAAAGGCTTCTTGAAGGGAAAGATGTAACTCTGTGAGATGAATTAACAGAACACAGAGCAGTTTCTCAGAAAGCTTCTTTCCAGTTTTGAACAGAAGATATTTCCTTTTTCACGATAGCCCTCTATTGGCTTCCAAATATCCCTTTGCCAATTCCACAAGAACAGCCTTAGCGAAAGGCTTCTTCAAGACAAAGATGTAACTCTGTGAGATGAATTAACAGAACACAGAGCAGTTTCTCAGAAAGCTTCTTTCCAGTTTTGAACGGAAATTATTTCCTTTTTCACCATAGCCCTCTTTGGGCTTCCAAATATCCCTTTGCCAATTCCACAAGAACAGCCTTAGCGAAAGGCTTCTTGAAGGGAAAGATGTAACTCTGTGAGATGAATTTACAGAGCACAGAGCAGTTTCTCAGAAAGCTTCTTTCCAGTTTTGAACGGAAGATATTTCCTTTTTCACCATAGCCCTCTATGGGCTTCCAAATATCCCTTTGCCAATTCCCCAAGAACAGCCTTACGGAAAGGCTTCTTGAAGGGAAAGATGTAATTTTGTGAGATGAATTAACAGAACACAGAGCAGTTTCTCAGAAAGCTTCCTTCCAGTTTTGAACGGAAGATATTTCCTTTTTCACCATAGCCCTCTATGGGCTTCCAAATATCCCTTTGCCAATTCCACAAGAACAGCCTTAGCGAAAGGCTTCTTGAAGGGAAAGATGTAACTCTGTGAGATGAATTAACAGAACACAGAGCAGTTTCTCAGAAAGCTTCTATCCAGTTTTGAACGGAATATATTTCCTTTTATACCATAGCCCTCTATGGGCTTCCAAATATCCCTTTGCCAATTCCACAAGAACAGCCTTAGCGAAAGGCTTCTTCAAGGGAAAGATGTAACTCTGTGAGATGAATTAACAGAACACAGAGCAGTTTCTCAGAAAGTTTCTTTCCAGTTTTGAACGGAAGTTATTTCCTTTTTCACCATAGCCCTCTATGGGCTTCCAAATATCCCTTTGCCAATTCCACAAGAACAGCCTTAGCGAAAGGCTTCTTGAAGGGAAAGATGTAACTCTGTGAGATGAATTAACAGAACACAGAGCAGTTTCTCAGAAAGCTTCTTTCCAGTTTTGAACGGAAGATATTTCCTTTTTAACCATAGCCCTCTACGGGCTTCAAAATATCCCTTTGCCCATTCCCCAAGAACAGCCTTAGCGAAAGGCTTCTTGAAGGGAAAGATGTAACTCTGTGAGATGAATTAACAGAACACAGAGCAGTTTCTCAGAAAGCTTCTTTCCAGTTTTGAACGGAAGATATTTCCTTTTTCACCATAGCCCTCTATGGGCTTCCAAATATCCCTTTGCCAATTCCACAAGAACAGCCTTAGCGAAAGACTTCTTGAAGGGAAAGATGTAACTCTGTGAGATGAATTAACAGAACACAGAGCAGTTTCTCAGAAAGCTTCTTTCCAGTTTTGAACGGAAGATATTTCCTTTTTCACCATAGCCCTCTATGGGCTTCCAAATATCCCTTTGCCAATTCCACAAGATCAGCCTTAGCGAAAGGCTTCTTGAAGGGAAAGATGTAACTCTGTGAGATGAATCAACAGAACACAGAGCAGTTTCTCAGAAAGCTTCTTTCCAGTTTTGATCGGAAGATATTTCCTTTTTCACCATAGCCCTGTATGGGCTTCCAAATATCCCTTTGCCAATTCCACAAGAACAGCCTTAGCGAAAGGCTTCTTGAAGGGAAAGATGTAACTCTGTGAGATGAATTAACAGAACACAGAGCAGTTTCTCAGAAAGCTTCTTTCCAGTTTTGAACAGAAGATATTTCCTTTTTCACCATAGCCCTCTATGGGCTTCCAAATATCCCTTTGCCAATTCCACAAGAACAGCCTTAGCGAAAGGCTTCTTCAAGACAAAGATGTAACTCTGTGAGATGAATTAACAGAACACAGAGCAGTTTCTCAGAAAGCTTCTTTCCAGTTTTGAACGGAAGTTATTTCCTTTTTCACCGTAGCCCTCTTTGGGCTTCCAAATATCCCTTTGCCAATTCCACAAGAACAGCATTAGCGAAAGGCTTCTTGAAGGGAAAGATGTAACTCTGTGAGATGAATTAACAGAACACAGAGCAGTTTCTCAGAAAGCTTCTTTCCAGTTTTGAACGGAAGATATTTCCTTTTTCACCATAGCCCTCTATGGGCTTCCAAATATCCCTTTGCCAATTCCACAAGAACAGCCTTAGCGAAAGGCATCTTGAAGGGAAAGATGTAACTCTGTGAGATGAATTAACAGAACACAGAGCAGTTTCTCAGAAAGCTTCTTTCCAGTTTTGAACGGAAGATATTTCCTTTTTCACAATAGCCCTCTATGGGCTTCCAAATATCCCTTTGCCAATTCCACAAGAACAGCCTTAGCGAAAGGCTTCTTGAAGGGAAAGATGTAACTCTGTGAGATGAATTAACAGAACACAGAGCAGTTTCTCAGAAAGCTTCTTTCCAGTTTTGAACGGAAGATATTTCCTTTTTCACCATAGCCCTCTATGGGCTTCCAAATATCCCTTTGCCAATTCCACAAGAACAGCCTTAGCGAAAGGCTTCTTGAAGGGAAAGATGTAACTCTGTGAGATGAATTAACAGAGCACAGAGCAGTTTCTCAGAAAGCTTCTTTCCAGTTTTGAACGGAAGATATTTCCTTTTTCACCATAGCCCTCTATGGGCTTCCAAATATCCCTTTGCCAATTCCCCAAGAACAGCCTTACGGAAAGGCTTCTTGAAGGGAAAGATGTAATTTTGTGAGATGAATTAACAGAACACAGAGCAGTTTCTCAGAAAGCTTCCTTCCAGTTTTGAACGGAAGATATTTCCTTTTTCACCATAGCCCTCTATGGGCTTCCAAATATCCCTTTGCCAATTCCACAAGAACAGCCTCAGCGAAAGGCTTCTTGAAGGGAAAGATGTAACTCTGTGAGATGAATTAACAGAACACAGAGCAGTTTCTCAGAAAGCTTCTATCCAGTTTTGAACGGAAGATATTTCCTTTTTCACCATAGCCCTCTATGGGCTTCCAAATATCCCTTTGCCAATTCCACAAGAACAGCCTTAGCGAAAGGCTTCTTCAAGGGAAAGATGTAACTCTGTGAGATGAATTAACAGAACACAGAGCAGTTTCTCAGAAAGCTTCTTTCCTGTTTTGAACGGAAGATATTTCCTTTTTCACCATAGCCCTCTCTGGGCTTCCAAATATCCCTTTGCCAATTCCCCAAGAACAGCCTTAGCGAAAGGCTTCTTGAAGGGAAAGATGTAACTCTGTGAGATGAATTAACAGAACACAGAGCAGTTTCTCAGAAAGCTTCTTTCCAGTTTTGAACGGAAGATATTTCCTTTTTCACCATAGCCCTCTATGGGCTTCCAAATATCCCTTTGCCAATTGCACAAGAACAGCCTTAGCGAAAGGCTTCTTGAAGGGAAAGATGTAACTCTGTGAGATGAATTAACAGAACACAGAGCAGTTTCTCAGAAAGCTTCTTTCCAGTTTTGAACGGAAGATATTTCCTTTTTCACCATAGCCCTCTATGGGCTTCCAAATATCCCTTTGCCAATACCAAAAGAACAGCCTTAGCGAAAGGCTTCTTGAAGGGAAAGATGTAACTCTGTGAGATGAATTAAGAGAACACAGAGCAGTTTCTCAGAAAGCTTCTTTCCAGTTTTGAACGGAAGATATTTCCTTTTTCACCAAAGCCCTCTATGGGCTTCCAAATATCCCTTTGCCAATTCCACAAGAACAGCCTTAGCGAAAGGCTTCTTGAAGGGAAAGATGTAACTCTGTGAGATGAATTAACAGAACACAGAGCAGTTTCTCAGAAAGCTTCTTTCCAGTTTTGAACGGAAGATATTTCCTTTTTCACCATAGCCCTCTATGGGCTTCAAAATATCCCTTTGCCAATTCCACAAGAACAGCCTTAGCGAAAGGCTTCTTGAAGGGAAAGATGTAACTCTGTGAGATGAATTAACAGAACACAGAGCACTTTCTCAGAAAGCTTCTTTCCAGTTTTGAACGGAAGATATTTCCTTTTTCACCATAGCCCTCTATGGGCTTCCAAATATCCCTTTGCCAATTCCACAAGAAGAGCCTTAGCGAAAGGCTTCTTGAAGGGAAAGATGTAACTCTGTGAGATGAATTAAAAGAGCACAGAGCTGTTTCTCAGAAAGCTTCTTTCCAGTTTTGAACGGAAGATATTTCCTTTTTCACCATAGCCCTCTATGGGCTTCCAAATATCCCTTTGCCAATTCCACAAGAACAGCCTTAGCGAAAGGCTTCTTGAAGGGAAAGATGTAACACTGTGAGATGAATTAACAGAACACAGAGCAGTTTTTCAGAAAGCTTCTTTCCAGTTTTGAACGCAAGATATTTCCTTTTTCACCATAGCCCTCTATGGGCTTCCAAATATCCCTTTGCCAATTCCACAAGAAGAGCCTTAGCGAAAGGCTTCTTGAAGGGAAAGATGTAACTCTGTGAGATGAATTAACAGAACACAGAACAGTTTCTAAGAAAGCTTCTTTCCAGTTTTGAACGGAAGATATTTCCTTTTTCACCATAGCCCTCTATGGGCTTCCAAATATCCCTTTGCCAATTCCACAAGAACAGACTTAGCGAAAGGCTTCTTGAAGAGAAAGATGTAACTCTGTGAGATGAATTAACAGAACACAGAGCAGTTTCTCAGAAAGCTTCTTTCCAGTTTTGAACGGAAGATATTTCCTTTTTCACCATAGCCCTCTATGGGCTTCCAAATATCCCTTTGCCAATTCCACAAGAACAGCCTTAGCGAAAGGCTTCTTCAAGGGAAAGATGTAACTCTGTGAGATGAATTAACAGAACACAGAGCAGTTTCTCAGAAAGCTTCTTTCCAGTTTTGAACGGAAGATATTTCCTTTTTCACCATAGCCTTCTATGGGCTTCCAAATATACCTTTGCCAATTCCACAAGGAGAGCCTTAGCGAAAGGCTTCTTGAAGGGAAAGATGTAACTCTGTGAGATGAATTAACAGAACACAGAGCAGTTTCTCAGAAAGCTTCTTTCCAGTTTTGAACGGAAGATATTTCCTTTTTCACCATAGCCCTCTATGGGCTTCGAAATATCCCTTTGCGAATTCCACAAGAACAGCCTTAGCGAAAGGCTTCTTGAAGGGAAAGATGTAACTCTGTGAGATGAATTAACAGAACACAGAGCAGTTTCTCAGAAAGCTTCTTTCCAGTTTTGAACGGAAGATATTTCCTTTTTCACCATAGCCCTCTATGGGCTTCCAAATATCCCTTTGCCAATTCCACAAGAACAGTCTTAACGAAAGGCTTCTTGAGGGGGAAGATGTAACTCTGTGAGATGAATTAACAGAACACAGAGCAGTTTCTCAGAAAGCTTCTTTCCAGTGTTGAACGGAAGATATTTCCTTTTTCACCATAGCCCTCTATGGGCTTCCAAATATCACTTTGCCAATTCCACAAGAAGAGCCTTAGCGAAAGGCATCTTGAAGGGAAAGATGTAACTCTGTGAAATGAATTAACAGAACACAGAGCAGTTTCTCAGAAAGCTTCTTTCCATTTTTGAACGGAAGATATTTCCTTTTTCACCATAGCCCTCTATGGGCTACAAATATCCCTATGCCAATTCCACAAGAACAGCCTTAGCGAAAGGCTTCTTGAAGGGAAAGATATAACTCTGTGTGATGAATTAACAGAACACAGAGCAGTTTCTCAGAAGGTTCTTTCCAGTTTTGAACGGAAGATATTTCCTTTTTCACCATAGCCCTCTATGGGCTTCCAAATATCCCTTTGCCAATTCCACAAGAACAGCCTTAGCGAAAGGCTTCTTGAAGGGAAAGATGTAACTCTGTGAGATGAATTAACAGAACACAGTGCAGTTTCTCAGAAAGCTTCTTTCCAGTTTTGAACGGAAGATATTTCCTTTTTCACCATAGTCCTCTATGGGCTTCCAAATATCCCTTTGCCAATTCCACAAGAACAGACTTAGCGAAAGGCTTCTTGAAGGGAAAGATGTAATTCTGTGAGATGAATTAACAGAACACAGAGCAGTATCTCAGAAAGCTTCTTTCCAGTTTTGAACGGAAGATATTTCCTTTTTCACCATAGCCCTCTATGGGCTTCCAAATATCCCTTTGCCAATTCCACAAGAACAGCCTTAGCGAAAGGCTTCTTGAAGGGAAAGATGTAACTCTGTGAGATGAATTAACAGAACACAGAGCAGTTTCTCAGAAAGCTTCTTTCCAGTTTTGAACGGAAGATATTTCCTTTTTCACCATAGCCCTGTATGGGCTTCAAAATATCCCTTTGCCAATTCCACAAGAACAGCCTTAGCGAAAGGCTTCTTGAAGGGAAAGATGTAACTCTGTGAGATGAATTAACAGAACACAGAGCAGTTTCTCAGAAAGCTTCTTTCCAGTTTTGAACGGAAGATATTTCCTTTTTCACCATAGCCCTCTATGGGCTTCCAAATATCCCTTTGCCAATTCCCCAAGAACAGCCTTAGCGAAAGGCTTCTTGAAGGGAAAGATGTAACTCTGTGAGATGAATTAACAGAACACAGAGCAGTTTCTCAGAAAGCTTCTTTCCAGTTTTGAACGGAAGATATTTCCTTTTTCACCATAGCCCTATATGGGCTTCCAAATATCCCTTTGCCAATTGCACAAGAACAGCCTTAGCGAAAGGCTTCTTGAAGGGAAAGATGTAACTCTGTGAGATGAATTAACAGAACACAGAGCAGTTTCTCAGAAAGCTTCTTTACAGTTTTGAACGGAAGATATTTCCTTTTTCACCATAGCCCTCTATGGGCTTCCAAATATCCCTTTGCCAATTCCACAAGAATAGCCTTAGCGAAAGGCTTCTTGAAGGGAAAGATGTAACTCTGTGAGTTGAATTAACAGAACACAGAGCAGTTTCTCAGAAAGCTTCTTTCCAGTTTTGACGGAAGATATTTCCTTTTTCACCATAGCCCTCTATGGGCTTCCAAATATCCCTTTGCCAATTCCACAAGAACAGCCTTAGCGAAAGGCTTCTTGAAGGGAAAGATGTAACTCTGTGAGATGAATTAACAGAACACAGAGCAGTTTCTCAGAAAGCTTCTTTCCAGTTTTGAACGGAAGATATTTCCTTTTTCACCATAGCCCTCTATGGGCTTCAATATATCCCTTTGCCAATTCCACAAGAACAGCCTTAGCGAAAGGCTTCTTCAAGGGAAAGATGTAACTCTTTGAGATTAATTAACAGAACACAGAGCAGTTTCTGAGAAAGCTTCTTTCCAGTTTTGAACGGAAGATATTTCCTTTTGCACCATAGCCCTCTATGGGCTTCCAAATATCCCTTTGCCAATTCCACAAGAACAGCCTTAGCGAAAGGCTTCTTGAAGGGAAAGATATAACTCTGTGAGATGAATTAGCAGAACACAGAGCAGTTTCTCAGAAAGCTTCTTTCCAGTTTTGAACGGAAGATATTTCCTTTTTCACCATAGCCTTCTATGGGCTTCCAAATATCCCTTTGCCAATTCCACAAGAAGAGCCTTAGCGAAAGGCTTCTTGAAGGGAAAGATGTAACTCTGTGAGATGAAATAGCAGAACACAGAACAGTTTCTCAGAAAGCTTCTTTCAAGTTTTGAACGGAAGATATTTCCTTTTTCACCATAGCCCTCTATGGGCTTCCAAATATCCCTTTGCCAATACAACAAGAACAGCCTTAGCGAAAGGCTTCTTGAAGTTAAAGATGTAACTCTGTGAGATGAATTAACAGAACACAGAGCAGTTTTTCAGAAAGCTTGTTTCCAGTTTTGAACGGAAGATATTTCCTTTTTCACCATAGCCCTCTATGGGCTTCCAAATATCCCTTTGCCAATTCCACAAGAACAGCCTTATCGAAAGGCTTCTTGAAAGGAAAGATGTAACTCTGTGAGATGAATTAACAGAACACAGAGCAGTTTCTGAGAAAGCTTCTTTCCAGTTTTGAACGGAAGATATTTCCTTTTTCACCATAGCCCTCTATGGGCTTCCAAATATCCCTTTGCCAATTCCACAAGAACAGCCTTAGCGAAAGGCTTCTTGAAGGGAGAGATGTAACTCTGTGAGATGATTTAACAGAACACGGAGAAGTTTCTCAAAAAGCTTGTTTCCAGTTTTGAACGGAAGATATTTCCTTTTTCAACATAGCCCTCTATGGGCTTCCAAATATCCCTTTGCCAATACAACAAGAACAGCCTTAGCGAAAGGCTTCTTGAAGTTAAAGATGTAACTCTGTGAGATGAATTAACAGAACACAGAGCAGTTTTTCAGAAAGCTTCTTTCCAGTTTTGAACGGAAGATATTTCCTTTTTCACCATAGCCCTCTATGGGCTTCCAAATATCCCTTTGCCAATTCCACAAGAACAGCCTTACCGAAAGGCTTCTTGAAGGGAAAGATGTAATTTTGTGAGATGAATTAACAGAACACAGAGCAGTTTCTCAGAAAGCTTCTTTCCAGTTTTGAACGGAAGATATTTCCTTTTTCACCATAGCCCTCTATGGACTTCCAAATATCCCTTTGCCAATTCCACAAGAACAGCCTTAGCGAAAGGCTTCTTGAAGGGAAAGATGTAACTCTGTGAGATGAATTAACAGAACACAGAGCAGTTTCTCAGAAAGCTTCTTTCCAGTTTTGAACGGAAGATATTTCCTTTTTCACCATACCCCTCTACCGGCTTCCAAATATCCCTTTGCCCATTCCGCAAGAACAGCCTTAGCGAAAGGCTTCTTGAAGGGAAAAATGTAACTCTGTGAGATGAATTAACAGAACACAGAGCAGTTTCTCAGAAAGCTTCTTTCCAGTTTTGAACGGAAGATATTTCCTTTTTCACCATAGCCCTCTATGGGCTTCCAAATATCCCTTTGCCAATTCCACAAGAACAGCCTTAGCGAAAGGCTTCTTGAAGGGAAAGATGTAACTCTGTGAGATGAATTAACAGAACACAGAGCAGTTTCTCAGAAAGCTTCTTTCCAGTTTTGAAGGGAAGATATTTCCTTTTTCACCATAGCCCTCTATCGGCTTCCAAATATCCCTTTGCCAATTCCACAAGAACAGCCTTAGCGAAAGGCTTCTTGAAGGGAAAGATGTAACTCTGTGAGATGAATTAACAGAACACAGAGCAGTTTCTCAGAAAGCTTCTTTCCAGTTTTGAACGGAAGATATTTCCTTTTTCACCATAGCCCTCTATGGGCTTCCAAATATCCCTTTGCCAAATCCACAAGAACAGCCTTAGCGAAAGGCTTCTTGAAGGGAAAGATGTAACTCTGTGAGATGAATTAACAGAGCACAGAGCAGTTTCTCAGAAAGCTTCTTTCCAGTTTTGAACGGAAGATATTTCCTTTTTCACCATAGCCCTCTATGGGCTTCCAAATATCCCTTTGCCAATTCCCCAAGAACAGCCTTACGGAAAGGCTTCTTGAAGGGAAAGATGTAATTGTGTGAGATGAATTAACAGAACACAGAGCAGTTTCTCAGAAAGCTTCCTTCCAGTTTTGAACGGAAGATATTTCCTTTTTCACCATAGCCCTCTATGGGCTTCCAAATATCCCTTTGCCAATTCCACAAGAACAGCCTTAGCGAAAGGCTTCTTGAAGGGAAAGATGTAACTCTGTGAGATGAATTAACAGAACACAGAGCAGTTTCTCAGAAAGCTTCTATCCAGTTTTGAACGGAATATATTTCCTTTTACACCATAGCCCTCTATGGGCTTCCAAATATCCCTTTGCCAATTCCACAAGAACAGCCTTAGCGAAAGGCTTCTTCAAGGGAAAGATGTAACTCTGTGAGATGAATTAACAGAACACAGAGCAGTTTCTCAGAAAGCTTCTTTCCAGTTTTGAACGGAAGTTATTTCCTTTTTCACCATAGCCCTCTATGGGCTTCCAAATATCCCTTTGCCAATTCCACAAGAACAGCCTTAGCGAAAGGCTTCTTGAAGGGAAAGATGTAACTCTGTGAGATGAATTAACAGAACACAGAGCAGTTTCTCAGAAAGCTTCTTTCCAGTTTTGAACGGAAGATATTTCCTTTTTAACCATAGCCCTCTACGGGCTTCAAAATATCCCTTTGCCCATTCCCCAAGAACAGCCTTAGCGAAAGGCTTCTTGAAGGGAAAGATGTAACTCTGTGAGATGAATTAACAGAACACAGAGCAGTTTCTCAGAAAGCTTCTTTCCAGTTTTGAACGGAAGATATTTCCTTTTTCACCATAGCCCTCTATGGGCTTCCAAATATCCCTTTGCCAATTCCACAAGAACAGCCTTAGCGAAAGACTTCTTGAAGGGAAAGATGTAACTCTGTGAGATGAATTAACAGAACACAGAGCAGTTTCTCAGAAAGCTTCTTTCCAGTTTTGAAAGGAAGATATTTCCTTTTTCACCATAGCCCTCTATGGGCTTCCAAATATCCCTTTGCCAATTCCACAAGATCAGCCTTAGCGAAAGGCTTCTTGAAGGGAAAGATGTAACTCTGTGAGATGAATTAACAGAACACAGAGCAGTTTCTCAGAAAGCTTCTTTCCAGTTTTGATCGGAAGATATTTCCTTTTTCCCCATAGCCCTGTATGGGCTTCCAAATATCCCTTTGCCAATTCCACAAGAACAGCCTTAGCGAAAGGCTTCTTGAAGGGAAAGATGTAACTCTGTGAGATGAATTAACAGAACACAGAGCAGTTTCTCAGAAAGCTTCTTTCCAGTTTTGAACAGAAGATATTTCCTTTTTCACGATAGCCCTCTATGGGCTTCCAAATATCCCTTTGCCAATTCCACAAGAACAGCCTTAGCGAAAGGCTTCTTCAAGACAAAGATGTAACTCTGTGAGATGAATTAACAGAACACAGAGCAGTTTCTCAGAAAGCTTCTTTCCAGTTTTGAACGGAAGTTATTTCCTTTTTCACCGTAGCCCTCTTTGGGCTTCCAAATATCCCTTTGCCAATTCCACAAGAACAGCCTTAGCGAAAGGCTTCTTGAAGGGAAAGATGTAACTCTGTGAGATGAATTAACAGAACACAGAGCAGTTTCTCAGAAAGCTTCTTTCCAGTTTTGAACGGAAGATATTTCCTTTTTCACCATAGCCCTCTATGGGCTTCCAAATATCCCTTTGCCAATTCCACAAGAACAGCCTTAGCGAAAGGCATCTTGAAGGGAAAGATGTAACTCTGTGAGATGAATTAACAGAACACAGAGCAGTTTCTCAGAAAGCTTCTTTCCAGTTTTGAACGGAAGATATTTCCTTTTTCACAATAGCCCTCTATGGGCTTCCAAATATCCCTTTGCCAATTCCACAAGAACAGCCTTAGCGAAAGGCTTCTTGAAGGGAAACATGTAACTCTGTGAGATGAATTAACAGAACACAGAGCAGTTTCTCAGAAAGCTTCTTTCCAGTTTTGAACGGAAGATATTTCCTTTTTCAACATAGCCCTCTATGGGCTTCCAAATATCCCTTTGCCAATTCCACAAGAACAGACTTAGCGAAAGGCTTCCTGAAGGGAAAGATGTAACTCTGTGAGATGAATTAACAGAATACAGAGCAGTTTCTCAGAAAGCTTCTTTCCAGTTTTGAACGGAAGATATTTCTTTTTTCACCATATCCCTCTATGGGCTTCCAAATATCCCTTTGCCAATTCCCCAAGAACAGCCTTAGCGAAAGGCTTCTTGAAGGGAAAGATGTAACTCTGTGAGATGAATTAACAGAACACAGAGCAGTTTCTCAGAAAGCTTCTTTCCAGTTTTGAACGGAAGATATTTCCTTTTTCACCATAGCCCTCTATGGGCTTCCAAATATCCCTTTGCCAATTCCACAAGAACAGCCTTAGCGAAAGGCTTCTTGAAGGGAAAGATGTAACTCTGTGAGATGAATTAACAGAGCACAGAGCAGTTTCTCAGAAAGCTTCTTTCCAGTTTTGAACGGAAGATATTTCCTTTTTCACCATAGCCCTCTATGGGCTTCCAAATATCCCTTTGCCAATTCCCCAAGAACAGCCTTACGGAAAGGCTTCTTGAAGGGAAAGATGTAATTTTGTGAGATGAATTAACAGAACACAGAGCAGTTTCTCAGAAAGCTTCCTTCCAGTTTTGAACGGAAGATATTTCCTTTTTCACCATAGCCCTCTATGGGCTTCCAAATATCCCTTTGCCAATTCCACAAGAACAGCCTCAGCGAAAGGCTTCTTGAAGGGAAAGATGTAACTCTGTGAGATGAATTAACAGAACACAGAGCAGTTTCTCAGAAAGCTTCTATCCAGTTTTGAACGGAAGATATTTCCTTTTTCACCATAGCCCTCTATGGGCTTCCAAATATCCCTTTGCCAATACCAAAAGAACAGCCTTAGCGAAAGGCTTCTTGAAGGGAAAGATGTAACTCTGTGAGATGAATTAAGAGAACACAGAGCAGTTTCTCAGAAAGCTTCTTTCCAGTTTTGAACGGAAGATATTTCCTTTTTCACCAAAGCCCTCTATGGGCTTCCAAATATCCCTTTGCCAATTCCACAAGAACAGCCTTAGCGAAAGGCTTCTTGAAGGGAAAGATGTAACTCTGTGAGATGAATTAACAGAACACAGCGCAGTTTCTCAGAAAGCTTCTTTCCAGTTTTGAACGGAAGATATTTCCTTTTTCACCATAGCCCTCTATGGGCTTCCAAATATCCCTTTGCCAATTCCACAAGAACAGCCTTAGCGAAAGGCTTCTTCAAGGGAAAGATGTAACTCTTTGAGATGAATTAACAGAACACAGAGCACTTTCTCAGAAAGCTTCTTTCCAGTTTTGAACGGAAGATATTTCCTTTTTCACCATAGCCCTCTATGGGCTTCCAAATATCCCTTTGCCAATTCCACAAGAACAGCCTTAGCGAAAGGCTTCTTGAAGGGAAAGATGTAACTCTGTGAGATGAATTAACAGAACACAGAGCAGTTTCTCAGAAAGCTTCTTTCCAGTTTTGAACGGAAGATATTTCCTTTTTCACCATAGCCCTCTATGGGCTTCCAAATATCCCTTTGCCAATTCCACAAGAAGAGCCTTAGCGAAAGGCTTCTTGAAGGGAAAGATGTAACTCTGTGAGATGAAATAGCAGAACACAGAACAGTTTCTCAGAAAGCTTCTTTCCAGTTTTGAACGGAAGATATTTCCTTTTTCACAATAGCCCTCTATGGGCTTCCAAATATCACTTTGCCAGTTCCACAAGAACAGCCTTAGCGAAAGTCTTCTTGAAGGGAAAGATGTAACTCTGTGAGATGAATTAACAGAACACAGAGCAGTTCCTCAGAAAGCTTCTTTCCAGTTTTGAACGGAAGATATTTCCTTTTTCACCATAGCCCTCTACGGGCTTCCAAATATCCCTTTGCCAATTCCACAAGAACAGCCTTAGCGAAAGGCTTCTTGAAGGGAAAGATGTAACTCTGTGAGATGAATTAACAGAACACAGAGCAGTTTCTCAGGAAGCTTCTTTCCAGTTTTGAACGGAAGATATTTCCTTTTTCACCATAGCCCTCTATGGGCTTCAAATATCCCTTTGCCAATTCCACAAGAACAGCCTTAACGAAAGGCTTCTTGAGGGGGAAGATGTAACTCTGTGAGATGAATTAACAGAACACAGAGCAGTTTCTCAGAAAGCTTCTTTCCAGTGTTGAACGGAAGATATTTCCTTTTTCACCATAGCCCTCTATGGGCTTCCAAATATCCCTTTGCCAATTCCACAAGAACAGCCTTAGCGAAAGGCATCTTAAAGGGAAAGATGTAACTCTGTGAGATGAATTAACAGATCACAGAGCAGTTTCTCAGAAAGCTTCTTTCCATTTTTGAACGGAAGATATTTCCTTTTTCACCATAGCCCTCTATGGGCTTCCAAATATCCCTTTGCCAATTCCACAAGAACAGCCTTAGCGAAAGGCTTCTTGAAGGGAAAGATATAACTCTGTGAGATGAATTAACAGAACACAGAGCAGTTTCTCAGAAGGTTCTTTCCAGTTTTGAACGGAAGATATTTCCTTTTTCACCATAGCCCTCTATGGGCTTCCAAATATCCCTTTGCCAATTCAACAAGAACAGCCTTAGCGAAAGGCTTCTTGAAGGGAAAGATGTAACTCTGTGAGATGAATTAACAGAACACAGAGCAGTTTCTCAGAAAGCTTCTTTCCAGTTTTGAACGGAAGATATTTCCTTTTTCACCATAGCCCTCTATGGGCTTCCAAATATCCCTTTGCCAATTCCACAAGAACAGACTTAGCGAAAGGCTTCTTGAAGGGAAAGATGTAATTCTGTGAGATGAATTAACAGAACACAGAGCAGTATCTCAGAAAGCTTCTTTCCATTTTTGAACGGAAGATATTTCCTTTTTCACCATAGCCCTCTAAGGGCTTCCAAATATCCCTTTGCCAATTCCACAAGAACAGCCTTAGCGAAAGGCTTCTTGAAGGGAAAGATGTAACTCTGTGAGATGAATTAACAGAACACAGAGCAGTTTCTCAGAAAGCTTCTTTCCAGTTTTGAACGGAAGATATTTCCTTTTTCACCATAGCCCTCTATGGGCTTCAAAATATCCCTTTGCCAATTCCACAAGGAGAGCCTTAGCGAAAGGCTTCTTGAAGGGAAAGATGTAACTCTGTGAGATGAATTAACAGAACACAGAGCAGTTTCTCAGAAAGCTTCTTTCCAGTTTTGAACGGAAGATATTTCCTTTTTCACCATAGCCCTCTATGGGCTTCGAAATATCCCTTTGCCAATTCCACAAGAAGAGCCTTAGCGAAAGGCTTCTTGAAGGGAAAGATGTAACTCTGTGAGATGAATTAAAAGAGCACAGTGCTGTTTCTCAGAAAGCTTCTTTCCAGTTTTGAACGGAAGATATTTCCTTTTTCACCATAGCCCTCTATGGGCTTCCAAATATCCCTTTGCCAATTCCACAAGAACAGCCTTAGCGAAAGGCTTCTTGAAGGGAAAGATGTAACTCTGTGAGATGAATTAACAGAACACAGAGCAGTTTTTCAGAAAGCTTCTTTCCAGTTTTGAACGCAAGATATTTCCTTTTTCACCATAGCCCTCTATGGGCTTCCAAATATCCCTTTGCCAATTCCACAAGAAGAGCCTTAGCGAAAGGCTTCTTGAAGGGAAAGATGTAACTCTGTGAGATGAATTAACAGAACACAGAACAGTTTCTAAGAAAGCTTCTTTCCAGTTTTGAACGGAAGATATTTCCTTTTTCACCATAGCCCTGTATGGGCTTCCAAATATCCCTTTGCCAATTCCACAAGAACAGACTTAGCGAAAGGCTTCTTGAAGAGAAAGATGTAACTCTGTGAGATGAATTAACAGAACACAGAGCAGTTTCTCAGAAAGCTTCTTTCCAGTTTTGAACGGAAGATATTTCCTTTTTCACCATAGCCCTCTATGGGCTTCCAAATATCCCTTTGCCAATTCCACAAGAACAGCCTTAGCGAAAGGCTTCTTGAAGGGAAAGATGTAACTCTGTGAGATGAATTAACAGAACACAGAGCAGTTTCTCAGAAAGCTTCTTTCCAGTTTTGAACGGAAGATATTTCCTTTTTCACGATAGCCCTCTATGGGCTTCCAAATATCCCTTTGCCAATTGCACAAGAAGAGCCTTAGCGAAAGGCTTCTTGAAGGGAAAGATGTAACTGTGTGAGATGAATTAACAGAACACAGAGCAGTTTCTCAGAAAGCTTCTTTCCAGTTTTGAACGGAAGATATTTCCTTTTTCACCATAGCCCTCTATGGGCTTCCAAATATCCCTTTGCCAATTCCACAAGAACAGCCTTAGCGAAAGGCTTCTTGAAGGGAAAGATGTAACTCTGTGAGATGAATTAACATAACACAGAGCAGTTCCTCAGAAAGCTTCTTTCCAGTTTTGAACGGAAGATATTTCCTTTTCACCATAGCCCTAAATGGGCTTCAAAATATCCCTTTGCCAATTCCACAAGAACAGCCTTAGCGAAAGGCTTCTTGAAGGGGAAGATGTAACTCTGTGAGGTGAATTAGCAGAACACAGAGCAGTTTCTCAGAAAGCTTCTTTCCAGTTTTGAACGGAAGATATTTCCTTTTTCACCATAGCCCTCTACGGGCTTCCAAATATCCCTTTGCGAATTCCACAAGAACAGCCTTAGCGAAAGGCTTCTTGAAGGGAAAGATGTAACTCTGTGAGATGAATTAACAGAACACAGAGCAGTTTCTCAGAAAGCTTCTTTCCAGTTTTGAACGGAAGATATTTCCTTTTTCACCATAGCCCTCTATGGGCTTCCAAATATCCCTTTGCCAATTCCACAAGAACAGTCTTAACGAAAGGCTTCTTGAGGGGGAAGATGTAACTCTGTGAGATGAATTAACAGAACACAGAGCAGTTTCTCAGAAAGCTTCTTTCCAGTGTTGAACGGAAGATATTTCCTTTTTCACCATAGCCCTCTATGGGCTTCCAAATATCACTTTGCCAATTCCACAAGAAGAGCCTTAGCGAAAGGCATCTTGAAGGGAAAGTTGTAACTCTGTGAAATGAATTAACAGAACACAGAGCAGTTTCTCAGAAAGCTTCTTTCCATTTTTGAACGGAAGATATTTCCTTTTTCACCATAGCCCTCTATGGGCTACAAATATCCCTTTGCTAATTCCACAAGAACAGCCTTAGCGAAAGGCTTCTTGAAGGGAAAGATATAACTCTGTGTGATGAATTAACAGAACACAGAGCAGTTTCTCAGAACGTTCTTTCCAGTTTTGAACGGAAGATATTTCCTTTTTCACCATAGCCCTCTATGGGCTTCCAAATATCCCTTTGCCAATTGCACAAGAACAGCCTTAGCGAAAGGCTTCTTGAAGGGAAAGATGTAACTCTGTGAGATGAATTAACAGAACACAGTGCAGTTTCTCAGAAAGCTTCTTTCCAGTTTTGAACGGAAGATATTTCCTTTTTCACCATAGTCCTCTATGGGCTTCCAAATATCCCTTTGCCAATTCCACAAGAACAGACTTAGCGAAAGGCTTCTTGAAGGGAAAGATGTAATTCTGTGAGATGAATTAACAGAACACAGAGCAGTATCTCAGAAAGCTTCTTTCCAGTTTTGAACGGAAGATATTTCCTTTTTCACCATAGCCCTCTATGGGCTTCCAAATATCCCTTTGCCAATTCCACAAGAACAGCCTTAGCGAAAGGCTTCCTGAAGGGAAAGATGTAACTCTGTGAGATGAATTAACAGAACACAGAGCAGTTTCTCAGAAAGCTTCTTTCCAGTTTTGAACGGAAGATATTTCCTTTTTCACCATAGCCCTGTATGGGCTTCAAAATATCCCTTTGCCAATTCCACAAGAACAGCCTTAGCGAAAGGCTTCTTGAAGGGAAAGATGTAACTCTGTGAGATGAATTAACAGAACACAGAGCAGTTTCTCAGAAAGCTTCTTTCCAGTTTTGAACGGAAGATATTTCCTTTTTCACCATAGCCCTCTATGGGCTTCCAAATATCCCTTTGCCAATTCCCCAAGAACAGCCTTAGCGAAAGGCTTCTTGAAGGGAAAGATGTAACTCTGTGAGATGAATTAACAGAACACAGAGCAGTTTCTCAGAAAGCTTCTTTCCAGTTTTGAACGGAAGATATTTCCTTTTTCACCATAGCCCTCTATGGGCTTCCAAATATCCCTTTGCCAATTGCACAAGAACAGCCTTAGCGAAAGGCTTCTTGAAGGGAAAGATGTAACTCTGTGAGATGAATTAACAGAACACAGAGCAGTTTCTCAGAAAGCTTCTTTACAGTTTTGAACGGAAGATATTTCCTTTTTCACCATAGCCCTCTATGGGCTTCCAAATATCCCTTTGCCAATTCCACAAGAATAGCCTTAGCGAAAGGCTTCTTGAAGGGAAAGATGTAACTCTGTGAGTTGAATTAACAGAACACAGAGCAGTTTCTCAGAAAGCTTCTTTCCAGTTTTGACGGAAGATATTTCCTTTTTCACCATAGCCCTCTATGGGCTTCCAAATATCCCTTTGCCAATTCCACAAGAACAGCCTTAGCGAAAGGCTTCTTGAAGGGAAAGATGTAACTCTGTGAGATGAATTAACAGAACACAGAGCAGTTTCTCAGAAAGCTTCTTTCCAGTTTTGAACGGAAGATATTTCCTTTTTCACCATAGCCCTCTATGGGCTTCAATATATCCCTTTGCCAATTCCACAAGAACAGCCTTAGCGAAAGGCTTCTTCAAGGGAAAGATGTAACTCTTTGAGATTAATTAACAGAACACAGAGCAGTTTCTGAGAAAGCTTCTTTCCAGTTTTGAACGGAAGATATTTCCTTTTGCACCATAGCCCTCTATGGGCTTCCAAATATCCCTTTGCCAATTCCACAAGAACAGCCTTAGCGAAAGGCTTCTTGAAGGGAAAGATGTAACTCTGTGAGATGAATTAACAGAACACAGAGCAGTTTCTCAGAAAGCTTCTTTCCAGTTTTGAACGGAAGATATTTCCTTTTTCACCATAGCCTTCTATGGGCTTCCAAATATCCCTTTGCCAATTCCACAAGAAGAGCCTTAGCGAAAGGCTTCTTGAAGGGAAAGATGTAACTCTGTGAGATGAAATAGCAGAACACAGAACAGTTTCTCAGAAAGCTTCTTTCAAGTTTTGAACGGAAGATATTTCCTTTTTCACAATAGCCCTCTATGGGCTTCCAAATATCCCTTTGCCAGTTCCACAAGAACAGCCTTAGCGAAAGTCTTCTTGAAGGGAAAGATGTAACTCTGTGAGATGAATTAACAGAACACAGATCAGTTCCTCAGAAAGCTTCTTTCCAGTTTTGAACGGAAGATATTTCCTTTTCACCATAGCCCTCTATGGGCTTCAAAATATCCCTTTGCCAATTCCACAAGAACAGCCTTAGCGAAAGGCTTCTTGAAGGGGAAGATGTAACTCTGTGAGATGAATTAACAGAACACAGAGCAGTTTCTCAGAAAGCTTCTTTCCAGTTTTGAAAGGAAGATATTTCCTTTTTCACCATAGCCCTCTACGGGCTTCCAAATATCCCTTTGCCAATTCCACAAGAGCAGCCTTAGCGAAAGGCTTCTTGAAGGGAAAGATGTAACTCTGTGAGATGAATTAACAGAACACAGAGCAGTTTCTCAGAAAGCTTCTTTCCTGTTTTGAACGGAAGATATTTACTTTTTCACCATAGCCCTCTATGGGCTTCCAAATATCCCTTTGCCAATTCCACAAGAACAGCCTTAGCGAAAGGCTTCTTGAAGGGAAAGATGTAACTCTGTGAGATGAATTAACAGAACACAGAGCAGTTTCTCAGAAAGCTTCTTTCCAGTTTTGAACGGAAGATATTTCCTTTTCCACCATAGCCCTCTATGGGCTTCCAAATATCCCTTTGCCAATTCCACAAGAACAGCCTTATCGAAAGGCTTCTTGAAGGGAAAGATGTAACTCTGTGAGATGAATTAACAGAACACAGAGCAGTTTCTCAGAAAGCTTCTTTCCAGTTTTGAACGGAAGATATTTCCTTTTTCACCATAGCCCTCTATGGGCTTCAAAATATCCCTTTGCCAATTCCACAAGAACAGCCTTAGCGAAAGGCTTCTTGAAGGGAGAGATGTAACTCTGTGAGATGATTTAACAGAACACGGAGCAGTTTCTCAAAAAGCTTGTTTCCAGTTTTGAACGGAAGATATTTCCTTTTTCACCATAGCCCTCTATGGGCTTCCAAATATCCCTTTGCCAATACAACAAGAACAGCCTTAGCGAAAGGCTTCTTGAAGTTAAAGATGTAACACTGTGAGATGAATTAACAGAACACAGAGCAGTTTTTCAGAAAGCTTGTTTCCAGTTTTGAACGGAAGATATTTCCTTTTTCACCATAGCCCTCTATGGGCTTCCAAATATCCCTTTGCCAATTCCACAAGAACAGCCTTAGCGAAAGGCTTCTTGAAGGGAAAGATGTAACTCTGTGAGATGAATTAACAGAACACAGAGCAGTTTCTCAGAAAGCTTCTTTCCAGTTTTGAACGGAAGATATTTCCTTTTTCACCATAGCCCTCTATGGGCTTCCAAATATCCCTTTGCCAATTCCACAAGAACAGCCTTAGCGAAAGGCTTCTTGAAGGGAAAGATGTAACTCTGTGAGACGAATTAACAGAACACAGAGCAGTTTCTCAGAAAGCTTCTTTCCAGTTTTGAACGGAAGATATTTCCTTTTTCACCATAGCCCTCTAAGGGCTTCCAAATATCCCTTTGCCAATTCCACAAGAACAGCCTTAGCGAAAGGCTTCTTGAAGGGAAAGATGTAACTCTGTGAGATGAATTAACAGAACACAGAGCAGTTTCTCAGAAAGCTTCTTTCCAGTTTTGAACGGAAGATATTTCCTTTTTCACCATAGCCTTCTATGGGCTTCCAAATATCCCTTTGCCAATTCCACAAGAAGAGCCTTAGCGAAAGGCTTCTTGAAGGGAAAGATGTAACTCTGTGAGATGAAATAGCAGAACACAGAACAGTTTCTCAGAAAGCTTCTTTCCAGTTTTGAACGGAAGATATTTCCTTTTTCACAATAGCCCTCTATGGGCTTCCAAATATCCCTTTGCCAGTTCCACAAGAACAGCCTTAGCGAAAGTCTTCTTGAAGGGAAAGATGTAACTCTGTGAGATGAATTAACAGAACACAGAGCAGTTCCTCAGAAAGCTTCTTTCCAGTTTTGAACGGAGGATATTTCCTTTTCACCATAGCCCTCTATGGGCTTCCAAATATCCCTTTGCCAATTCCACAAGAACAGCCTTAGCGAAAGGTTTCTTGAAGGGAAAGATGTAACTCTGTGAGATGAATTAACAGAACACAGAGCAGTTTCTCAGAAAGCTTCTTTCCAGTTTTGAACGGAAGATATTTCCTTTTTCACCATAGCCCTGTATGGGCTTCCAAATATCCCTTTGCCAATTCCACAAGAACAGCCTTATCGAAAGGCTTCTTGAAGGGAAAGATGTAACTCTGTGAGATGAATTAACAGAACACAGAGCAGTTTCTCAGAAAGCTTCTTTCCAGTTTTGAACGGAAGATATTTCCTTTTTCACCATAGCCCTCTATGGGCTTCCAAATACCCCTTTGCCAATTCCACAAGAACAGCCTTAGCGAAAGGCTTCTTGAAGGGAGAGATGTAACTCTGTGAGATGATTTAACACAACACGGAGCAGTTTCTCAAAAAGCTTGTTTCCAGTTTTGAACGGAAGATATTTCCTTTTTCAACATAGCCCTCTATGGGCTTCCAAATATCCCTTTGCCAATACAACAAGAACAGCCTTAGCGAAAGGCTTCTTGAAGTTAAAGTTGTAACTCTGTGAGATGAATTAACAGAACACAGAGCAGTTTTTCAGAAAGCTTCTTTCCAGTTTTGAACGGAAGATATTTCCTTTTTCACCATAGCCCTCTATGGGCTTCCAAATATCCCTTTGCCAATTCCACAAGAACAGCCTTACCGAAAGGCTTCTTGAAGGGAAAGATGTAATTTTGTGAGCTGAATTAACAGAACACAGAGCAGTTTCTCAGAAAGCTTCTTTCCAGTTTTGAACGGAAGATATTTCCTTTTTCACCATAGCCCTCTATGGACTTCCAAATATCCCTTTGCCAATTCCACAAGAACAGCCTTAGCGAAAGGCTTCTTGAAGGGAAAGATGTAACTCTGTGAGATGAATTAACAGAACACAGAGCAGTTTCTCAGAAAGCTTCTTTCCAGTTTTGAACGGAAGATATTTCCTTTTTCACCATAGCCCTCTATGGGCTTCCAAATATCCCTTTGCCAATTCCACAAGAACAGCCTTAGCGAAAGGCTTCTTGAAGGGAAAGATGTAACTCTGTGAGATGAATTAACAGAACACCGAGCAGTTTCTCAGAAAGCTTCTTTCCAGTTTTGAACGGAAGATATTTCCTTTTTCACCATAGCCCTCTATGGGCTTCCAAATATCCCTTTGCCAATTCCAAAAGAACAGCCTTAGCGAAAGGCTTCTTCAAGACAAAGATGTAACTCTGTGAGATGAATTAACAGAACACAGAGCAGTTTCTCAGAAAGCTTCTTTCCAGTTTTGAACGGAAGATATTTCCTTTTTCACCATAGCCCTCTATGGGCTTCGAAATATCCCCTTGCCAATTCCACAAGAACAGCCTTAGCGAAAGGCTTCTTGAAGGGAAAGATGTAACTCTGTGAGATGAAATAACAGAACACAGAGCAGTTTCTCAGAAAGCTTCTTTCCAGTTTTGAACGGAAGATATTTCCTTTTTCACCATAGCCCTCTATGGGCTTCCAAATATCCCTTTGCCAATTCCACAAGAACAGCCTTAGCGAAAGGCTTCTTGAAGGGAAAGATGTAACTCTGTGAGATGAAATAGCAGAACACAGAACAGTTTCTCAGAAAGCTTCTTTCCAGTTTTGAACGGAAGATATTTCCTTTTTCACAATAGCCCTCTATGGGCTTCCAAATATCCCTTTGCCAGTTCCACAAGAACAGCCTTAGCGAAAGTCTTCTTGAAGGGAAAGATGTAACTCTGTGAGATGAATTAACAGAACACAGAGCAGTTCCTCAGAAAGGTTCTTTCCAGTTTTGAACGGAAGATATTTCCTTTTCACCATAGCCCTCTATGGGCTTCAAAATATCCCTTTGCCAATTCCACAAGAACAGCCTTAGCGAAAGGCTTCTTGAAGGGGAAGATGTAACTCTGTGAGATGAATTAACAGAACACAGAGCAGTTTCTCAGAAAGCTTCTTTCCAGTTTTGAACGGAAGATATTTCCTTTTTCACCATAGCCCTCTACGGGCTTCCAAATATCCCTTTGCCAATTCCACAAGAACAGCCTTAGCGAAAGGCTTCTTGAAGGGAAAGATGTAACTCTGTTAGATGAATGAACAGAACACAGAGCAGTTTCTCAGAAAGCTTCTTTCCAGTTTTGAACGGAAGATATTTCCTTTTTCACCATAGCCCTCTATGGGCTTCCAAATATCCCTTTGCCAATTCCACAAGAACAGCCTTAACGAAAGGCTTCTTGAGGGGGAAGATGTAACTCTGTGAGATGAATTAACAGAACACAGAGCAGTTTCTCAGAAAGCTTCTTTCCAGTGTTGAACGGAAGATATTTCCTTTTTCAACATAGCCCTCTATGGGCTTCCAAATATCCCTTTGCCAATTCCACAAGAACAGCCTTAGCGAAAGGCATCTTGAAGGGAAAGATGTAACTCTGTGAGATGAATTAACAGAACACAGAGCAGTTTCTCAGAAAGCTTCTTTCCATTTTTGAACGGAAGATATTTCCTTTTTCACCATAGCCCTCTATGGGCTTCCAAATATGCCTTTGCCAATTCCACAAGAACAGCCTTAGCGAAAGGCTTCTTGAAGGGAAAGATATAACTCTGTGAGATGAATTAACAGAACACAGAGCAGTTTCTCAGAAGGTTCTTTCCAGTTTTGAACGGAAGATATTTCCTTTTTCACCATAGCCCTCTATGGGCTTCCAAATATCCCTTTGCAAATTCCACAAAACAGACTTAGCGAAAGGCTTCTTGAAGGGAAAGATGTAATTCTGTGAGATGAATTAACAGACCACAGAGCAGTATCTCAGAAAGCTTCTTTCCAGTTTTGAACGGAAGATATTTCCTTTTTCACCATAGCCCTCTATGGGCTTCCAAATATCCCTTTGCCAATTCCACAAGAACAGCCTTAGCGAAAGGCTTCTTGAAGGGAGAGATGTAACTCTGTGAGATGATTTAACAGAACACGGAGCAGTTTCTCAAAAAGCTTGTTTCCAGTTTTGAACGGAAGATATTTCCTTTTTCAACATAGCCCTCTATGGGCTTCCAAATATCCCTTTGCCAATACAACAAGAACAGCCTTAGCGAAAGGCTTCTGGAAGTTAAAGATGTAACTCTGTGAGATGAATTAACAGAACACAGAGCAGTTTTTCAGAAAGCTTCTTTCCAGTTTTGAACGGAAGATATTTCCTTTTGCACCATAGCCCTCTATGGGCTTCCAAATATCCCTTTGCCAATTCCACAAGAACAGCCTTACCGAAAGGCTTCTTGAAGGGAAAGATGTAATTTTGTGAGATGAATTAACAGAACACAGAGCAGTTTCTCAGAAAGCTTCTTTCCAGTTTTGAACGGAAGATATTTCCTTTTTCACCATAGCCCTCTATGGACTTCCAAATATCCCGTTGCCAATTCCACAAGAACAGCCTTAGCGAAAGGCTTCTTGAAGGGAAAGATGTAACTCTGTGAGATGAATTAACAGAACACAGAGCAGTTTCTCAGAAAGCTTCTTTCCAGTTTTGAACGGAAGATATTTCCTTTTTCACCATAGCCCTCTATGGGCTTCCAAATATCCCTTTGCCAATTCCACAAGAACAGCCTTAGCGAAAGGCTTCTTGAAGGGAAAGATGTAACTCTGTGAGATGAATTAACAGAACACCGAGCAGTTTCTCAGAAAGCTTCTTTCCAGTTTTGAACGGAAGATATTTCCTTTTTCACCATAGCCCTCTATGGGCTTCCAAATATCCCTTTGCCAATTCCAAAAGAACAGCCTTAGCGAAAGGCTTCTTCAAGGGAAAGATGTAACTCTGTGAGATGAATTAACAGAACACAGAGCAGTTTCTCAGAAAGCTTCTTTCCAGTTTTGAACGTAAGATATTTCCTTTTTCACCATAGCCCTCTATGGGCTTCGAAATATCCCCTTGCCAATTCCACAAGAACAGCCTTAGCGAAAGGCTTCTTGAAGGGAAAGATGTAACTCTGTGAGATGAAATAACAGAACACAGAGCAGTTTCTCAGAAAGCTTCTTTCCAGTTTTGAACGGAAGATATTTCCTTTTTCACCATAGCCCTCTATGGGCTTCCAAATATCCCTTTGCCAATTCCACAAGAACAGCCTTAGCGAAAGGCTTCTTGAAGGGAAAGATGTAACTCTGTGAGATGAAATAGCAGAACACAGAACAGTTTCTCAGAAAGCTTCTTTCCAGTTTTGAACGGAAGATATTTCCTTTTTCACAATAGCCCTCTATGGGCTTCCAAATATCCCTTTGCCAGTTCCACAAGAACAGCCTTAGCGAAAGTCTTCTTGAAGGGAAAGATGTAACTCTGTGAGATTAATTAACAGAACACAGAGCAGTTCCTCAGAAAGGTTCTTTCCAGTTTTGAACGGAAGATATTTCCTTTTCACCATAGCCCTCTATGGGCTTCCAAATATCCCTTTGCCAATTCCACAAGAACAGACTTAGCGAAAGGCTTCTTGAAGGGAAAGATGTAACTCTGTGAGATGAATTAACAGAATACAGAGCAGTTTCTCAGAAAGCTTCTTTCTAGTTTTGAACGGAAGATATTTCCTTTTTCACAATAGCCCTCTATGGGCTTCCAAATATCCCTTTGCCAATTCCACAAGAACAGCCTTAGCGAAAGGCTTCTTGAAGGGAAAGATGTAACTCTGTGAGATGAATTAACAGAACACAGAGCAGTATCTCAGAAAGCTTCTTTCCATTTTTGAACGGAAGATATTTCCTTTTTCACCATAGCCCTCTATGGGCTTCCAAATATCCCTTTGCCAATTCCACAAGAACAGCCTTAGCGAAAGGCTTCTTGAAGGGAAAGATGTAACTCTGTGAGATGAATTTACAGAACACAGAGCAGTTTCTCAGAAAGCTTCTTTCCAGTTTTGAACGGAAGATATTTCCTTTTTCACCATAGCCCTCTATGGGCTTCCAAATATCCCTTTGCCAATTCCACAAGAACAGCCTTAGCGAAAGGCTTCTTGAAGGGAAAGATGTAACTCTGTGAGATGAATTAACAGAACACAGAGCAGTTTCTCAGAAAGCTTCTTTCCAGTTTTAAACGGAAGATATTTCCTTTTTCACCATAGCCCTCTATGGGCTTCCAAATATCCCTTTGCCAATTCCACAAGAACAGCCTTAGCGAAAAGCTTCTTGAAGGGAAAGATGTAATTCTGTGAGATGAATTAACAGAACACAGAGCAGTATCTCAGAAAGCTTCTTTCCAGTTTTGAACGGAAGATATTTCCTTTTTCACCATAGCCCTCTATGGGCTTCCAAATATCCCTTTGCCAATTCCACAAGAACAGCCTTAGCGAAAGACTTCTTGAAGGGAAAGATGTAACTCTGTGAGATGAATTAACAGAACACAGAGCAGTTTCTCAGAAAGCTTCTTTCCAGTTTTGAAAGGAAGATATTTCCTTTTTCACCATAGCCCTCTATGGGCTTCCAAATATCCCTTTGCCAATTCCACAAGATCAGCCTTAGCGAAAGGCTTCTTGAAGGGAAAGATGTAACTCTGTGAGATGAATTAACAGAACACAGAGCAGTTTCTCAGAAAGCTTCTTTCCAGTTTTGAACGGAAGATATTTCCTTTTTCACCATAGCCCTCTATGGGCTTCCAAATATCCCTTTGCCAATTCCACAAGAACAGCCTTAGCGAAAGGCTTCTTGAAGGGAAAGATGTAACTCTGTGAGATGAATTAACAGAACACAGAGCAGTTTCTCAGAAAGCTTCTTTCCAGTTTTGAACAGAAGATATTTCCTTTTTCACGATAGCCCTCTATGGGCTTCCAAATATCCCTTTGCCAATTGCACAACAACAGCCTTAGCGAAAGGCTTCTTCAAGACAAAGATGTAACTCTGTGAGATGAATTAACAGAACACAGAGCAGTTTCTCAGAAAGCTTCTTTCCAGTTTTGAACGGAAGTTATTTCCTTTTTCACCATAGCCCTCTTTAGGCTTCCAAATATCCCTTTGCCAATTCCACAAGAACAGCCTTAGCGAAAGGCTTCTTGAAGGGAAAGATGTAACTCTGTGAGATGAATTAACAGAACACAGAGCAGTTTCTCAGAAAGCTTCTTTCCAGTTTTGAACGGAAGATATTTCCTTTTTCACCATAGCCCTCTATGGGCTTCCAAATATCCCTTTGCCAATTCCACAAGAACAGCCTTAGCGAAAGGCATCTTGAAGGGAAAGATGTAACTCTGTGAGATGAATTAACAGAACACAGAGCAGTTTCTCAGAAAGCTTCTTTCCAGTTTTGAACGGAAGATATTTCCTTTTTCACAATAGCCCTCTATGGGCTTCCAAATATCCCTTTGCCAATTCCCCAGAACAGCCTTAGCGAAAGGCTTCTTGAAGGGAAAGATGTAACTCTGTGAGATGAATTAACACAACACAGAGCAGTTTCTCAGAAAGTTTCTTTCCAGTTTTGAACGGAAGATATTTCCTTTTTCTCCATAGCCCTCTATGGGCTTCCAAATATCCCTTTGCCAATTCCACAAGAACAGACTTAGCGAAAGGCTTCTTGAAGGGAAAGATGTAACTCTGTGAGATGAATTAACAGAATACAGAGCAGTTTCTCAGAAAGCTTCTTTCCAGTTTTGAACGGAAGATATTTCCTTTTTCACCATAGCCCTCTATGGGCTTCCAAATATCCCTTTGCCAATTCCACAAGAACAGCCTTAGCGAAAGGCTTCTTGAAGGGAAAGATGTAACTCTGTGAGATGAATTAACAGAACACAGAGCAGTTTCTCAGAAAGCTTCTTTCCAGTTTTGAACGGAAGATATTTCCTTTTTCACCATAGCCCTCTATGGGCTTCCAAATATCCCTTTGCCAATTCCACAAGAACAGCCTTAGCGAATGGCTTCTTGAAGGGAAAGATGTAACTCTGTGAGATGAATTAACAGAACACAGAGCAGTTTCTCAGAAAGCTTCTTTCCAGTTTTGAACGGAAGATATTTCCTTTTTCACCATAGCCCTCTATGGGCTTCCAAATATCCCTTTGCCAATTCCACAAGAACAGCCTTAGCGAAAGGCTTCTTGAAGGGAAAGATGTAACTCTGTGAGATGAATTAACAGAACACAGAGCAGTTTCTCAGAAAGCTTCTTTCCAGTTTTGAACGGAAGATATTTCCTTTTTCACCATAGCCCTCTATGGGCTTCCAAATATCCCTTTGCCAATTCCACAAGAACAGCCTTAGCGAAAGGCTTCTTGAAGGGAAAGATGTAACTCTGTGAGATGAATTAACAGAACACAGAGCAGTTTCTCAGAAAGCTTCTTTCCAGTTTTGAACAGAAGATATTTCCTTTTTCACGATAGCCCTCTATGGGCTTCCAAATATCCCTTTGCCAATTGCACAAGAACAGCCTTAGCGAAAGGCTTCTTCAAGACAAAGATGTAACTCTGTGAGATGAATTAACAGAACACAGAGCAGTTTCTCAGAAAGCTTCTTTCCAGTTTTGAACGGAAGTTATTTCCTTTTTCACCATAGCCCTCTTTAGGCTTCCAAATATCCCTTTGCCAATTCCACAAGAACAGCCTTAGCGAAAGGCTTCTTGAAGGGAAAGATGTAACTCTGTGAGATGAATTAACAGAACACAGAGCAGTTTCTCAGAAAGCTTCTTTCCAGTTTTGAACGGAAGATATTTCCTTTTTCACCATAGCCCTCTATGGGCTTCCAAATATCCCTTTGCCAATTCCACAAGAACAGCCTTAGCGAAAGGCATCTTGAAGGGAAAGATGTAACTCTGTGAGATGAATTAACAGAACACAGAGCAGTTTCTCAGAAAGCTTCTTTCCAGTTTTGAACGGAAGATATTTCCTTTTTCACAATAGCCCTCTATGGGCTTCCAAATATCCCTTTGCCAATTCCCCAGAACAGCCTTAGCGAAAGGCTTCTTGAAGGGAAAGATGTAACTCTGTGAGATGAATTAACACAACACAGAGCAGTTTCTCAGAAAGTTTCTTTCCAGTTTTGAACGGAAGATATTTCCTTTTTCACCATAGCCCTCTATGGGCTTCCAAATATCCCTTTGCCAATTCCACAAGAACAGACTTAGCGAAAGGCTTCTTGAAGGGAAAGATGTAACTCTGTGAGATGAATTAACAGAATACAGAGCAGTTTCTCAGAAAGCTTCTTTCCAGTTTTGAACGGAAGATATTTCCTTTTTCACCATATCCCTGTATGGGCTTCAAAATATCCCTTTGCCAATTCCACAAGAACAGCCTTAGCGAAAGGCTTCTTGAAGGGAAAGATGTAACTCTGTGAGATGAATTAACAGAACACAGAGCAGTTTCTCAGAAAGCTTCTTTCCAGTTTTGAACGGAAGATATTTCCTTTTTCACCATAGCCCTCTATGGGCTTCCAAATATCCCTTTGCCAATTCCACAAGAACAGCCTTAGCGAATGGCTTCTTGAAGGGAAAGATGTAACTCTGTGAGATGAATTAACAGAACACAGAGCAGTTTCTCAGAAAGCTTCTTTCCAATTTTGAACGGAAGATATTTCCTTTTTCACCATAGCCCTCTATGGGCTTCCAAATATCCCTTTGCCAATTCCACAAGAACAGCCTTAGCGAAAGGCTTCTTGAAGGGAAAGATGTAACTCTGTGAGATGAATTAACAGAACACAGAGCAGTTTCTCAGAAAGCTTCTTTCCAGTTTTGAACGGAAGATATTTCCTTTTTCACCATAGCCCTCTATGGGCTTCCAAATATCCCTTTGCCAATTCCACAAGAACAGCCTTAGCGAAAGGCTTCTTGAAGGGAAAGATGTAACTCTGTGAGATGAATTAACAGAACACAGAGCAGTTTCTCAGAAAGCTTCTTTCCAGTTTTGAAAGGAAGATATTTCCTTTTTCACCATAGCCCTCTACGGGCTTCCAAATATCCCTTTGCCAATTCCACAAGAGCAGCCTTAGCGAAAGGCTTCTTGAAGGGAAAGATGTAACTCTGTGAGATGAATTAACAGAACACAGAGCAGTTTCTCAGAAAGCTTCTTTCCTGTTTTGAACGGAAGATATTTACTTTTTCACCATAGCCCTCTATGGGCTTCCAAATATCCCTTTGCCAATTCCACAAGAACAGCCTTAGCGAAAGGCTTCTTGAAGGGAAAGATGTAACTCTGTGAGATGAATTAACAGAACACAGAGCAGTTTCTCAGAAAGCTTCTTTCCAGTTTTGAACGGAAGATATTTCCTTTTTCACCATAGCCCTCTATGGGCTTCCAAATATCCCTTTGCCAATTCCACAAGAACAGCCTTATCGAAAGGCTTCTTGAAGGGAAAGATGTAACTCTGTGAGATGAATTAACAGAACACAGAGCAGTTTCTCAGAAAGCTTCTTTCCAGTTTTGAACGGAAGATATTTCCTTTTTCACCATAGCCCTCTATGGGCTTCCAAATATCCCTTTGCCAATTCCACAAGAACAGCCTTAGCGAAAGGCTTCTTGAAGGGAGAGATGTAACTCTGTGAGATGATTTAACAGAACACGGAGCAGTTTCTCAAAAAGCTTGTTTCCAGTTTTGAACGGAAGATTTTTCCTTTTTCACCATAGCCCTCTATGGGCTTCCAAATATCCCTTTGCCAATACAACAATAACAGCCTTAGCGAAAGGCTTCTTGAAGGGAAAGATGTAACTCTGTGAGATGAATTAACAGAACACAGAGCAGTTTTTCAGAAAGCTTGTTTCCAGTTTTGAACGGAAGATATTTCCTTTTTCACCATAGCCCTCTATGGGCTTCCAAATATCCCTTTGCCAATTCCACAAGAACAGCCTTAGCGAAAGGCTTCTTGAAGGGAAAGATGTAACTCTGTGAGATGAATTAACAGAACACAGAGCAGTTTCTCAGAAAGCTTCTTTCCAGTTTTGAACGGAAGATATTTCCTTTTTCACCATAGCCCTCTATGGGCTTCCAAATATCCCTTTGCCAATTCCACAAGAACAGCCTTAGCGAAAGGCTTCTTGAAGGGAAAGATGTAACTCTGTGAGACGAATTAACAGAACACAGAGCAGTTTCTCAGAAAGCTTCTTTCCAGTTTTGAACGGAAGATATTTCCTTTTTCACCATAGCCCTCTAAGGGCTTCCAAATATCCCTTTGCCAATTCCACAAGAACAGCCTTAGCGAAAGGCTTCTTCAAGGGAAAGATGTAACTCTGTGAGATGAATTAACAGAACACAGAGCAGTTTCTCAGAAAGCTTCTTTCCAGTTTTGAACGGAAGATATTTCCTTTTTCACCATAGCCCTCTATGGGCTTCCAAATATCCCTTTGCCAATTCCACAAGAACAGCCTTAGCGAAAGGCTTCTTGAAGGGAAAGATGTAACTCTGTGAGATGAATTAACAGAACACAGAGCAGTTTCTCAGAAAGCTTCTTTCCAGTTTTGAACGGAAGATATTTCCTTTTTCACAATAGCCCTCTATGGGCTTCCAAATATAACTTTGCCAATTCCACAAGAACAGCCTTAGCGAAAGGCTTCTTGAAGGGAAAGATGTAACTCTGTGAGATGAATTAACAGAACACAGAGCAGTTTCTCAGAAAGTTTCTTTCCAGTTTTGAACGGAAGATATTTCCTTTTTCACCATAGCCCTCTATGGGCTTCCAAATATCCCTTTGCCAATTCCACAAGAACAGACTTAGCGAAAGGCTTCTTGAAGGGAAAGATGTAACTCTGTGAGATGAATTAACAGAATACAGAGCAGTTTCTCAGAAAGCTTCTTTCTAGTTTTGAACGGAAGATATTTCCTTTTTCACCATAGCCCTCTATGGGCTTCCAAATATCCCTTTGCCAATTCCACAAGAACAGCCTTAGCGAAAGGCTTCTTGAAGGGAAAGATGTAACTCTGTGAGATGAATTAGCAGAACACAGAGCAGTATCTCAGAAAGCTTCTTTCCATTTTTGAACGGAAGATATTTCCTTTTTCACCATAGCCCTCTATGGGCTTCCAAATATCCCTTTGCCAATTCCACAAGAACAGCCTTAGCGAAAGGCTTCTTGAAGGGAAAGATGTAACTCTGTGAGATGAATTTACAGAACACAGAGCAGTTTCTCAGAAAGCTTCTTTCCAGTTTTGAACGGAAGATATTTCCTTTTTCACCATAGCCCTCTATGGGCTTCCAAATATCCCTTTGCCAATTCCACAAGAACAGCCTTAGCGAAAGGCTTCTTGAAGGGAAAGATGTAACTCTGTGAGATGAATTAACAGAACACAGAGCAGTTTCTCAGAAAGCTTCTTTCCAGTTTTAAACGGAAGATATTTCCTTTTTCACCATAGCCCTCTATGGGCTTCCAAATATCCCTTTGCCAATTCCACAAGAACAGCCTTAGCGAAAAGCTTCTTGAAGGGAAAGATGTAATTCTGTGAGATGAATTAACAGAACACAGAGCAGTATCTCAGAAAGCT
This sequence comes from Chlorocebus sabaeus, assembly GCF_047675955.1. Lineage (NCBI taxonomy): Eukaryota > Metazoa > Chordata > Mammalia > Primates > Cercopithecidae > Chlorocebus > Chlorocebus sabaeus. The sequence goes on from NW_027327594.1 coordinate 211,994, forward strand.
TCTTTCCAGTTTTGAACGGAAGATATTTCCTTTTTCACCATAGCCCTCTATGGGCTTCCAAATATCCCTTTGCCAATTCCACAAGAACAGCCTTAGCGAAAGACTTCTTGAAGGGAAAGATGTAACTCTGTGAGATGAATTAACAGAACACAGAGCAGTTTCTCAGAAAGCTTCTTTCCAGTTTTGAAAGGAAGATATTTCCTTTTTCACCATAGCCCTCTATGGGCTTCCAAATATCCCTTTGCCAATTCCACAAGATCAGCCTTAGCGAAAGGCTTCTTGAAGGGAAAGATGTAACTCTGTGAGATGAATTAACAGAACACAGAGCAGTTTCTCAGAAAGCTTCTTTCCAGTTTTGAACGGAAGATATTTCCTTTTTCACCATAGCCCTCTATGGGCTTCCAAATATCCCTTTGCCAATTCCACAAGAACAGCCTTAGCGAAAGGCTTCTTGAAGGGAAAGATGTAACTCTGTGCGATGAATTAACAGAACACAGAGCAGTTTCTCAGAAAGCTTCTTTCCAGTTTTGAACAGAAGATATTTCCTTTTTCACGATAGCCCTCTATGGGCTTCCAAATATCCCTTTGCCAATTGCACAAGAACAGCCTTAGCGAAAGGCTTCTTCAAGACAAAGATGTAACTCTGTGAGATGAATTAACAGAACACAGAGCAGTTTCTCAGAAAGCTTCTTTCCAGTTTTGTACGGAAGTTATTTCCTTTTTCACCATAGCCCTCTTTAGGCTTCCAAATATCCCTTTGCCAATTCCACAAGAACAGCCTTAGCGAAAGGCTTCTTGAAGGGAAAGATGTAACTCTGTGAGATGAATTAACAGAACACAGAGCAGTTTCTCAGAAAGCTTCTTTCCAGTTTTGAACGGAAGATATTTCCTTTTTCACCATAGCCCTCTATGGGCTTCCAAATATCCCTTTGCCAATTCCACAAGAACAGCCTTAGCGAAAGGCATCTTGAAGGGAAAGATGTAACTCTGTGAGATGAATTAACAGAACACAGAGCAGTTTCTCAGAAAGCTTCTTTCCAGTTTTGAACGGAAGATATTTCCTTTTTCACAATAGCCCTCTATGGGCTTCCAAATATCCCTTTGCCACATCCCCAGAACAGCCTTAGCGAAAGGCTTCTTGAAGGGAAAGATGTAACTCTGTGAGATGAATTAACACAACACAGAGCAGTTTCTCAGAAAGTTTCTTTCCAGTTTTGAACGGAAGATATTTCCTTTTTCACCATAGCCCTCTATGGGCTTCCAAATATCCCTTTGCCAATTCCACAAGAACAGACTTAGCGAAAGGCTTCTTGAAGGGAAAGATGTAACTCTGTGAGATGAATTAACAGAATACAGAGCAGTTTCTCAGAAAGCTTCTTTCCAGTTTTGAACGGAAGATATTTCCTTTTTCACCATAGCCCTCTATGGGCTTCCAAATATCCCTTTGCCAATTCCACAAGAACAGCCTTAGCGAAAGGCTTCTTGAAGGGAAAGATGTAACTCTGTGAGATGAATTAACAGAACACAGAGCAGTTTCTCAGAAAGCTTCTTTCCAGTTTTGAACGGAAGATATTTCCTTTTTCACCATAGCCCTCTATGGGCTTCCAAATATCCCTTTGCCAATTCCACAAGAACAGCCTTAGCGAATGGCTTCTTGAAGGGAAAGATGTAACTCTGTGAGATGAATTAACAGAACACAGAGCAGTTTCTCAGAAAGCTTCTTTCCAGTTTTGAACGGAAGATATTTCCTTTTTCACCATAGCCCTCTATGGGCTTCCAAATATCCCTTTGCCAATTCCACAAGAACAGCCTTAGCGAAAGGCTTCTTGAAGGGAAAGATGTAACTCTGTGAGATGAATTAACAGAACACAGAGCAGTTTCTCAGAAAGCTTCTTTCCAGTTTTGAACGGAAGATATTTCCTTTTTCACCATAGCCCTCTATGGGCTTCCAAATATCCCTTTGCCAATTCCACAAGAACAGCCTTAGCGAAAGGCTTCTTGAAGGGAAAGATGTAACTCTGTGAGATGAATTAACAGAACACAGAGCAGTTTCTCAGAAAGCTTCTTTCCAGTTTTGAAAGGAAGATATTTCCTTTTTCACCATAGCCCTCTACGGGCTTCCAAATATCCCTTTGCCAATTCCACAAGAGCAGCCTTAGCGAAAGGCTTCTTGAAGGGAAAGATGTAACTCTGTGAGATGAATTAACAGAACACAGAGCAGTTTCTCAGAAAGCTTCTTTCCTGTTTTGAACGGAAGATATTTCCTTTTTCACCATAGCCCTCTATGGGCTTCCAAATATCCCTTTGCCAATTCCACAAGAACAGCCTTAGCGAAAGGCTTCTTGAAGGGAAAGATGTAACTCTGTGAGATGAATTAACAGAACACAGAGCAGTTTCTCAGAAAGCTTCTTTCCAATTTTGAACGGAAGATATTTCCTTTTTCACCATAGCCCTCTATGGGCTTCCAAATATCCCTTTGCCAATTCCACAAGAACAGCCTTAGCGAAAGGCTTCTTGAAGGGAAAGATGTAACTCTGTGAGATGAATTAACAGAACACAGAGCAGTTTCTCAGAAAGCTTCTTTCCAGTTTTGAACGGAAGATATTTCCTTTTTCACCATAGCCCTCTATGGGCTTCCAAATATCCCTTTGCCAATTCCACAAGAACAGCCTTAGCGAAAGGCTTCTTGAAGGGAGAGATGTAACTCTGTGAGATGATTTAACAGAACACGGAGCAGTTTCTCAAAAAGCTTGTTTCCAGTTTTGAACGGAAGATATTTCCTTTTTCACCATAGCCCTCTATGGGCTTCCAAATATCCCTTTGCCAATACAACAAGAAGAGCCTTAGCGAAAGGCTTCTTGAAGTTAAAGATGTAACTCTGTGAGATGAATTAACAGAACACAGAGCAGTTTTTCAGAAAGCTTGTTTCCAGTTTTGAACGGAAGATATTTCCTTTTTCACCATAGCCCTCTATGGGCTTCCAAATATCCCTTTGCCAATTCCACAAGAACAGCCTTAGCGAAAGGCTTCTTGAAGGGAAAGATGTAACTCTGTGAGATGAATTAACAGAACACAGAGCAGTTTCTCAGAAAGCTTCTTTCCAGTTTTGAACGGAAGATATTTCCTTTTTCACCATAGCCCTCTATGGGCTTCCAAATATCCCTTTGCCAATTCCACAAGAACAGCCTTAGCGAAAGGCTTCTTGAAGGGAAAGATGTAACTCTGTGAGACGAATTAACAGAACACAGAGCAGTTTCTCAGAAAGCTTCTTTCCAGTTTTGAACGGAAGATATTTCCTTTTTCACCATAGCCCTCTAAGGGCTTCCAAATATCCCTTTGCCAATTCCACAAGAACAGCCTTAGCGAAAGGCTTCTTCAAGGGAAAGATGTAACTCTGTGAGATGAATTAACAGAACACAGAGCAGTTTCTCAGAAAGCTTCTTTCCAGTTTTGAACGGAAGATATTTCCTTTTTCACCATAGCCCTCTATGGGCTTCCAAATATCCCTTTGCCAATTCCACAAGAACAGCCTTAGCGAAAGGCTTCTTGAAGGGAAAGATGTAACTCTGTGAGATGAATTAACAGAACACAGAGCAGTTTCTCAGAAAGCTTCTTTCCAGTTTTGAACGGAAGATATTTCCTTTTTCACCATAGCCTTCTATGGGCTTCCAAATATCCCTTTGCCAATTCCACAAGAACAGCCTTAGCGAAAGGCTTCTTGAAGGGAAAGATGTAACTCTGTGAGATGAATTAACAGAACACAGAGCAGTTTCTCAGAAAGCTTCTTTCCAGTTTTGAACGGAAGATATTTCCTTTTTCACCATAGCCCTGTATGGGCTTCCAAATATCCCTTTGCCAATTCCACAAGAACAGCCTTATCGAAAGGCTTCTTGAAGGGAAAGATGTAACTCTGTGAGATGAATTAACAGAACACAGAGCAGTTTCTCAGAAAGCTTCTTTCCAGTTTTGAACGGAAGATATTTCCTTTTTCACCATAGCCCTCTATGGGCTTCCAAATATCCCTTTGCCAATTCCACAAGAACAGCCTTAGCGAAAGGCTTCTTGAAGGGAGAGATGTAACTCTGTGAGATGATTTAACAGAACACGGAGCAGTTTCTCAAAAAGCTTGTTTCCAGTTTTGAACGGAAGATATTTCCTTTTTCAACATAGCCCTCTATGGGCTTCCAAATATCCCTTTGCCAATACAACAAGAACAGCCTTAGCGAAAGGCTTCTTGAAGTTAAAGATGTAACTCTGTGAGATGAATTAACAGAACACAGAGCAGTTTTTCAGAAAGCTTCTTTCCAGTTTTGAACGGAAGATATTTCCTTTTTCACCATAGCCCTCTATGGGCTTCCAAATATCCCTTTGCCAATTCCACAAGAACAGCCTTACCGAAAGGCTTCTTGAAGGGAAAGATGTAATTTTGTGAGATGAATTAACAGAACACAGAGCAGTTTCTCAGAAAGCTTCTTTCCAGTTTTGAACGGAAGATATTTCCTTTTTCACCATAGCCCTCTATGGACTTCCAAATATCCCTTTGCCAATTCCACAAGAACAGCCTTAGCGAAAGGCTTCTTGAAGGGAGAGATGTAACTCTGTGAGATGATTTAACAGAACACGGAGCAGTTTCTCAAAAAGCTTGTTTCCAGTTTTGAACGGAAGATATTTCCTTTTTCAACATAGCCCTCTATGGGCTTCCAAATATCCCTTTGCCAATACAACAAGAACAGCCTTAGCGAAAGGCTTCTGGAAGTTAAAGATGTAACTCTGTGAGATGAATTAACAGAACACAGAGCAGTTTTTCAGAAAGCTTCTTTCCAGTTTTGAACGGAAGATATTTCCTTTTTCACCATAGCCCTCTATGGGCTTCCAAATATCCCTTTGCCAATTCCACAAGAACAGCCTTACCGAAAGGCTTCTTGAAGGGAAAGATGTAATTTTGTGAGATGAATTAACAGAACACAGAGCAGTTTCTCAGAAAGCTTCTTTCCAGTTTTGAACGGAAGATATTTCCTTTTTCACCATAGCCCTCTATGGACTTCCAAATATCCCTTTGCCAATTCCACAAGAACAGCCTTAGCGAAAGGCTTCTTGAAGGGAAAGATGTAACTCTGTGAGATGAATTAACAGAACACAGAGCAGTTTCTCAGAAAGCTTCTTTCCAGTTTTGAACGGAAGATATTTCCTTTTTCACAATAGCCCTCTATGGGCTTCCAAATATCCCTTTGCCAGTTCCACAAGAACAGCCTTAGCGAAAGTCTTCTTGAAGGGAAAGATGTAACTCTGTGAGATGAATTAACAGAACACAGAGCAGTTCCTCAGAAAGGTTCTTTCCAGTTTTGAACGGAAGATATTTCCTTTTCACCATAGCCCTCTATGGGCTTCAAAATATCCCTTTGCCAATTCCACAAGAACAGCCTTAGCGAAAGGCTTCTTGAAGGGGAAGATGTAACTCTGTGAGATGAATTAACAGAACACAGAGCAGTTTCTCAGAAAGCTTCTTTCCACTTTTGTACGGAAGATATTTCCTTTTTCACCATAGCCCTCTACGGGCTTCCAAATATACCTTTGCCAATTCCACAAGAACAGCCTTAGCGAAAGGCTTCTTGAAGGGAAAGATGTAACTCTGTTAGATGAATGAACAGAACACAGAGCAGTTTCTCAGAAAGCTTCTTTCCAGTTTTGAACGGAAGATATTTCCTTTTTCACCATAGCCCTCTATGGGCTTCCAAATATCCCTTTGCCAATTCCACAAGAACAGCCTTAACGAAAGGCTTCTTGAGGGGGAAGATGTAACTCTGTGAGATGAATTAACAGAACACAGAGCAGTTTCTCAGAAAGCTTCTTTCCAGTGTTGAACGGAAGATATTTCCTTTTTCAACATAGCCCTCTATGGGCTTCCAAATATCCCTTTGCCAATTCCACAAGAACAGCCTTAGCGAAAGGCATCTTGAAGGGAAAGATGTAACTCTGTGAGATGAATTAACAGAACACAGAGCAGTTTCTCAGAAAGCTTCTTTCCATTTTTGAACGGAAGATATTTCCTTTTTCACCATAGCCCTCTATGGGCTTCCAAATATCCCTTTGCCAATTCCACAAGAACAGCCTTAGCGAAAGGCTTCTTGAAGGGAAAGATATAACTCTGTGAGATGAATTAACAGAACACAGAGCAGTTTCTCAGAAGGTTCTTTCCAGTTTTGAAAGGAAGATATTTCCTTTTTCACCATAGCCCTCTATGGGCTTCCAAATATCCCTTTGCCAATTCCACAAAACAGACTTAGCGAAAGGCTTCTTGAAGGGAAAGATGTAATTCTGTGAGATGAATTAACAGACCACAGAGCAGTATCTCAGAAAGCTTCTTTCCAGTTTTGAACGGAAGATATTTCCTTTTTCACCATAGCCCTCTATGGGCTTCCAAATATCCCTTTGCCAATTCCACAAGAACAGCCTTAGCGAAAGGCTTCTTGAAGGGAAAGATGTAACTCTGTGAGATGAATTAACAGAACACAGAGCAGTTTCTCAGAAAGCTTCTTTCCAGTTTTGAACGGAAGATATTTCCTTTTTCACGATAGCCCTCTATGGGCTTCCAAATATCCCTTTGCCAATTCCACAAGAACAGCCTTAGCCAAAGGCTTCTTGAAGGGAAAGATGTAACTCTGTGAGATGAATTAACAGAACACAGAGCAGTTTCTCAGAAAGCTTCTTTCCAGTTTTGAACGGAAGATATTTCCTTTTTCACCATAGCCCTCTATGGGCTTCCAAATATCCCTTTGCCAATTCCACAAGAACAGCCTTAGCGAAACGCATCTTGTAGAGTAAGATGTAACTCTGTGAGATGAATTAACAGAACACAGAGCAGTTTCTCAGAAAGCTTCTTTCCAGTTTTGAACGGAAGATATTTCCTTTTTCACCATAGCCCTCTATGGGCTTCCAAATATCCCTTTGCCAATTCCACAAGAACAGCCTTAGCGAAAGGCTTCTTGAAGGGAAAGATATAACTCTGTGAGATGAATTAACAGAACACAGAGCAGTTTCTCAGAAGGTTCTTCCCAGTTTTGAACGGAAGATATTTCCTTTTTCACCATAGCCCTCTATGGGCTTCCAAATATCCCTTTGCCAATTCCACAAGAACAGCCTTAGCGAAAGGCTTCTTGAAGGGAAAGATGTAACTCTGTGAGATGAATTAACAGAACACAGAGCAGTTTCTCAGAAAGCTTCTTTCCAGTTTTGAAGGGAAGATATTTCCTTTTTCACCATAGCCCTCTATGGGCTTCCAAATATCCCTTTGCCAATTCCACAAGAACAGACTTAGCGAAAGGCTTCTTGAAGGGAAAGATGTAATTCTGTGAGATGAATTAACAGAACACAGAGCAGTATCTCAGAAAGCTTCTTTCCATTTTTGAACGGAAGATATTTCCTTTTTCACCATAGCCCTCTATGGGCTTCCAAATATCCCTTTGCCAATTCCACAAGAACAGCCTTAGCGAAAGGCTTCTTGAAGGGAAAGATGTAACTCTGTGAGATGAATTAACAGAACACAGAGCAGTTTCTCAGAAAGCTTCTTTCCAGTTTTGAACGGAAGATATTTCCTTTTTCACCATAGCCCTCTATGGGCTTCCAAATATCCCTTTGCCAATTCCACAAGAACAGCCTTAGCGAAAGGCATCTTGAAGGGAAAGATGTAACTCTGTGAGATGAATTAACAGAACACAGAGCAGTTTCTCAGAAAGCTTCTTTCCAGTTTTGAACGGAAGATATTTCCTTTTTCACAATAGCCCTCTATGGGCTTCCAAATATAACTTTGCCAATTCCACAAGAACAGCCTTAGCGAAAGGCTTCTTGAAGGGAAAGATGTAACTCTGTGAGATGAATTAACAGAACACAGAGCAGTTTCTCAGAAAGTTTCTTTCCAGTTTTGAACGGAAGATATTTCCTTTTTCACCATAGCCCTCTATGGGCTTCCAAATATCCCTTTGCCAATTCCACAAGAACAGACTTAGCGAAAGGCTTCTTGAAGGGAAAGATGTAACTCTGTGAGATGAATTAACAGAATACAGAGCAGTTTCTCAGAAAGCTTCTTTCTAGTTTTGAACGGAAGATATTTCCTTTTTCACCATAGCCCTCTATGGGCTTCCAAATATCCCTTTGCCAATTCCACAAGAACAGCCTTAGCGAAAGGCTTCTTGAAGGGAAAGATGTAACTCTGTGAGATGAATTAACAGAACACAGAGCAGTATCTCAGAAAGCTTCTTTCCATTTTTGAACGGAAGATATTTCCTTTTTCACCATAGCCCTCTATGGGCTTCCAAATATCCCTTTGCCAATTCCACAAGAACAGCCTTAGCGAAAGGCTTCTTGAAGGGAAAGATGTAACTCTGTGAGATGAATTTACAGAACACAGAGCAGTTTCTCAGAAAGCTTCTTTCCAGTTTTGAACGGAAGATATTTCCTTTTTCACCATAGCCCTCTATGGGCTTCCAAATATCCCTTTGCCAATTCCACAAGAACAGCCTTAGCGAAAGGCTTCTTGAAGGGAAAGATGTAACTCTGTGAGATGAATTAACAGAACACAGAGCAGTTTCTCAGAAAGCTTCTTTCCAGTTTTAAACGGAAGATATTTCCTTTTTCACCATAGCCCTCTATGGGCTTCCAAATATCCCTTTGCCAATTCCACAAGAACAGCCTTAGCGAAAAGCTTCTTGAAGGGAAAGATGTAATTCTGTGAGATGAATTAACAGAACACAGAGCAGTATCTCAGAAAGCTTCTTTCCAGTTTTGAACGGAAGATATTTCCTTTTTCACCATAGCCCTCTATGGGCTTCCAAATATCCCTTTGCCAATTCCACAAGAACAGCCTTAGCGAAAGGCTTCTTGAAGGGAAAGATATAACTCTGTGAGATGAATTAACAGAACACAGAGCAGTTTCTCAGAAGGTTCTTTCCAGTTTTGAAAGGAAGATATTTCCTTTTTCACCATAGCCCTCTATGGGCTTCCAAGTATCCCTTTGCCAATTCCACAAAACAGACTTAGCGAAAGGCTTCTTGAAGGGAAAGATGTAATTCTGTGAGATGAATTAACAGACCACAGAGCAGTATCTCAGAAAGCTTCTTTCCAGTTTTGAACGGAAGATATTTCCTTTTTCACCATAGCCCTCTATGGGCTTCCAAATATCCCTTTGCCAATTCCACAAGAACAGCCTTAGCGAAAGGCTTCTTGAAGGGAAAGATGTAACTCTGTGAGATGAATTAACAGAACACAGAGCAGTTTCTCAGAAAGCTTCTTTCCAGTTTTGAACGGAAGATATTTCCTTTTTCACGATAGCCCTCTATGGGCTTCCAAATATCCCTTTGCCAATTCCACAAGAACAGCCTTAGCGAAAGGCTTCTTGAAGGGAAAGATGTAACTCTGTTAGATGAATTAACAGAACACAGAGCAGTTTCTCAGAAAGCTTCTTTCCAGTTTTGAACGGAAGATATTTCCTTTTTCACCATAGCCCTCTATGGGCTTCCAAATATCCCTTTGCCAATTCCACAAGAACAGCCTTAGCGAAACGCATCTTGTAGAGTAAGATGTAACTCTGTGAGATGAATTAACAGAACACAGAGCAGTTTCTCAGAAAGCTTCTTTCCAGTTTTGAACGGAAGATATTTCCTTTTTCACCATAGCCCTCTATGGACTTCCAAATATCCCTTTGCCAATTCCACAAGAACAGCCTTAGCGAAAGGCTTCTTGAAGGGAAAGATATAACTCTGTGAGATGAATTAACAGAACACAGAGCAGTTTCTCAGAAGGTTCTTCCCAGTTTTGAACGGAAGATATTTCCTTTTTCACCATAGCCCTCTATGGGCTTCCAAATATCCCTTTGCCAATTCCACAAGAACAGCCTTAGCGAAAGGCTTCTTGAAGGGAAAGATGTAACTCTGTGAGATGAATTAACAGAACACAGAGCAGTTTCTCAGAAAGCTTCTTTCCAGTTTTGAAGGGAAGATATTTCCTTTTTCACCATAGCCCTCTATGGGCTTCCAAATATCCCTTTGCCAATTCCACAAGAACAGACTTAGCGAAAGGCTTCTTGAAGGGAAAGATGTAATTCTGTGAGATGAATTAACAGAACACAGAGCAGTATCTCAGAAAGCTTCTTTCCATTTTTGAACGGAAGATATTTCCTTTTTCACCATAGCCCTCTATGGGCTTCCAAATATCCCTTTGCCAATTCCACAAGAACAGCCTTAGCGAAAGGCTTCTTGAAGGGAAAGATGTAACTCTGTGAGATGAATTAACAGAACACAGAGCAGTTTCTCAGAAAGCTTCTTTCCAGTTTTGAACGGAAGATATTTCCTTTTTCACCATAGCCCTCTATGGGCTTCCAAATATCCCTTTGCCAATTCCACAAGAACAGCCTTAGCGAAAGGCATCCTGAAGGGAAAGATGTAACTCTGTGAGATGAATTAACAGAACACAGAGCAGTTTCTCAGAAAGCTTCTTTCCAGTTTTGAACGGAAGATATTTCCTTTTTCACAATAGCCCTCTATGGGCTTCCAAATATAACTTTGCCAATTCCACAAGAACAGCCTTAGCGAAAGGCTTCTTGAAGGGAAAGATGTAACTCTGTGAGATGAATTAACAGAACACAGAGCAGTTTCTCAGAAAGTTTCTTTCCAGTTTTGAACGGAAGATATTTCCTTTTTCACCATAGCCCTCTATGGGCTTCCAAATATCCCTTTGCCAATTCCACAAGAACAGACTTAGCGAAAGGCTTCTTGAAGGGAAAGATGTAACTCTGTGAGATGAATTAACAGAATACTGAGCAGTTTCTCAGAAAGCTTCTTTCTAGTTTTGAACGGAAGATATTTCCTTTTTCACCATAGCCCTCTATGGGCTTCCAAATATCCCTTTGCCAATTCCACAAGAACAGCCTTAGCGAAAGGCTTCTTGAAGGGAAAGATGTAACTCTGTGAGATGAATTAACAGAACACAGAGCAGTATCTCAGAAAGCTTCTTTCCATTTTTGAACGGAAGATATTTCCTTTTTCACCATAGCCCTCTATGGGCTTCCAAATATCCCTTTGCCAATTCCACAAGAACAGCCTTAGCGAAAGGCTTCTTGAAGGGAAAGATGTAACTCTGTGAGATGAATTTACAGAACACAGAGCAGTTTCTCAGAAAGCTTCTTTCCAGTTTTGAACGGAAGATATTTCCTTTTTCACCATAGCCCTCTATGGGCTTCCAAATATCCCTTTGCCAATTCCACAAGAACAGCCTTAGCGAAAGGCTTCTTGAAGGGAAAGATGTAACTCTGTGAGATGAATTAACAGAACACAGAGCAGTTTCTCAGAAAGCTTCTTTCCAGTTTTAAACGGAAGATATTTCCTTTTTCACCATAGCCCTCTATGGGCTTCGAAATATCCCTTTGCCAATTCCACAAGAACAGCCTTAGCGAAAAGCTTCTTGAAGGGAAAGATGTAATTCTGTGAGATGAATTAACAGAACACAGAGCAGTATCTCAGAAAGCTTCTTTCCAGTTTTGAACGGAAGATATTTCCTTTTTCACCATAGCCCTCTATGGGCTTCCAAATATCCCTTTGCCAATTCCACAAGAACAGCCTTAGCGAAAGACTTCTTGAAGGGAAAGATGTAACTCTGTGAGATGAATTAACAGAACACAGAGCAGTTTCTCAGAAAGCTTCTTTCCAGTTTTGAAAGGAAGATATTTCCTTTTTCACCATAGCCCTCTATGGGCTTCCAAATATCCCTTTGCCAATTCCACAAGATCAGCCTTAGCGAAAGGCTTCTTGAAGGGAAAGATGTAACTCTGTGAGATGAATTAACAGAACACAGAGCAGTTTCTCAGAAAGCTTCTTTCCAGTTTTGAACGGAATATATTTCCTTTTTCACCATAGCCCTCTATGGGCTTCCAAATATCCCTTTGCCAATTCCACAAGAACAGCCTTAGCGAAAGGCTTCTTGAAGGGAAAGATGTAACTCTGTGAGATGAATTAACAGAACACAGAGCAGTTTCTCAGAAAGCTTCTTTCCAGTTTTAAACGGAAGATATTTCCTTTTTCACCATAGCCCTCTATGGGCTTCGAAATATCCCTTTGCCAATTCCACAAGAACAGCCTTAGCGAAAAGCTTCTTGAAGGGAAAGATGTAATTCTGTGAGATGAATTAACAGAACACAGAGCAGTATCTCAGAAAGCTTCTTTCCAGTTTTGAACGGAAGATATTTCCTTTTTCACCATAGCCCTCTATGGGCTTCCAAATATCCCTTTGCCAATTGCACAAGAACAGCCTTAGCGAAAGGCTTCTTCAAGACAAAGATGTAACTCTGTGAGATGAATTAACAGAACACAGAGCAGTTTCTCAGAAAGCTTCTTTCCAGTTTTGAACGGAAGTTATTTCCTTTTTCACCATAGCCCTCTTTAGGCTTCCAAATATCCCTTTGCCAATTCCACAAGAACAGCCTTAGCGAAAGGCTTCTTGAAGGGAAAGATGTAACTCTGTGAGATGAATTAACAGAACACAGAGCAGTTTCTCAGAAAGCTTCTTTCCAGTTTTGAACGGAAGATATTTCCTTTTTCACCATAGCCCTCTATGGGCTTCCAAATATCCCTTTGCCAATTCCACAAGAACAGCCTTAACGAAAGGCTTCTTGAGGGGGAAGATGTAACTCTGTGAGATGAATTAACAGAACACAGAGCAGTTTCTCAGAAAGCTTCTTTCCAGTGTTGAACGGAAGATATTTCCTTTTTCAACATAGCCCTCTATGGGCTTCCAAATATCCCTTTGCCAATTCCACAAGAACAGCCTTAGCGAAAGGCATCTTGAAGGGAAAGATGTAACTCTGTGAGATGAATTAACAGAACACAGAGCAGTTTCTCAGAAAGCTTCTTTCCAGTTTTGAACGGAAGATATTTCCTTTTTCACCATAGCCCTCTATGGGCTTCCAAATATCCCTTTGCCAATTCCACAAGAACAGCCTTAGCGAATGGCTTCTTGAAGGGAAAGATATAACTCTGTGAGATGAATTAACAGAACACAGAGCAGTTTCTCAGAAGGTTCTTTCCAGTTTTGAACGGAAGATATTTCCTTTTTCACCATAGCCCTCTATGGGCTTCCAAATATCCCTTTGCCAATTCCACAAAACAGACTTAGCGAAAGGCTTCTTGAAGGGAAAGATGTAACTCTGTGAGATGAATTAACAGACCACAGAGCAGTATCTCAGAAAGCTTCTTTCCAGTTTTGAACGGAAGATATTTCCTTTTTCACCATAGCCCTCTATGGGCTTCCAAATATCCCTTTGCCAATTCCACAAGAACAGCCTTAGCGAAAGGCTTCTTGAAGGGAGAGATGTAACTCTGTGAGATGATTTAACAGAACACGGAGCAGTTTCTCAAAAAGCTTGTTTCCAGTTTTGAACGGAAGATATTTCCTTTTTCAACATAGCCCTCTATGGGCTTCCAAATATCCCTTTGCCAATACAACAAGAACAGCCTTAGAGAAAGGCTTCTGGAAGTTAAAGATGTAACTCTGTGAGATGAATTAACAGAACACAGAGCAGTTTTTCAGAAAGCTTCTTTCCAGTTTTGAACGGAAGATATTTCCTTTTTCACCATAGCCCTCTATGGGCTTCCAAATATCCCTTTGCCAATTCCACAAGAACAGCCTTACCGAAAGGCTTCTTGAAGGGAAAGATGTAATTTTGTGAGATGAATTAACAGAACACAGAGCAGTTTCTCAGAAAGCTTCTTTCCAGTTTTGAACGGAAGATATTTCCTTTTTCACCATAGCCCTCTATGGACTTCCAAATATCCCTTTGCCAATTCCACAAGAACAGCCTTAGCGAAAGGCTTCTTGAAGGGAAAGATGTAACTCTGTGAGATGAATTAACAGAACACCGAGCAGTTTCTCAGAAAGCTTCTTTCCAGTTTTGAACGGAAGATATTTCCTTTTTCACCATAGCCCTCTATGGGCTTCCAAATATCCCTTTGCCAATTCCAAAAGAACAGCCTTAGCGAAAGGCTTCTTCAAGGGAAAGATGTAACTCTGTGAGATGAATTAACAGAACACAGAGCAGTTTCTCAGAAAGCTTCTTTCCAGTTTTGAACGTAAGATATTTCCTTTTTCACCATAGCCCTCTATGGGCTTCGAAATATCCCCTTGCCAATTCCACAAGAACAGCCTTAGCGAAAGGCTTCTTGAAGGGAAAGATGTAACTCTGTGAGATGAAATAACAGAACACAGAGCAGTTTCTCAGAAAGCTTCTTTCCAGTTTTGAACGGAAGATATTTCCTTTTTCACCATAGCCCTCTATGGGCTTCCAAATATCCCTTTGCCAATTCCACAAGAACAGCCTTAGCGAAAGGCTTCTTGAAGGGAAAGATGTAACTCTGTGAGATGAAATAGCAGAACACAGAACAGTTTCTCAGAAAGCTTCTTTCCAGTTTTGAACGGAAGATATTTCCTTTTTCACAATAGCCCTCTATGGGCTTCCAAATATCCCTTTGCCAGTTCCACAAGAACAGCCTTAGCGAAAGTCTTCTTGAAGGGAAAGATGTAACTCTGTGAGATGAATGAACAGAACACAGAGCAGTTCCTCAGAAAGGTTCTTTCCAGTTTTGAACGGAAGATATTTCCTTTTCACCATAGCCCTCTATGGGCTTCAAAATATCCCTTTGCCAATTCCACAAGAACAGCCTTAGCGAAAGGCTTCTTGAAGGGGAAGATGTAACTCTGTGAGATGAATTAACAGAACACAGAGCAGTTTCTCAGAAAGCTTCTTTCCAGTTTTGTACGGAAGATATTTCCTTTTTCACCATAGCCCTCTACGGGCTTCCAAATATCCCTTTGCCAATTCCACAAGAGCAGCCTTAGCGAAAGGCTTCTTGAAGGGAAAGATGTAACTCTGTTAGATGAATGAACAGAACACAGAGCAGTTTCTCAGAAAGCTTCTTTCCAGTTTTGAACGGAAGATATTTCCTTTTTCACCATAGCCCTCTATGGGCTTCCAAATATCCCTTTGCCAATTCCACAAGAACAGCCTTAGCGAAAGGCTTCTTGAAGGGAAAGATATAACTCTGTGAGATGAATTAACAGAACACAGAGCAGTTTCTCAGAAGGTTCTTTTCAGTTTTGAAAGGAAGATATTTCCTTTTTCACCATAGCCCTCTATGGGCTTCCAAATATCCCTTTGCCAATTCCACAAAACAGACTTAGCGAAAGGCTTCTTGAAGGGAAAGATGTAATTCTGTGAGATGAATTAACAGACCACAGAGCAGTATCTCAGAAAGCTTCTTTCCAGTTTTGAACGGAAGATATTTCCTTTTTCACCATAGCCCTCTATGGGCTTCCAAATATCCCTTTGCCAATTCCACAAGAACAGCCTTAGCGAAAGGCTTCTTGAAGGGAAAGATGGAACTCTGTGAGATGAATTAACAGAACACAGAGCAGTTTCTCAGAAAGCTTCTTTCCAGTTTTGAACGGAAGATATTTCCTTTTTCACGATAGCCCTCTATGGGCTTCCAAATATCCCTTTGCCAATTCCACAAGAACAGCCTTAGCGAAAGGCTTCTTGAAGGGAAAGATGTAACTCTGTTAGATGAATTAACAGAACACAGAGCAGTTTCTCAGAAAGCTTCTTTCCAGTTTTGAACGGAAGATATTTCCTTTTTCACCATAGCCCTCTATGGGCTTCCAAATATCCCTTTGCCAATTCCACAAGAACAGCCTTAGCGAAACGCATCTTGTAGGGTAAGATGTAACTCTGTGAGATGAATTAACAGAACACAGAGCAGTTTCTCAGAAAGCTTCTTTCCAGTTTTGAACGGAAGATATTTCCTTTTTCACCATAGCCCTCTATGGGCTTCCAAATATCCCTTTGCCAATTCCACAAGAACAGCCTTAGCGAAAGGCTTCTTGAAGGGAAAGATATAACTCTGTGAGATGAATTAACAGAACACAGAGCAGTTTCTCAGAAGGTTCTTCCCAGTTTTGAACGGAAGATATTTCCTTTTTCACCATAGCCCTCTATGGGCTTCCAAATATCCCTTTGCCAATTCCACAAGAACAGCCTTAGCGAAAGGCTTCTTGAAGGGAAAGATGTAACTCTGTGAGATGAATTAACAGAACACAGAGCAGTTTCTCAGAAAGCTTCTTTCCAGTTTTGAAGGGAAGATATTTCCTTTTTCACCATAGCCCTCTATGGGCTTCCAAATATCCCTTTGTCAATTCCACAAGAACAGACTTAGCGAAAGGCTTCTTGAAGGGAAAGATGTAATTCTGTGAGATGAATTAACAGAACACAGAGCAGTATCTCAGAAAGCTTCTTTCCATTTTTGAACGGAAGATATTTCCTTTTTCACCATAGCCCTCTATGGGCTTCCAAATATCCCTTTGCCAATTCCACAAGAACAGCCTTAGCGAAAGGCTTCTTGAAGGGAAAGATGTAACTCTGTGAGATGAATTAACAGAACACAGAGCAGTTTCTCAGAAAGCTTCTTTCCAGTTTTGAACGGAAGATATTTCCTTTTTCACCATAGCCCTCTATGGGCTTCCAAATATCCCTTTGCCAATTCCCCAAGAACAGCCTTAGCGAAAGGCTTCTTGAAGGGAAAGATGTAACTCTGTGAGATGAATTAACAGAACACAGAGCAGTTTCTCAGAAAGCTTCTTTCCAGTTTTGAACGGAAGATATTTCCTTTTTCACCATAGCCCTCTATGGGCTTCCAAATATCCCTTTGCCAATTCCACAAGAACAGCCTTAGCGAAAGGCTTCTTGAAGGGAAAGATGTAACTCTGTGAGATGAATTAACAGAACACAGAGCAGTTTCTCAGAAAGCTTCTTTCCAGTTTTGAACGGAAGATATTTCCTTTTTCACCATAGCCCTCTATGGGCTTCCAAATATCCCTTTGCCAATTCCACAAGAACAGCCTTAGCGAAAGGCTTCTTGAAGGGAAAGATGTAACTCTGTGAGATGAATTAACAGAACACAGAGCAGTTTCTCAGAAAGCTTCTTTCCAGTTTTGAACGGAAGATATTTCCTTTTTCACCATAGCCCTCTATGGGCTTCCAAATATCCCTTTGCCAATTCCAAAAGAACAGCCTTAGCGAAAGGCTTCTTGAAGGGAAAGATGTAACTCTGTGAGATGAATTAACAGAACACCGAGCAGTTTCTCAGAAAGCTTCTTTCCAGTTTTGAACGGAAGTTATTTCCTTTTTCACCATAGCCCTCTATGGGCTTCGAAATATCCCCTTGCCAATTCCACAAGAACAGCCTTAGCGAAAGGCTTCTTGAAGGGAAAGATGTAACTCTGTGAGATGAAATAACAGAACACAGAGCAGTTTCTCAGAAAGCTTCTTTCCAGTTTTGAACGGAAGATATTTCCTTTTTCACCATAGCCCTCTATGGGCTTCCAAATATCCCTTTGCCAATTAAACAAGAACAGCCTTAGCGAAAGGCTTCTTCAAGACAAAGATGTAACTCTGTGAGATGAAATAGCAGAACACAGAACAGTTTCTCAGAAAGCTTCTTTCCAGTTTTGAACGGAAGATATTTCCTTTTTCACAATAGCCCTCTATGGGCTTCCAAATATCCCTTTGCCAGTTCCACAAGAACAGCCTTAGCGAAAGTCTTCTTGAAGGGAAAGATGTAACTCTGTGAGATGAATTAACAGAACACAGAGCAGTTCCTCAGAAAGGTTCTTTCCAGTTTTGAACGGAAGATATTTCCTTTTCACCATAGCCCTCTATGGGCTTCAAAATATCCCTTTGCCAATTCCACAAGAACAGCCTTAGCGAAAGGCTTCTTGAAGGGGAAGATGTAACTCTGTGAGATGAATTAACAGAACACAGAGCAGTTTCTCAGAAAGCTTCTTTCCTGTTTTGAACGGAAGATATTTCCTTTTTCACCATAGCCCTCTACGGGCTTCCAAATATCCCTTTGCCAATTCCACAAGAACAGCCTTAGCGAAAGGCTTCTTGAAGGGAAAGATGTAACTCTGTTAGATGAATGAACAGAACACAGAGCAGTTTCTCAGAAAGCTTCTTTCCAGTTTTGAACGGAAGATATTTCCTTTTTCACCATAGCCCTCTATGGGCTTCCAAATATCCCTTTGCCAATTCCACAAGAACAGCCTTAACGAAAGGCTTCTTGAGGGGGAAGATGTAACTCTGTGAGATGAATTAACAGAACACAGAGCAGTTTCTCAGAAAGCTTCTTTCCAGTGTTGAACGGAAGATATTTCCTTTTTCAACATAGCCCTCTATGGGCTTCCAAATATCCCTTTGCCAATTCCACAAGAACAGCCTTAGCGAAAGGCATCTTGAAGGGAAAGATGTAACTCTGTGAGATGAATTAACAGAACACAGAGCAGTTTCTCAGAAAGCTTCTTTCCATTTTTGAACGGAAGATATTTCCTTTTTCACCATAGCCCTCTATGGGCTTCCAAATATCCCTTTGCCAATTCCACAAGAACAGCCTTAGCGAAAGGTTTCTTGAAGGGAAAGATATAACTCTATGAGATGAATTAACAGAACACAGAGCAGTTTCTCAGAAGGTTCTTTCCAGTTTTGAACGGAAGATATTTCCTTTTTCACCATAGCCCTCTATGGGCTTCCAAATATCCCTTTGCCAATTCCACAAGAACAGCCTTAGCGAAAGGCTTCTTGAAGGGAAAGATGTAACTCTGTGAGATGAATTAACAGAACACAGAGCAGTTTCTCAGAAAGCTTCTTTCCAGTTTTGAACGGAAGATATTTCCTTTTTCACCATAGCCCTCTATGGGCTTCCAAATATCCCTTTGCCAATTCCACAAAACAGACTTAGCGAAAGGCTTCTTGAAGGGAAAGATGTAATTCTGTGAGATGAATTAACAGACCACAGAGCAGTATCTCAGAAAGCTTCTTTCCAGTTTTGAACGGAAGATATTTCCTTTTTCACCATAGCCCTCTATGGGCTTCCAAATATCCCTTTGCCAATTCCACAAGAACAGCCTTAGCGAAAGGCTTCTTGAAGGGAAAGATGTAACTCTGTGAGATGAATTAACAGAACACAGAGCAGTTTCTCAGAAAGCTTCTTTCCAGTTTTGAACGGAAGATATTTCCTTTTTCACGATAGCCCTCTATGGGCTTCCAAATATCCCTTTGCCAATTGCACAAGAACAGCCTTAGCGAAAGGCTTCTTCAAGACAAAGATGTAACTCTGTGAGATGAATTAACAGAACACAGAGCAGTTTCTCAGAAAGCTTCTTTCCAGTTTTGAACGGAAGTTATTTCCTTTTTCACCATAGCCCTCTTTAGGCTTCCAAATATCCCTTTGCCAATTCCACAAGAACAGCCTTAGCGAAAGGCTTCTTGAAGGGAAAGATGTAACTCTGTGAGATGAATTAACAGAACACAGAGCAGTTTCTCAGAAAGCTTCTTTCCAGTTTTGAACGGAAGATATTTCCTTTTTCACCATAGCCCTCTATGGGCTTCCAAATATCCCTTTGCCAATTCCAAAAGAACAGCCTTAGCGAAAGGCATCTTGAAGGGAAAGATGTAACTCTGTGAGATGAATTAACAGAACACAGAGCAGTTTCTCAGAAAGCTTCTTTCCAGTTTTGAACGGAAGATATTTCCTTTTTCACAATAGCCCTCTATGGGCTTCCAAATATCCCTTTGCCAATTCCCCAGAACAGCCTTAGCGAAAGGCTTCTTGAAGGGAAAGATGTAACTCTGTGAGATGAATTAACACAACACAGAGCAGTTTCTCAGAAAGTTTCTTTCCAGTTTTGAACGGAAGATATTTCCTTTTTCACCATAGCCCTCTATGGGCTTCCAAATATCCCTTTGCCAATTCCACAAGAACAGACTTAGCGAAAGGCTTCTTGAAGGGAAAGATGTAACTCTGTGAGATGAATTAACAGAATACAGAGCAGTTTCTCAGAAAGCTTCTTTCCAGTTTTGAACGGAAGATATTTCCTTTTTCACCATAGCCCTCTATGGGCTTCCAAATATCCCTTTGCCAATTCCACAAGAACAGCCTTAGCGAAAGGCTTCTTGAAGGGAAAGATGTAACTCTGTGAGATGAATTAACAGAACACAGAGCAGTTTCTCAGAAAGCTTCTTTCCAGTTTTGAACGGAAGATATTTCCTTTTTCACCATAGCCCTCTATGGGCTTCCAAATATCCCTTTGCCAATTCCACAAGAACAGCCTTAGCGAAAGGCTTCTTGAAGGGAAAGATGTAACTCTGTGAGATGAATTAACAGAACACAGAGCAGTTTCTCAGAAAGCTTCTTTCCAGTTTTGAACGGAAGATATTTCCTTTTTCACCATAGCCCTCTATGGGCTTCCAAATATCCCTTTGCCAATTCCACAAGAACAGCCTTAGCGAAAGGCTTCTTGAAGGGAAAGATGTAACTCTGTGAGATGAATTAACAGAACACAGAGCAGTTTCTCAGAAAGCTTCTTTCCAGTTTTGAACGGAAGATATTTCCTTTTTCACCATAGCCCTCTATGGGCTTCCAAATATCCCTTTGCCAATTCCCCAAGAACAGCCTTAGCGAAAGGCTTCTTGAAGGGAAAGATGTAACTCTGTGAGATGAATTAACAGAACACAGAGCAGTTTCTCAGAAAGCTTCTTTCCAGTTTTGAACGGAAGATATTTCCTTTTTCACCATAGCCCTCTATGGGCTTCCAAATATCCCTTTGCCAATTCCACAAGAACAGCCTTAGCGAAAGGCTTCTTGAAGGGAAAGATGTAACTCTGTGAGATGAATTAACAGAACACAGAGCAGTTTCTCAGAAAGCTTCTTTCCAGTTTTGAACGGAAGATATTTCCTTTTTCACCATAGCCCTCTATGGGCTTCCAAATATCCCTTTGCCAATTCCACAAGAACAGCCTTAGCGAAAGGCTTCTTGAAGGGAAAGATGTAACTCTGTGAGATGAATTAACAGAACACAGAGCAGTATCTCAGAAAGCTTCTTTCCAGTTTTGAACGGAAGATATTTCCTTTTTCACCATAGCCCTCTATGGGCTTCCAAATATCCCTTTGCCAATTCCATAAGAACAGCCTTAGCGAAAGGCTTCTTGAAGGGAAAGATGGAACTCTGTGAGATGAATTAACAGAACACAGAGCAGTTTCTCAGAAAGCTTCTTTCCAGTTTTGAACGGAAGATATTTCCTTTTTCACCATAGCCCTCTATGGGCTTCCAAATATCCCTTTGCCAATTCCACAAGAACAGCCTTAGCGAAAGGCTTCTTCAAGACAAAGATGTAACTCTGTGAGATGAAATAGCAGAACACAGAACAGTTTCTCAGAAAGCTTCTTTCCAGTTTTGAACGGAAGATATTTCCTTTTTCACAATAGCCCTCTATGGGCTTCCAAATATCCCTTTGCCAATTCCACAAGAACAGCCTTAGCGAAAGGCTTCTTGAAGGGAAAGATGTAACTCTGTGAGATGAATTAACAGAACACAGAGCAGTTTCTCAGAAAGCTTCTTTCCAGTTTTGAACGGAAGATATTTCCTTTTTCACCATAGCCCTCTATGGGCTTCCAAATATCCCTTTGCCAATTCCACAAAACAGACTTAGCGAAAGGCTTCTTGAAGGGAAAGATGTAATTCTGTGAGATGAATTAACAGACCACAGAGCAGTATCTCAGAAAGCTTCTTTCCAGTTTTGAACGGAAGATATTTCCTTTTTCACCATAGCCCTCTATGGGCTTCCAAATATCCCTTTGCCAATTCCACAAGAACAGCCTTAGCGAAAGGCTTCTTGAAGGGAAAGATGTAACTCTGTGAGATGAATTAACAGAACACAGAGCAGTTTCTCAGAAAGCTTCTTTCCAGTTTTGAACGGAAGATATTTCCTTTTTCACGATAGCCCTCTATGGGCTTCCAAATATCCCTTTGCCAATTGCACAAGAACAGCCTTAGCGAAAGGCTTCTTCAAGACAAAGATGTAACTCTGTGAGATGAATTAACAGAACACAGAGCAGTTTCTCAGAAAGCTTCTTTCCAGTTTTGAACGGAAGTTATTTCCTTTTTCACCATAGCCCTCTTTAGGCTTCCAAATATCCCTTTGCCAATTCCACAAGAACAGCCTTAGCGAAAGGCTTCTTGAAGGGAAAGATGTAACTCTGTGAGATGAATTAACAGAACACAGAGCAGTTTCTCAGAAAGCTTCTTTCCAGTTTTGAACGGAAGATATTTCCTTTTTCACCATAGCCCTCTATGGGCTTCCAAATATCCCTTTGCCAATTCCACAAGAACAGCCTTAGCGAAAGGCATCTTGAAGGGAAAGATGTAACTCTGTGAGATGAATTAATAGAACACAGAGCAGTTTCTCAGAAAGCTTCTTTCCAGTTTTGAACGGAAGATATTTCCTTTTTCACAATAGCCCTCTATGGGCTTCCAAATATCCCTTTGCCAATTCCCCAGAACAGCCTTAGCGAAAGGCTTCTTGAAGGGAAAGATGTAACTCTGTGAGATGAATTAACACAACACAGAGCAGTTTCTCAGAAAGTTTCTTTCCAGTTTTGAACGGAAGATATTTCCTTTTTCACCATAGCCCTCTATGGGCTTCCAAATATCCCTTTGCCAATTCCACAAGAACAGACTTAGCGAAAGGCTTCTTGAAGGGAAAGATGTAACTCTGTGAGATGAATTAACAGAATACAGAGCAGTTTCTCAGAAAGCTTCTTTCCAGTTTTGAACGGAAGATATTTCCTTTTTCACCATAGCCCTCTATGGGCTTCCAAATATCCCTTTGCCAATTCCACAAGAACAGCCTTAGCGAAAGGCTTCTTGAAGGGAAAGATGTAACTCTGTGAGATGAATTAACAGAACACAGAGCAGTTTCTCAGAAAGCTTCTTTCCAGTTTTGAACGGAAGATATTTCCTTTTTCACCATAGCCCTCTATGGGCTTCCAAATATCCCTTTGCCAATTCCACAAGAACAGCCTTAGCGAAAGGCTTCTTGAAGGGAAAGATGTAACTCTGTGAGATGAATTAACAGAACACAGAGCAGTTTCTCAGAAAGCTTCTTTCCAGTTTTGAACGGAAGATATTTCCTTTTTCACCATAGCCCTCTATGGGCTTCCAAATATCCCTTTGCCAATTCCACAAGAACAGCCTTAGCGAAAGGCTTCTTGAAGGGAAAGATGTAACTCTGTGAGATGAATTAACAGAACACAGAGCAGTTTCTCAGAAAGCTTCTTTCCAGTTTTGAACGGAAGATATTTCCTTTTTCACCATAGCCCTCTATGGGCTTCCAAATATCCCTTTGCCAATTCCCCAAGAACAGCCTTAGCGAAAGGCTTCTTGAAGGGAAAGATGTAACTCTGTGAGATGAATTAACAGAACACAGAGCAGTTTCTCAGAAAGCTTCTTTCCAGTTTTGAACGGAAGATATTTCCTTTTTCACCATAGCCCTCTATGGGCTTCCAAATATCCCTTTGCCAATTCCACAAGAACAGCCTTAGCGAAAGGCTTCTTGAAGGGAAAGATGTAACTCTGTGAGATGAATTAACAGAACACAGAGCAGTTTCTCAGAAAGCTTCTTTCCAGTTTTGAACGGAAGATATTTCCTTTTTCACCATAGCCCTCTATGGGCTTCCAAATATCCCTTTGCCAATTCCACAAGAACAGCCTTAGCGAAAGGCTTCTTGAAGGGAAAGATGTAACTCTGTGAGATGAATTAACAGAACACAGAGCAGTATCTCAGAAAGCTTCTTTCCAGTTTTGAACGGAAGATATTTCCTTTTTCACCATAGCCCTCTATGGGCTTCCAAATATCCCTTTGCCAATTCCACAAGAACAGCCTTAGCGAAAGGCTTCTTGAAGGGAAAGATGTAACTCTGTGAGATGAAATAACAGAACACAGAGCAGTTTCTCAGAAAGCTTCTTTCCAGTTTTGAACGGAAGATATTTCCTTTTTCACCATAGCCCTCTATGGGCTTCCAAATATCCCTTTGCCAATTCCACAAGAACAGCCTTAGCGAAAGGCTTCTTGAAGGGAAAGATGTAACTCTGTGAGATGAAATAGCAGAACACAGAACAGTTTCTCAGAAAGCTTCTTTCCAGTTTTGAACGGAAGATATTTCCTTTTTCACAATAGCCCTCTATGGGCTTCCAAATATCCCTTTGCCAGTTCCACAAGAACAGCCTTAGCGAAAGTCTTCTTGAAGGGAAAGATGTAACTCTGTGAGATGAATTAACAGAACACAGAGCAGTTCCTCAGAAAGGTTCTTTCCAGTTTTGAACGGAAGATATTTCCTTTTCACCATAGCCCTCTATGGGCTTCAAAATATCCCTTTGCCAATTCCACAAGAACAGCCTTAGCGAAAGGCTTCTTGAAGGGGAAGATGTAACTCTGTGAGATGAATTAACAGAACACAGAGCAGTTTCTCAGAAAGCTTCTTTCCAGTTTTGTACGGAAGATATTTCCTTTTTCACCATAGCCCTCTACGGGCTTCCAAATATCCCTTTGCCAATTCCACAAGAACAGCCTTAGCGAAAGGCTTCTTGAAGGGAAAGATGTAACTCTGTTAGATGAATGAACAGAACACAGAGCAGTTTCTCAGAAAGCTTCTTTCCAGTTTTGAACGGAAGATATTTCCTTTTTCACCATAGCCCTCTATGGGCTTCCAAATATCCCTTTGCCAATTCCACAAGAACAGCCTTAACGAAAGGCTTCTTGAGGGGGAAGATGTAACTCTGTGAGATGAATTAACAGAACACAGAGCAGTTTCTCAGAAAGCTTCTTTCCAGTGTTGAACGGAAGATATTTCCTTTTTCAACATAGCCCTCTATGGGCTTCCAAATATCCCTTTGCCAATTCCACAAGAACAGCCTTAGCGAAAGGCATCTTGAAGGGAAAGATGTAACTCTGTGAGATGAATTAACAGAACACAGAGCAGTTTCTCAGAAAGCTTCTTTCCATTTTTGAACGGAAGATATTTCCTTTTTCACCATAGCCCTCTATGGGCTTCCAAATATCCCTTTGCCAATTCCACAAGAACAGCCTTAGCGAAAGGCTTCTTGAAGGGAAAGATATAACTCTGTGAGATGAATTAACAGAACACAGAGCAGTTTCTCAGAAGGTTCTTTCCAGTTTTGAAAGGAAGATATTTCCTTTTTCACCATAGCCCTCTATGGGCTTCCAAATATCCCTTTGCCAATTCCACAAAACAGACTTAGCGAAAGGCTTCTTGAAGGGAAAGATGTAATTCTGTGAGATGAATTAACAGACCACAGAGCAGTATCTCAGAAAGCTTCTTTCCAGTTTTGAACGGAAGATATTTCCTTTTTCACCATAGCCCTCTATGGGCTTCCAAATATCCCTTTGCCAATTCCACAAGAACAGCCTTAGCGAAAGGCTTCTTGAAGGGAAAGATGTAACTCTGTGAGATGAATTAACAGAACACAGAGCAGTTTCTCAGAAAGCTTCTTTCCAGTTTTGAACGGAAGATATTTCCTTTTTCACGATAGCCCTCTATGGGCTTCCAAATATCCCTTTGCCAATTCCACAAGAACAGCCTTAGCGAAAGGCTTCTTGAAGGGAAAGATGTAACTCTGTTAGATGAATTAACAGAACACAGAGCAGTTTCTCAGAAAGCTTCTTTCCAGTTTTGAACGGAAGATATTTCCTTTTTCACCATAGCCCTCTATGGGCTTCCAAATATCCCTTTGCCAATTCCACAAGAACAGCCTTAGCGAAACGCATCTTGTAGGGTAAGATGTAACTCTGTGAGATGAATTAACAGAACACAGAGCAGTTTCTCAGAAAGCTTCTTTCCAGTTTTGAACGGAAGATATTTCCTTTTTCACCATAGCCCTCTATGGGCTTCCAAATATCCCTTTGCCAATTCCACAAGAACAGCCTTAGCGAAAGGCTTCTTGAAGGGAAAGATATAACTCTGTGAGATGAATTAACAGAACACAGAGCAGTTTCTCAGAAAGCTTCTTTCCAGTTTTGAACGGAAGATATTTCCTTTTTCACCATAGCCCTCTATGGGCTTCCAAATATCCCTTTGCCAATTCCACAAGAACAGCCTTAGCGAAAGGCTTCTTGAAGGGAAAGATGTAACTCTGTGAGATGAATTAACAGAACACAGAGCAGTTTCTCAGAAAGCTTCTTTCCAGTTTTGAACGGAAGATATTTCCTTTTTCACCATAGCCCTCTATGGGCTTCCAAATATCCCTTTGCCAATTCCCCAAGAACAGCCTTAGCGAAAGGCTTCTTGAAGGGAAAGATGTAACTCTGTGAGATGAATTAACAGAACACAGAGCAGTTTCTCAGAAAGCTTCTTTCCAGTTTTGAACGGAAGATATTTCCTTTTTCACCATAGCCCTCTATGGGCTTCCAAATATCCCTTTGCCAATTCCACAAGAACAGCCTTAGCGAAAGGCTTCTTGAAGGGAAAGATGTAACTCTGTGAGATGAATTAACAGAACACAGAGCAGTTTCTCAGAAAGCTTCTTTCCAGTTTTGAACGGAAGATATTTCCTTTTTCACCATAGCCCTCTATGGGCTTCCAAATATCCCTTTGCCAATTCCACAAGAACAGCCTTAGCGAAAGGCTTCTTGAAGGGAAAGATGTAACTCTGTGAGATGAATTAACAGAACACAGAGCAGTATCTCAGAAAGCTTCTTTCCAGTTTTGAACGGAAGATATTTCCTTTTTCACCATAGCCCTCTATGGGCTTCCAAATATCCCTTTGCCAATTCCATAAGAACAGCCTTAGCGAAAGGCTTCTTGAAGGGAAAGATGGAACTCTGTGAGATGAATTAACAGAACACAGAGCAGTTTCTCAGAAAGCTTCTTTCCAGTTTTGAACGGAAGATATTTCCTTTTTCACCATAGCCCTCTATGGGCTTCCAAATATCCCTTTGCCAATTCCACAAGAACAGCCTTAGCGAAAGGCTTCTTCAAGACAAAGATGTAACTCTGTGAGATGAAATAGCAGAACACAGAACAGTTTCTCAGAAAGCTTCTTTCCAGTTTTGAACGGAAGATATTTCCTTTTTCACAATAGCCCTCTATGGGCTTCCAAATATCCCTTTGCCAGTTCCACAAGAACAGCCTTAGCGAAAGTCTTCTTGAAGGGAAAGATGTAACTCTGTGAGATGAATTAACAGAACACAGAGCAGTTCCTCAGAAAGGTTCTTTCCAGTTTTGAACGGAAGATATTTCCTTTTCACCATAGCCCTCTATGGGCTTCAAAATATCCCTTTGCCAATTCCACAAGAACAGCCTTAGCGAAAGGCTTCTTGAAGGGGAAGATGTAAGTCTGTGAGATGAATTAACAGAACACAGAGCAGTTTCTCAGAAAGCTTCTTTCCAGTTTTGAACGGAAGATATTTCCTTTTTCACCATAGCCCTCTACGGGCTTCCAAATATCCCTTTGCCAATTCCACAAGAACAGCCTTAGCGAAAGGCTTCTTGAAGGGAAAGATGTAACTCTGTTAGATGAATGAACAGAACACAGAGCAGTTTCTCAGAAAGCTTCTTTCCAGTTTTGAACGGAAGATATTTCCTTTTTCACCATAGCCCTCTATGGGCTTCCAAATATCCCTTTGCCAATTCCACAAGAACAGCCTTAACGAAAGACTTCTTGAGGGGGAAGATGTAACTCTGTGAGATGAATTAACAGAACACAGAGCAGTTTCTCAGAAAACTTCTTTCCAGTGTTGAACGGAAGATATTTCCTTTTTCAACATAGCCCTCTATGGGCTTCCAAATATCCCTTTGCCAATTCCACAAGAACAGCCTTAGCGAAAGGCATCTTGAAGGGAAAGATGTAACTCTGTGAGATGAATTAACAGAACACAGAGCAGTTTCTCAGAAAGCTTCTTTCCATTTTTGAACGGAAGATATTTCCTTTTTCACCATAGCCCTCTATGGGCTTCCAAATATCCCTTTGCCAATTCCACAAGAACAGCCTTAGCGAAAGGTTTCTTGAAGGGAAAGATATAACTCTGTGAGATGAATTAACAGAACACAGAGCAGTTTCTCAGAAGGTTCTTTCCAGTTTTGAACGGAAGATATTTCCTTTTTCACCATAGCCCTCTATGGGCTTCCAAATATCCCTTTGCCAATTCCACAAGAACAGCCTTAGCGAAAGGCTTCTTGAAGGGAAAGATGTAACTCTGTGAGATGAATTAACAGAACACAGAGCAGTTTCTCAGAAAGCTTCTTTCCAGTTTTGAACGGAAGATATTTCCTTTTTCACCATAGCCCTCTATGGGCTTCCAAATATCCCTTTGCCAATTCCACAAAACAGACTTAGCGAAAGGCTTCTTGAAGGGAAAGATGTAATTCTGTGAGATGAATTAACAGACCACAGAGCAGTATCTCAGAAAGCTTCTTTCCAGTTTTGAACGGAAGATATTTCCTTTTTCACCATAGCCCTCTATGGGCTTCCAAATATCCCTTTGCCAATTCCACAAGAACAGCCTTAGCGAAAGGCTTCTTGAAGGGAAAGATGTAACTCTGTGAGATGAATTAACAGAACACAGAGCAGTTTCTCAGAAAGCTTCTTTCCAGTTTTGAACGGAAGATATTTCCTTTTTCACGATAGCCCTCTATGGGCTTCCAAATATCCCTTTGCCAATTGCACAAGAACAGCCTTAGCGAAAGGCTTCTTCAAGACAAAGATGTAACTCTGTGAGATGAATTAACAGAACACAGAGCAGTTTCTCAGAAAGCTTCTTTCCAGTTTTGAACGGAAGTTATTTCCTTTTTCACCATAGCCCTCTTTAGGCTTCCAAATATCCCTTTGCCAATTCCACAAGAACAGCCTTAGCGAAAGGCTTCTTGAAGGGAAAGATGTAACTCTGTGAGATGAATTAACAGAACACAGAGCAGTTTCTCAGAAAGCTTCTTTCCAGTTTTGAACGGAAGATATTTCCTTTTTCACCATAGCCCTCTATGGGCTTCCAAATATCCCTTTGCCAATTCCACAAGAACAGCCTTAGCGAAAGGCATCTTGAAGGGAAAGATGTAACTCTGTGAGATGAATTAACAGAACACAGAGCAGTTTCTCAGAAAGCTTCTTTCCAGTTTTGAACGGAAGATATTTCCTTTTTCACAATAGCCCTCTATGGGCTTCCAAATATCCCTTTGCCAATTCCCCAGAACAGCCTTAGCGAAAGGCTTCTTGAAGGGAAAGATGTAACTCTGTGAGATGAATTAACACAACACAGAGCAGTTTCTCAGAAAGTTTCTTTCCAGTTTTGAACGGAAGATATTTCCTTTTTCACCATAGCCCTCTATGGGCTTCCAAATATCCCTTTGCCAATTCCACAAGAACAGCCTTAGCGAAAGGCTTCTTGAAGGGAAAGATGTAACTCTGTGAGATGAATTAACAGAACACAGAGCAGTTTCTCAGAAAGCTTCTTTCCAGTTTTGAACGGAAGATATTTCCTTTTTCACCATAGCCCTCTATGGGCTTCCAAATATCCC
This sequence comes from Chlorocebus sabaeus, assembly GCF_047675955.1. NCBI lineage: Eukaryota > Metazoa > Chordata > Mammalia > Primates > Cercopithecidae > Chlorocebus > Chlorocebus sabaeus. Next base: position 241,447 of record NW_027327594.1, read on the forward strand.
TTTGCCAATTCCACAAGAACAGCCTTAGCGAAAGGCTTCTTGAAGGGAAAGATGTAACTCTGTGAGATGAATTAACAGAACACAGAGCAGTTTCTCAGAAAGCTTCTTTCCAGTTTTGAACGGAAGATATTTCCTTTTTCACCATAGCCCTCTATGGGCTTCCAAATATCCCTTTGCCAATTCCCCAAGAACAGCCTTAGCGAAAGGCTTCTTGAAGGGAAAGATGTAACTCTGTGAGATGAATTAACAGAACACAGAGCAGTTTCTCAGAAAGCTTCTTTCCAGTTTTGAACGGAAGATATTTCCTTTTTCACCATAGCCCTCTATGGGCTTCCAAATATCCCTTTGCCAATTCCACAAGAACAGCCTTAGCGAAAGGCTTCTTGAAGGGAAAGATGTAACTCTGTGAGATGAATTAACAGAACACAGAGCAGTTTCTCAGAAAGCTTCTTTCCAGTTTTGAACGGAAGATATTTCCTTTTTCACCATAGCCCTCTATGGGCTTCCAAATATCCCTTTGCCAATTCCACAAGAACAGCCTTAGCGAAAGGCTTCTTGAAGGGAAAGATGTAACTCTGTGAGATGAATTAACAGAACACAGAGCAGTATCTCAGAAAGCTTCTTTCCAGTTTTGAACGGAAGATATTTCCTTTTTCACAATAGCCCTCTATGGGCTTCCAAATATCCCTTTGCCAGTTCCACAAGAACAGCCTTAGCGAAAGTCTTCTTGAAGGGAAAGATGTAACTCTGTGAGATGAATTAACAGAACACAGAGCAGTTCCTCAGAAAGGTTCTTTCCAGTTTTGAACGGAAGATATTTCCTTTTCACCATAGCCCTCTATGGGCTTCAAAATATCCCTTTGCCAATTCCACAAGAACAGCCTTAGCGAAAGGCTTCTTGAAGGGGAAGATGTAACTCTGTGAGATGAATTAACAGAACACAGAGCAGTTTCTCAGAAAGCTTCTTTCCAGTTTTGTACGGAAGATATTTCCTTTTTCACCATAGCCCTCTACGGGCTTCCAAATATCCCTTTGCCAATTCCACAAGAACAGCCTTAGCGAAAGGCTTCTTGAAGGGAAAGATGTAACTCTGTGAGATGAATTAACAGAACACAGAGCAGTTTCTCAGAAAGCTTCTTTCCAGTTTTGAACGGAAGATATTTCCTTTTTCACCATAGCCCTCTATGGGCTTCCAAATATCCCTTTGCCAATTCCACAAGAACAGCCTTAGCGAAAGGCTTCTTGAAGGGAGAGATGTAACTCTGTGAGATGATTTAACAGAACACGGAGCAGTTTCTCAAAAAGCTTGTTTCCAGTTTTGAACGGAAGATATTTCCTTTTTCAACATAGCCCTCTATGGGCTTCCAAATATCCCTTTGCCAATACAACAAGAACAGCCTTAGCGAAAGGCTTCTTGAAGTTAAAGATGTAACTCTGTGAGATGAATTAACAGAACACAGAGCAGTTTTTCAGAAAGCTTCTTTCCAGTTTTGAACGGAAGATATTTCCTTTTTCACCATAGCCCTCTATGGGCTTCCAAATATCCCTTTGCCAATTCCACAAGAACAGCCTTACCGAAAGGCTTCTTGAAGGGAAAGATGTAATTTTGTGAGATGAATTAACAGAACACAGAGCAGTTTCTCAGAAAGCTTCTTTCCAGTTTTGAACGGAAGATATTTCCTTTTTCACCATAGCCCTCTATGGACTTCCAAATATCCCTTTGCCAATTCCACAAGAACAGCCTTAGCGAAAGGCTTCTTGAAGGGAGAGATGTAACTCTGTGAGATGATTTAACAGAACACGGAGCAGTTTCTCAAAAAGCTTGTTTCCAGTTTTGAACGGAAGATATTTCCTTTTTCAACATAGCCCTCTATGGGCTTCCAAATATCCCTTTGCCAATACAACAAGAACAGCCTTAGCGAAAGGCTTCTGGAAGTTAAAGATGTAACTCTGTGAGATGAATTAACAGAACACAGAGCAGTTTTTCAGAAAGCTTCTTTCCAGTTTTGAACGGAAGATATTTCCTTTTTCACCATAGCCCTCTATGGGCTTCCAAATATCCCTTTGCCAATTCCACAAGAACAGCCTTACCGAAAGGCTTCTTGAAGGGAAAGATGTAATTTTGTGAGATGAATTAACAGAACACAGAGCAGTTTCTCAGAAAGCTTCTTTCCAGTTTTGAACGGAAGATATTTCCTTTTTCACCATAGCCCTCTATGGACTTCCAAATATCCCTTTGCCAATTCCACAAGAACAGCCTTAGCGAAAGGCTTCTTGAAGGGAAAGATGTGACTCTGTGAGATGAATTAACAGAACACAGAGCAGTTTCTCAGAAAGCTTCTTTCCAGTTTTGAACGGAAGATATTTCCTTTTTCACCATAGCCCTCTATGGGCTTCCAAATATCCCTTTGCCAATTCCACAAGAACAGCCTTAGCGAAAGGCTTCTTGAAGGGAAAGATGTAACTCTGTGAGATGAATTAACAGAACACCGAGCAGTTTCTCAGAAAGCTTCTTTCCAGTTTTGAACGGAAGATATTTCCTTTTTCACCATAGCCCTCTATGGGCTTCCAAATATCCCTTTGCCAATTCCAAAAGAACAGCCTTAGCGAAAGGCTTCTTCAAGGGAAAGATGTAACTCTGTGAGATGAATTAACAGAACACAGAGCAGTTTCTCAGAAAGCTTCTTTCCAGTTTTGAACGTAAGATATTTCCTTTTTCACCATAGCCCTCTATGGGCTTCGAAATATCCCCTTGCCAATTCCACAAGAACAGCCTTAGCGAAAGGCTTCTTGAAGGGAAAGATGTAACTCTGTGAGATGAAATAACAGAACACAGAGCAGTTTCTCAGAAAGCTTCTTTCGAGTTTTGAACGGAAGATATTTCCTTTTTCACCATAGCCCTCTATGGGCTTCCAAATATCCCTTTGCCAATTCCACAAGAACAGCCTTAGCGAAAGGCTTCTTGAAGGGAAAGATGTAACTCTGTGAGATGAAATAGCAGAACACAGAACAGTTTCTCAGAAAGCTTCTTTCCAGTTTTGAACGGAAGATATTTCCTTTTTCACAATAGCCCTCTATGGGCTTCCAAATATCCCTTTGCCAGTTCCACAAGAACAGCCTTAGCGAAAGTCTTCTTGAAGGGAAAGATGTAACTCTGTGAGATGAATTAACAGAACACAGAGCAGTTCCTCAGAAAGGTTCTTTCCAGTTTTGAACGGAAGATATTTCCTTTTCACCATAGCCCTCTATGGGCTTCAAAATATCCCTTTGCCAATTCCACAAGAACAGCCTTAGCGAAAGGCTTCTTGAAGGGGAAGATGTAACTCTGTGAGATGAATTAACAGAACACAGAGCAGTTTCTCAGAAAGCTTCTTTCCACTTTTGTACGGAAGATATTTCCTTTTTCACCATAGCCCTCTACGGGCTTCCAAATATACCTTTGCCAATTCCACAAGAACAGCCTTAGCGAAAGGCTTCTTGAAGGGAAAGATGTAACTCTGTTAGATGAATGAACAGAACACAGAGCAGTTTCTCAGAAAGCTTCTTTCCAGTTTTGAACGGAAGATATTTCCTTTTTCACCATAGCCCTCTATGGGCTTCCAAATATCCCTTTGCCAATTCCACAAGAACAGCCTTAACGAAAGGCTTCTTGAGGGGGAAGATGTAACTCTGTGAGATGAATTAACAGAACACAGAGCAGTTTCTCAGAAAGCTTCTTTCCAGTGTTGAACGGAAGATATTTCCTTTTTCAACATAGCCCTCTATGGGCTTCCAAATATCCCTTTGCCAATTCCACAAGAACAGCCTTAGCGAAAGGCATCTTGAAGGGAAAGATGTAACTCTGTGAGATGAATTAACAGAACACAGAGCAGTTTCTCAGAAAGCTTCTTTCCATTTTTGAACGGAAGATATTTCCTTTTTCACCATAGCCCTCTATGGGCTTCCAAATATCCCTTTGCCAATTCCACAAGAACAGCCTTAGCGAAAGGCTTCTTGAAGGGAAAGATATAACTCTGTGAGATGAATTAACAGAACACAGAGCAGTTTCTCAGAAGGTTCTTTCCAGTTTTGAAAGGAAGATATTTCCTTTTTCACCATAGCCCTCTATGGGCTTCCAAATATCCCTTTGCCAATTCCACAAAACAGACTTAGCGAAAGGCTTCTTGAAGGGAAAGATGTAATTCTGTGAGATGAATTAACAGACCACAGAGCAGTATCTCAGAAAGCTTCTTTCCAGTTTTGAACGGAAGATATTTCCTTTTTCACCATAGCCCTCTATGGGCTTCCAAATATCCCTTTGCCAATTCCACAAGAACAGCCTTAGCGAAAGGCTTCTTGAAGGGAAAGATGTAACTCTGTGAGATGAATTAACAGAACACAGAGCAGTTTCTCAGAAAGCTTCTTTCCAGTTTTGAACGGAAGATATTTCCTTTTTCACGATAGCCCTCTATGGGCTTCCAAATATCCCTTTGCCAATTCCACAAGAACAGCCTTAGCGAAAGGCTTCTTGAAGGGAAAGATGTAACTCTGTTAGATGAATTAACAGAACACAGAGCAGTTTCTCAGAAAGCTTCTTTCCAGTTTTGAACGGAAGATATTTCCTTTTTCACCATAGCCCTCTATGGGCTTCCAAATATCCCTTTGCCAATTCCACAAGAACAGCCTTAGCGAAAGGCTTCTTGAAGGGAAAGATATAACTCTGTGAGATGAATTAACAGAACACAGAGCAGTTTCTCAGAAGGTTCTTCCCAGTTTTGAACGGAAGATATTTCCTTTTTCACCATAGCCCTCTATGGGCTTCCAAATATCCCTTTGCCAATTCCACAAGAACAGCCTTAGCGAAAGGCTTCTTGAAGGGAAAGATGTAACTCTGTGAGATGAATTAACAGAACACAGAGCAGTTTCTCAGAAAGCTTCTTTCCAGTTTTGAAGGGAAGATATTTCCTTTTTCACCATAGCCCTCTATGGGCTTCCAAATATCCCTTTGCCAATTCCACAAGAACAGACTTAGCGAAAGGCTTCTTGAAGGGAAAGATGTAATTCTGTGAGATGAATTAACAGAACACAGAGCAGTATCTCAGAAAGCTTCTTTCCATTTTTGAACGGAAGATATTTCCTTTTTCACCATAGCCCTCTATGGGCTTCCAAATATCCCTTTGCCAATTCCACAAGAACAGCCTTAGCGAAAGGCTTCTTGAAGGGAAAGATGTAACTCTGTGAGATGAATTAACAGAACACAGAGCAGTTTCTCAGAAAGCTTCTTTCCAGTTTTGAACGGAAGATATTTCCTTTTTCACCATAGCCCTCTATGGGCTTCCAAATATCCCTTTGCCAATTCCACAAGAACAGCCTTAGCGAAAGGCATCTTGAAGGGAAAGATGTAACTCTGTGAGATGAATTAACAGAACACAGAGCAGTTTCTCAGAAAGCTTCTTTCCAGTTTTGAACGGAAGATATTTCCTTTTTCACAATAGCCCTCTATGGGCTTCCAAATATAACTTTGCCAATTCCACAAGAACAGCCTTAGCGAAAGGCTTCTTGAAGGGAAAGATGTAACTCTGTGAGATGAATTAACAGAACACAGAGCAGTTTCTCAGAAAGTTTCTTTCCAGTTTTGAACGGAAGATATTTCCTTTTTCACCATAGCCCTCTATGGGCTTCCAAATATCCCTTTGCCAATTCCACAAGAACAGACTTAGCGAAAGGCTTCTTGAAGGGAAAGATGTAACTCTGTGAGATGAATTAACAGAATACAGAGCAGTTTCTCAGAAAGCTTCTTTCTAGTTTTGAACGGAAGATATTTCCTTTTTCACCATAGCCCTCTATGGGCTTCCAAATATCCCTTTGCCAATTCCACAAGAACAGCCTTAGCGAAAGGCTTCTTGAAGGGAAAGATGTAACTCTGTGAGATGAATTAACAGAACACAGAGCAGTATCTCAGAAAGCTTCTTTCCATTTTTGAACGGAAGATATTTCCTTTTTCACCATAGCCCTCTATGGGCTTCCAAATATCCCTTTGCCAATTCCACAAGAACAGCCTTAGCGAAAGGCTTCTTGAAGGGAAAGATGTAACTCTGTGAGATGAATTTACAGAACACAGAGCAGTTTCTCAGAAAGCTTCTTTCCAGTTTTGAACGGAAGATATTTCCTTTTTCACCATAGCCCTCTATGGGCTTCCAAATATCCCTTTGCCAATTCCACAAGAACAGCCTTAGCGAAAGGCTTCTTGAAGGGAAAGATGTAACTCTGTGAGATGAATTAACAGAACACAGAGCAGTTTCTCAGAAAGCTTCTTTCCAGTTTTAAACGGAAGATATTTCCTTTTTCACCATAGCCCTCTATGGGCTTCCAAATATCCCTTTGCCAATTCCACAAGAACAGCCTTAGCGAAAAGCTTCTTGAAGGGAAAGATGTAATTCTGTGAGATGAATTAACAGAACACAGAGCAGTATCTCAGAAAGCTTCTTTCCAGTTTTGAACGGAAGATATTTCCTTTTTCACCATAGCCCTCTATGGGCTTCCAAATATCCCTTTGCCAATTCCACAAGAACAGCCTTAGCGAAAGGCTTCTTGAAGGGAAAGATGTAACTCTGTGAGATGAATTAACAGAACACAGAGCAGTTTCTCAGAAGGTTCTTTCCAGTTTTGAAAGGAAGATATTTCCTTTTTCACCATAGCCCTCTATGGGCTTCCAAATATCCCTTTGCCAATTCCACAAAACAGACTTAGCGAAAGGCTTCTTGAAGGGAAAGATGTAATTCTGTGAGATGAATTAACAGACCACAGAGCAGTATCTCAGAAAGCTTCTTTCCAGTTTTGAACGGAAGATATTTCCTTTTTCACCATAGCCCTCTATGGGCTTCCAAATATCCCTTTGCCAATTCCACAAGAACAGCCTTAGCGAAAGGCTTCTTGAAGGGAAAGATGTAACTCTGTGAGATGAATTAACAGAACACAGAGCAGTTTCTCAGAAAGCTTCTTTCCAGTTTTGAACGGAAGATATTTCCTTTTTCACGATAGCCCTCTATGGGCTTCCAAATATCCCTTTGCCAATTCCACAAGAACAGCCTTAGCGAAAGGCTTCTTGAAGGGAAAGATGTAACTCTGTTAGATGAATTAACAGAACACAGAGCAGTTTCTCAGAAAGCTTCTTTCCAGTTTTGAACGGAAGATATTTCCTTTTTCACCATAGCCCTCTATGGGCTTCCAAATATCCCTTTGCCAATTCCACAAGAACAGCCTTAGCGAAACGCATCTTGTAGAGTAAGATGTAACTCTGTGAGATGAATTAACAGAACACAGAGCAGTTTCTCAGAAAGCTTCTTTCCAGTTTTGAACGGAAGATATTTCCTTTTTCACCATAGCCCTCTATGGACTTCCAAATATCCCTTTGCCAATTCCACAAGAACAGCCTTAGCGAAAGGCTTCTTGAAGGGAAAGATATAACTCTGTGAGATGAATTAACAGAACACAGAGCAGTTTCTCAGAAGGTTCTTCCCAGTTTTGAACGGAAGATATTTCCTTTTTCACCATAGCCCTCTATGGGCTTCCAAATATCCCTTTGCCAATTCCACAAGAACAGCCTTAGCGAAAGGCTTCTTGAAGGGAAAGATGTAACTCTGTGAGATGAATTAACAGAACACAGAGCAGTTTCTCAGAAAGCTTCTTTCCAGTTTTGAAGGGAAGATATTTCCTTTTTCACCATAGCCCTCTATGGGCTTCCAAATATCCCTTTGCCAATTCCACAAGAACAGACTTAGCGAAAGGCTTCTTGAAGGGAAAGATGTAATTCTGTGAGATGAATTAACAGAACACAGAGCAGTATCTCAGAAAGCTTCTTTCCATTTTTGAACGGAAGATATTTCCTTTTTCACCATAGCCCTCTATGGGCTTCCAAATATCCCTTTGCCAATTCCACAAGAACAGCCTTAGCGAAAGGCTTCTTGAAGGGAAAGATGTAACTCTGTGAGATGAATTAACAGAACACAGAGCAGTTTCTCAGAAAGCTTCTTTCCAGTTTTGAACGGAAGATATTTCCTTTTTCACCATAGCCCTCTATGGGCTTCCAAATATCCCTTTGCCAATTCCACAAGAACAGCCTTAGCGAAAGGCATCCTGAAGGGAAAGATGTAACTCTGTGAGATGAATTAACAGAACACAGAGCAGTTTCTCAGAAAGCTTCTTTCCAGTTTTGAACGGAAGATATTTCCTTTTTCACAATAGCCCTCTATGGGCTTCCAAATATAACTTTGCCAATTCCACAAGAACAGCCTTAGCGAAAGGCTTCTTGAAGGGAAAGATGTAACTCTGTGAGATGAATTAACAGAACACAGAGCAGTTTCTCAGAAAGTTTCTTTCCAGTTTTGAACGGAAGATATTTCCTTTTTCACCATAGCCCTCTATGGGCTTCCAAATATCCCTTTGCCAATTCCACAAGAACAGACTTAGCGAAAGGCTTCTTGAAGGGAAAGATGTAACTCTGTGAGATGAATTAACAGAATACAGAGCAGTTTCTCAGAAAGCTTCTTTCTAGTTTTGAACGGAAGATATTTCCTTTTTCACCATAGCCCTCTATGGGCTTCCAAATATCCCTTTGCCAATTCCACAAGAACAGCCTTAGCGAAAGGCTTCTTGAAGGGAAAGATGTAACTCTGTGAGATGAATTAACAGAACACAGAGCAGTATCTCAGAAAGCTTCTTTCCATTTTTGAACGGAAGATATTTCCTTTTTCACCATAGCCCTCTATGGGCTTCCAAATATCCCTTTGCCAATTCCACAAGAACAGCCTTAGCGAAAGGCTTCTTGAAGGGAAAGATGTAACTCTGTGAGATGAATTTACAGAACACAGAGCAGTTTCTCAGAAAGCTTCTTTCCAGTTTTGAACGGAAGATATTTCCTTTTTCACCATAGCCCTCTATGGGCTTCCAAATATCCCTTTGCCAATTCCACAAGAACAGCCTTAGCGAAAGGCTTCTTGAAGGGAAAGATGTAACTCTGTGAGATGAATTAACAGAACACAGAGCAGTTTCTCAGAAAGCTTCTTTCCAGTTTTAAACGGAAGATATTTCCTTTTTCACCATAGCCCTCTAGGGGTTCGAAATATCCCTTTGCCAATTCCACAAGAACAGCCTTAGCGAAAAGCTTCTTGAAGGGAAAGATGTAATTCTGTGAGATGAATTAACAGAACACAGAGCAGTATCTCAGAAAGCTTCTTTCCAGTTTTGAACGGAAGATATTTCCTTTTTCACCATAGCCCTCTATGGGCTTCCAAATATCCCTTTGCCAATTCCACAAGAACAGCCTTAGCGAAAGACTTCTTGAAGGGAAAGATGTAACTCTGTGAGATGAATTAACAGAACACAGAGCAGTTTCTCAGAAAGCTTCTTTCCAGTTTTGAAAGGAAGATATTTCCTTTTTCACCATAGCCCTCTATGGGCTTCCAAATATCCCTTTGCCAATTCCACAAGATCAGCCTTAGCGAAAGGCTTCTTGAAGGGAAAGATGTAACTCTGTGAGATGAATTAACAGAACACAGAGCAGTTTCTCAGAAAGCTTCTTTCCAGTTTTGAACGGAAGATATTTCCTTTTTCACCATAGCCCTCTATGGGCTTCCAAATATCCCTTTGCCAATTCCACAAGAACAGCCTTAGCGAAAGGCTTCTTGAAGGGAAAGATGTAACTCTGTGAGATGAATTAACAGAACACAGAGCAGTTTCTCAGAAAGCTTCTTTCCAGTTTTAAACGGAAGATATTTCCTTTTTCACCATAGCCCTCTATGGGCTTCGAAATATCCCTTTGCCAATTCCACAAGAACAGCCTTAGCGAAAAGCTTCTTGAAGGGAAAGATGTAATTCTGTGAGATGAATTAACAGAACACAGAGCAGTATCTCAGAAAGCTTCTTTCCAGTTTTGAACGGAAGATATTTCCTTTTTCACCATAGCCCTCTATGGGCTTCCAAATATCCCTTTGCCAATTGCACAAGAACAGCCTTAGCGAAAGGCTTCTTCAAGACAAAGATGTAACTCTGTGAGATGAATTAACAGAACACAGAGCAGTTTCTCAGAAAGCTTCTTTCCAGTTTTGAACGGAAGTTATTTCCTTTTTCACCATAGCCCTCTTTAGGCTTCCAAATATCCCTTTGCCAATTCCACAAGAACAGCCTTAGCGAAAGGCTTCTTGAAGGGAAAGATGTAACTCTGTGAGATGAATTAACAGAACACAGAGCAGTTTCTCAGAAAGCTTCTTTCCAGTTTTGAACGGAAGATATTTCCTTTTTCACCATAGCCCTCTATGGGCTTCCAAATATCCCTTTGCCAATTCCACAAGAACAGCCTTAACGAAAGGCTTCTTGAGGGGGAAGATGTAACTCTGTGAGATGAATTAACAGAACACAGAGCAGTTTCTCAGAAAGCTTCTTTCCAGTGTTGAACGGAAGATATTTCCTTTTTCAACATAGCCCTCTATGGGCTTCCAAATATCCCTTTGCCAATTCCACAAGAACAGCCTTAGCGAAAGGCATCTTGAAGGGAAAGATGTAACTCTGTGAGATGAATTAACAGAACACAGAGCAGTTTCTCAGAAAGCTTCTTTCCAGTTTTGAACGGAAGATATTTCCTTTTTCACCATAGCCCTCTATGGGCTTCCAAATATCCCTTTGCCAATTCCACAAGAACAGCCTTAGCGAATGGCTTCTTGAAGGGAAAGATATAACTCTGTGAGATGAATTAACAGAACACAGAGCAGTTTCTCAGAAGGTTCTTTCCAGTTTTGAACGGAAGATATTTCCTTTTTCACCATAGCCCTCTATGGGCTTGCAAATATCCCTTTGCCAATTCCACAAAACAGACTTAGCGAAAGGCTTCTTGAAGGGAAAGATGTAATTCTGTGAGATGAATTAACAGACCACAGAGCAGTATCTCAGAAAGCTTCTTTCCAGTTTTGAACGGAAGATATTTCCTTTTTCACCATAGCCCTCTATGGGCTTCCAAATATCCCTTTGCCAATTCCACAAGAACAGCCTTAGCGAAAGGCTTCTTGAAGGGAGAGATGTAACTCTGTGAGATGATTTAACAGAACACGGAGCAGTTTCTCAAAAAGCTTGTTTCCAGTTTTGAACGGAAGATATTTCCTTTTTCAACATAGCCCTCTATGGGCTTCCAAATATCCCTTTGCCAATACAACAAGAACAGCCTTAGAGAAAGGCTTCTGGAAGTTAAAGATGTAACTCTGTGAGATGAATTAACAGAACACAGAGCAGTTTTTCAGAAAGCTTCTTTCCAGTTTTGAACGGAAGATATTTCCTTTTTCACCATAGCCCTCTATGGGCTTCCAAATATCCCTTTGCCAATTCCACAAGAACAGCCTTACCGAAAGGCTTCTTGAAGGGAAAGATGTAATTTTGTGAGATGAATTAACAGAACACAGAGCAGTTTCTCAGAAAGCTTCTTTCCAGTTTTGAACGGAAGATATTTCCTTTTTCACCATAGCCCTCTATGGACTTCCAAATATCCCTTTGCCAATTCCACAAGAACAGCCTTAGCGAAAGGCTTCTTGAAGGGAAAGATGTAACTCTGTGAGATGAATTAACAGAACACAGAGCAGTTTCTCAGAAAGCTTCTTTCCAGTTTTGAACGGAACATATTTCCTTTTTCACCATAGCCCTCTATGGGCTTCCAAATATCCCATTGCCAATTCCACAAGAACAGCCTTAGCGAAAGGCTTCTTGAAGGGAAAGATGTAACTCTGTGAGATGAATTAACAGAACACCGAGCAGTTTCTCAGAAAGCTTCTTTCCAGTTTTGAACGGAAGATATTTCCTTTTTCACCATAGCCCTCTATGGGCTTCCAAATATCCCTTTGCCAATTCCACAAGAACAGACTTAGCGAAAGGCTTCTTGAAGGGAAAGATGTAACTCTGTGAGATGAATTAACAGAATACAGAGCAGTTTCTCAGAAAGCTTCTTTCTAGTTTTGAACGGAAGATATTTCCTTTTTCACCATAGCCCTCTATGGGCTTCCAAATATCCCTTTGCCAATTCCACAAGAACAGCCTTAGCGAAAGGCTTCTTGAAGGGAAAGATGTAACTCTGTGAGATGAATTAACAGAACACAGAGCAGTATCTCAGAAAGCTTCTTTCCATTTTTGAACGGAAGATATTTCCTTTTTCACCATAGCCCTCTATGGGCTTCCAAATATCCCTTTGCCAATTCCACAAGAACAGCCTTAGCGAAAGGCTTCTTGAAGGGAAAGATGTAACTCTGTGAGATGAATTTACAGAACACAGAGCAGTTTCTCAGAAAGCTTCTTTCCAGTTTTGAACGGAAGATATTTCCTTTTTCACCATAGCCCTCTATGGGCTTCCAAATATCCCTTTGCCAATTCCACAAGAACAGCCTTAGCGAAAGGCTTCTTGAAGGGAAAGATGTAACTCTGTGAGATGAATTAACAGAACACAGAGCAGTTTCTCAGAAAGCTTCTTTCCAGTTTTAAACGGAAGATATTTCCTTTTTCACCATAGCCCTCTATGGGCTTCGAAATATCCCTTTGCCAATTCCACAAGAACAGCCTTAGCGAAAAGCTTCTTGAAGGGAAAGATGTAATTCTGTGAGATGAATTAACAGAACACAGAGCAGTATCTCAGAAAGCTTCTTTCCAGTTTTGAACGGAAGATATTTCCTTTTTCACCATAGCCCTCTATGGGCTTCCAAATATCCCTTTGCCAATTCCACAAGAACAGCCTTAGCGAAAGACTTCTTGAAGGGAAAGATGTAACTCTGTGAGATGAATTAACAGAACACAGAGCAGTTTCTCAGAAAGCTTCTTTCCAGTTTTGAAAGGAAGATATTTCCTTTTTCACCATAGCCCTCTATGGGCTTCCAAATATCCCTTTGCCAATTCCACAAGATCAGCCTTAGCGAAAGGCTTCTTGAAGGGAAAGATGTAACTCTGTGAGATGAATTAACAGAACACAGAGCAGTTTCTCAGAAAGCTTCTTTCCAGTTTTGAACGGAAGATATTTCCTTTTTCACCATAGCCCTCTATGGGCTTCCAAATATCCCTTTGCCAATTCCACAAGAACAGCCTTAGCGAAAGGCTTCTTGAAGGGAAAGATGTAACTCTGTGAGATGAATTAACAGAACACAGAGCAGTTTCTCAGAAAGCTTCTTTCCAGTTTTAAACGGAAGATATTTCCTTTTTCACCATAGCCCTCTATGGGCTTCGAAATATCCCTTTGCCAATTCCACAAGAACAGCCTTAGCGAAAAGCTTCTTGAAGGGAAAGATGTAATTCTGTGAGATGAATTAACAGAACACAGAGCAGTATCTCAGAAAGCTTCTTTCCAGTTTTGAACGGAAGATATTTCCTTTTTCACCATAGCCCTCTATGGGCTTCCAAATATCCCTTTGCCAATTGCACAAGAACAGCCTTAGCGAAAGGCTTCTTCAAGACAAAGATGTAACTCTGTGAGATGAATTAACAGAACACAGAGCAGTTTCTCAGAAAGCTTCTTTCCAGTTTTGAACGGAAGTTATTTCCTTTTTCACCATAGCCCTCTTTAGGCTTCCAAATATCCCTTTGCCAATTCCACAAGAACAGCCTTAGCGAAAGGCTTCTTGAAGGGAAAGATGTAACTCTGTGAGATGAATTAACAGAACACAGAGCAGTTTCTCAGAAAGCTTCTTTCCAGTTTTGAACGGAAGATATTTCCTTTTTCACCATAGCCCTCTATGGGCTTCCAAATATCCCTTTGCCAATTCCACAAGAACAGCCTTAACGAAAGGCTTCTTGAGGGGGAAGATGTAACTCTGTGAGATGAATTAACAGAACACAGAGCAGTTTCTCAGAAAGCTTCTTTCCAGTGTTGAACGGAAGATATTTCCTTTTTCAACATAGCCCTCTATGGGCTTCCAAATATCCCTTTGCCAATTCCACAAGAACAGCCTTAGCGAAAGGCATCTTGAAGGGAAAGATGTAACTCTGTGAGATGAATTAACAGAACACAGAGCAGTTTCTCAGAAAGCTTCTTTCCAGTTTTGAACGGAAGATATTTCCTTTTTCACCATAGCCCTCTATGGGCTTCCAAATATCCCTTTGCCAATTCCACAAGAACAGCCTTAGCGAATGGCTTCTTGAAGGGAAAGATATAACTCTGTGAGATGAATTAACAGAACACAGAGCAGTTTCTCAGAAGGTTCTTTCCAGTTTTGAACGGAAGATATTTCCTTTTTCACCATAGCCCTCTATGGGCTTCCAAATATCCCTTTGCCAATTCCACAAAACAGACTTAGCGAAAGGCTTCTTGAAGGGAAAGATGTAATTCTGTGAGATGAATTAACAGACCACAGAGCAGTATCTCAGAAAGCTTCTTTCCAGTTTTGAACGGAAGATATTTCCTTTTTCACCATAGCCCTCTATGGGCTTCCAAATATCCCTTTGCCAATTCCACAAGAACAGCCTTAGCGAAAGGCTTCTTGAAGGGAGAGATGTAACTCTGTGAGATGATTTAACAGAACACGGAGCAGTTTCTCAAAAAGCTTGTTTCCAGTTTTGAACGGAAGATATTTCCTTTTTCAACATAGCCCTCTATGGGCTTCCAAATATCCCTTTGCCAATACAACAAGAACAGCCTTAGAGAAAGGCTTCTGGAAGTTAAAGATGTAACTCTGTGAGATGAATTAACAGAACACAGAGCAGTTTTTCAGAAAGCTTCTTTCCAGTTTTGAACGGAAGATATTTCCTTTTTCACCATAGCCCTCTATGGGCTTCCAAATATCCCTTTGCCAATTCCACAAGAACAGCCTTACCGAAAGGCTTCTTGAAGGGAAAGATGTAATTTTGTGAGATGAATTAACAGAACACAGAGCAGTTTCTCAGAAAGCTTCTTTCCAGTTTTGAACGGAAGATATTTCCTTTTTCACCATAGCCCTCTATGGACTTCCAAATATCCCTTTGCCAATTCCACAAGAACAGCCTTAGCGAAAGGCTTCTTGAAGGGAAAGATGTAACTCTGTGAGATGAATTAACAGAACACAGAGCAGTTTCTCAGAAAGCTTCTTTCCAGTTTTGAACGGAACATATTTCCTTTTTCACCATAGCCCTCTATGGGCTTCCAAATATCCCATTGCCAATTCCACAAGAACAGCCTTAGCGAAAGGCTTCTTGAAGGGAAAGATGTAACTCTGTGAGATGAATTAACAGAACACCGAGCAGTTTCTCAGAAAGCTTCTTTCCAGTTTTGAACGGAAGATATTTCCTTTTTCACCATAGCCCTCTATGGGCTTCCAAATATCCCTTTGCCAATTCCAAAAGAACAGCCTTAGCGAAAGGCTTCTTCAAGGGAAAGATGTAACTCTGTGAGATGAATTAACAGAACACAGAGCAGTTTCTCAGAAAGCTTCTTTCCAGTTTTGAACGTAAGATATTTCCTTTTTCACCATAGCCCTCTATGGGCTTCGAAATATCCCCTTGCCAATTCCACAAGAACAGCCTTAGCGAAAGGCTTCTTGAAGGGAAAGATGTAACTCTGTGAGATGAAATAACAGAACACAGAGCAGTTTCTCAGAAAGCTTCTTTCCAGTTTTGAACGGAAGATATTTCCTTTTTCACCATAGCCCTCTATGGGCTTCCAAATATCCCTTTGCCAATTCCACAAGAACAGCCTTAGCGAAAGGCTTCTTGAAGGGAAAGATGTAACTCTGTGAGATGAAATAGCAGAACACAGAACAGTTTCTCAGAAAGCTTCTTTCCAGTTTTGAACGGAAGATATTTCCTTTTTCACAATAGCCCTCTATGGGCTTCCAAATATCCCTTTGCCAGTTCCACAAGAACAGCCTTAGCGAAAGTCTTCTTGAAGGGAAAGATGTAACTCTGTGAGATGAATGAACAGAACACAGAGCAGTTCCTCAGAAAGGTTCTTTCCAGTTTTGAACGGAAGATATTTCCTTTTCACCATAGCCCTCTATGGGCTTCAAAATATCCCTTTGCCAATTCCACAAGAACAGCCTTAGCGAAAGGCTTCTTGAAGGGGAAGATGTAACTCTGTGAGATGAATTAACAGAACACAGAGCAGTTTCTCAGAAAGCTTCTTTCCAGTTTTGTACGGAAGATATTTCCTTTTTCACCATAGCCCTCTACGGGCTTCCAAATATCCCTTTGCCAATTCCACAAGAGCAGCCTTAGCGAAAGGCTTCTTGAAGGGAAAGATGTAACTCTGTTAGATGAATGAACAGAACACAGAGCAGTTTCTCAGAAAGCTTCTTTCCAGTTTTGAACGGAAGATATTTCCTTTTTCACCATAGCCCTCTATGGGCTTCCAAATATCCCTTTGCCAATTCCACAAGAACAGCCTTAGCGAAAGGCTTCTTGAAGGGAAAGATATAACTCTGTGAGATGAATTAACAGAACACAGAGCAGTTTCTCAGAAGGTTCTTTTCAGTTTTGAAAGGAAGATATTTCCTTTTTCACCATAGCCCTCTATGGGCTTCCAAATATCCCTTTGCCAATTCCACAAAAGAGACTTAGCGAAAGGCTTCTTGAAGGGAAAGATGTAATTCTGTGAGATGAATTAACAGACCACAGAGCAGTATCTCAGAAAGCTTCTTTCCAGTTTTGAACGGAAGATATTTCCTTTTTCACCATAGCCCTCTATGGGCTTCCAAATATCCCTTTGCCAATTCCACAAGAACAGCCTTAGCGAAAGGCTTCTTGAAGGGAAAGATGTAACTCTGTGAGATGAATTAACAGAACACAGAGCAGTTTCTCAGAAAGCTTCTTTCCAGTTTTGAACGGAAGATATTTCCTTTTTCACGATAGCCCTCTATGGGCTTCCAAATATCCCTTTGCCAATTCCACAAGAACAGCCTTAGCGAAAGGCTTCTTGAAGGGAAAGATGTAACTCTGTTAGATGAATTAACAGAACACAGAGCAGTTTCTCAGAAAGCTTCTTTCCAGTTTTGAACGGAAGATATTTCCTTTTTCACCATAGCCCTCTATGGGCTTCCAAATATCCCTTTGCCAATTCCACAAGAACAGCCTTAGCGAAACGCATCTTGTAGGGTAAGATGTAACTCTGTGAGATGAATTAACAGAACACAGAGCAGTTTCTCAGAAAGCTTCTTTCCAGTTTTGAACGGAAGATATTTCCTTTTTCACCATAGCCCTCTATGGGCTTCCAAATATCCCTTTGCCAATTCCACAAGAACAGCCTTAGCGAAAGGCTTCTTGAAGGGAAAGATATAACTCTGTGAGATGAATTAACAGAACACAGAGCAGTTTCTCAGAAGGTTCTTCCCAGTTTTGAACGGAAGATATTTCCTTTTTCACCATAGCCCTCTATGGGCTTCCAAATATCCCTTTGCCAATTCCACAAGAACAGCCTTAGCGAAAGGCTTCTTGAAGGGAAAGATGTAACTCTGTGAGATGAATTAACAGAACACAGAGCAGTTTCTCAGAAAGCTTCTTTCCAGTTTTGAAGGGAAGATATTTCCTTTTTCACCATAGCCCTCTATGGGCTTCCAAATATCCCTTTGTCAATTCCACAAGAACAGACTTAGCGAAAGGCTTCTTGAAGGGAAAGATGTAATTCTGTGAGATGAATTAACAGAACACAGAGCAGTATCTCAGAAAGCTTCTTTCCATTTTTGAACGGAAGATATTTCCTTTTTCACCATAGCCCTCTATGGGCTTCCAAATATCCCTTTGCCAATTCCACAAGAACAGCCTTAGCGAAAGGCTTCTTGAAGGGAAAGATGTAACTCTGTGAGATGAATTAACAGAACACAGAGCAGTTTCTCAGAAAGCTTCTTTCCAGTTTTGAACGGAAGATATTTCCTTTTTCACCATAGCCCTCTATGGGCTTCCAAATATCCCTTTGCCAATTCCACAAGAACAGCCTTAGCGAAAGGCATCTTGAAGGGAAAGATGTAACTCTGTGAGATGAATTAACAGAACACAGAGCAGTTTCTCAGAAAGCTTCTTTCCAGTTTTGAACGGAAGATATTTCCTTTTTCACAATAGCCCTCTATGGGCTTCCAAATATAACTTTGCCAATTCCACAAGAACAGCCTTAGCGAAAGGCTTCTTGAAGGGAAAGATGTAACTCTGTGAGATGAATTAACAGAACACAGAGCAGTTTCTCAGAAAGTTTCCTTCCAGTTTTGAACGGAAGATATTTCCTTTTTCACCATAGCCCTCTATGGGCTTCCAAATATCCCTTTGCCAATTCCACAAGAACAGACTTAGCGAAAGGCTTCTTGAAGGGAAAGATGTAACTCTGTGAGATGAATTAACAGAATACAGAGCAGTTTCTCAGAAAGCTTCTTTCTAGTTTTGAACGGAAGATATTTCCTTTTTCACCATAGCCCTCTATGGGCTTCCAAATATCCCTTTGCCAATTCCACAAGAACAGCCTTAGCGAAAAGCTTCTTGAAGGGAAAGATGTAATTCTGTGAGATGAATTAACAGAACACAGAGCAGTATCTCAGAAAGCTTCTTTCCAGTTTTGAACGGAAGATATTTCCTTTTTCACCATAGCCCTCTATGGGCTTCCAAATATCCCTTTGCCAATTCCACAAGAACAGCCTTAGCGAAAGACTTCTTGAAGGGAAAGATGTAACTCTGTGAGATGAATTAACAGAACACAGAGCAGTTTCTCAGAAAGCTTCTTTCCAGTTTTGAAAGGAAGATATTTCCTTTTTCACCATAGCCCTCTATGGGCTTCCAAATATCCCTTTGCCAATTCCACAAGATCACCCTTAGCGAAAGGCTTCTTGAAGGGAAAGATGTAACTCTGTGAGATGAATTAACAGAACACAGAGCAGTTTCTCAGAAAGCTTCTTTCCAGTTTTGAACGGAAGATATTTCCTTTTTCACCATAGCCCTCTATGGGCTTCCAAATATCCCTTTGCCAATTCCACAAGAACAGCCTTAGCGAAAGGCTTCTTGAAGGGAAAGATGTAACTCTGTGAGATGAATTAACAGAACACATTGCAGTTTCTCAGAAAGCTTCTTTCCAGTTTTGAACAGAAGATATTTCCTTTTTCACGATAGCCCTCTATGGGCTTCCAAATATCCCTTTGCCAATTGCACAAGAACAGCCTTAGCGAAAGGCTTCTTCAAGACAAAGATGTAACTCTATGAGATGAATTAACAGAACACAGAGCAGTTTCTCAGAAAGCTTCTTTCCAGTTTTGAACGGAAGATATTTCCTTTTTCACAATAGCCCTCTATGGGCTTCCAAATATCCCTTTGCCAATTCCCCAGAACAGCCTTAGAGAAAGGCTTCTTGAAGGGAAAGATGTAACTCTGTGAGATGAATTAACACAACACAGAGCAGTTTCTCAGAAAGTTTCTTTCCAGTTTTGAACGGAAGATATTTCCTTTTTCACCATAGCCCTCTATGGGCTTCCAAATATCCCTTTGCCAATTCCACAAGAACAGACTTAGCGAAAGGCTTCTTGAAGGGAAAGATGTAACTCTGTGAGATGAATTAACAGAATACAGAGCAGTTTCTCAGAAAGCTTCTTTCCAGTTTTGAACGGAAGATATTTCCTTTTTCACCATAGCCCTCTATGGGCTTCCAAATATCCCTTTGCCAATTCCACAAGAACAGCCTTAGCGAAAGGCTTCTTGAAGGGAAAGATGTAACTCTGTGAGATGAATTAACAGAACACAGAGCAGTTTCTCAGAAAGCTTCTTTCCAGTTTTGAACGGAAGATATTTCCTTTTTCACCATAGCCCTCTATGGGCTTCCAAATATCCCTTTGCCAATTCCCCAAGAACAGCCTTAGCGAAAGGCTTCTTGAAGGGAAAGATGTAACTCTGTGAGATGAATTAACAGAACACAGAGCAGTTTCTCAGAAAGCTTCTTTCCAGTTTTGAACGGAAGATATTTCCTTTTTCACCATAGCCCTCTATGGGCTTCCAAATATCCCTTTGCCAATTCCACAAGAACAGCCTTAGCGAAAGGCTTCTTGAAGGGAAAGATGTAACTCTGTGAGATGAATTAACAGAACACAGAGCAGTTTCTCAGAAAGCTTCTTTCCAGTTTTGAACGGAAGATATTTCCTTTTTCACCATAGCCCTCTATGGGCTTCCAAATATCCCTTTGCCAATTCCACAAGAACAGCCTTAGCGAAAGGCTTCTTGAAGGGAAAGATGTAACTCTGTGAGATGAATTAACAGAACACAGAGCAGTTTCTCAGAAAGCTTCTTTCCAGTTTTGAACGGAAGATATTTCCTTTTTCACCATAGCCCTCTATGGGCTTCCAAATATCCCTTTGCCAATTCCAAAAGAACAGCCTTAGCGAAAGGCTTCTTGAAGGGAAAGATGTAACTCTGTGAGATGAATTAACAGAACACCGAGCAGTTTCTCAGAAAGCTTCTTTCCAGTTTTGAACGGAAGTTATTTCCTTTTTCACCATAGCCCTCTATGGGCTTCGAAATATCCCCTTGCCAATTCCACAAGAACAGCCTTAGCGAAAGGCTTCTTGAAGGGAAAGATGTAACTCTGTGAGATGAAATAACAGAACACAGAGCAGTTTCTCAGAAAGCTTCTTTCCAGTTTTGAACGGAAGATATTTCCTTTTTCACCATAGCCCTCTATGGGCTTCCAAATATCCCTTTGCCAATTAAACAAGAACAGCCTTAGCGAAAGGCTTCTTCAAGACAAAGATGTAACTCTGTGAGATGAAATAGCAGAACACAGAACAGTTTCTCAGAAAGCTTCTTTCCAGTTTTGAACGGAAGATATTTCCTTTTTCACAATAGCCCTCTATGGGCTTCCAAATATCCCTTTGCCAGTTCCACAAGAACAGCCTTAGCGAAAGTCTTCTTGAAGGGAAAGATGTAACTCTGTGAGATGAATTAACAGAACACAGAGCAGTTCCTCAGAAAGGTTCTTTCCAGTTTTGAACGGAAGATATTTCCTTTTCACCATAGCCCTCTATGGGCTTCAAAATATCCCTTTGCCAATTCCACAAGAACAGCCTTAGCGAAAGGCTTCTTGAAGGGGAAGATGTAACTCTGTGAGATGAATTAACAGAACACAGAGCAGTTTCTCAGAAAGCTTCTTTCCTGTTTTGAACGGAAGATATTTCCTTTTTCACCATAGCCCTCTACGGGCTTCCAAATATCCCTTTGCCAATTCCACAAGAACAGCCTTAGCGAAAGGCTTCTTGAAGGGAAAGATGTAACTCTGTTAGATGAATGAACAGAACACAGAGCAGTTTCTCAGAAAGCTTCTTTCCAGTTTTGAACGGAAGATATTTCCTTTTTCACCATAGCCCTCTATGGGCTTCCAAATATCCCTTTGCCAATTCCACAAGAACAGCCTTAACGAAAGGCTTCTTGAGGGGGAAGATGTAACTCTGTGAGATGAATTAACAGAACACAGAGCAGTTTCTCAGAAAGCTTCTTTCCAGTGTTGAACGGAAGATATTTCCTTTTTCAACATAGCCCTCTATGGGCTTCCAAATATCCCTTTGCCAATTCCACAAGAACAGCCTTAGCGAAAGGCATCTTGAAGGGAAAGATGTAACTCTGTGAGATGAATTAACAGAACACAGAGCAGTTTCTCAGAAAGCTTCTTTCCATTTTTGAACGGAAGATATTTCCTTTTTCACCATAGCCCTCTATGGGCTTCCAAATATCCCTTTGCCAATTCCACAAGAACAGCCTTAGCGAAAGGTTTCTTGAAGGGAAAGATATAACTCTGTGAGATGAATTAACAGAACACAGAGCAGTTTCTCAGAAGGTTCTTTCCAGTTTTGAACGGAAGATATTTCCTTTTTCACCATAGCCCTCTATGGGCTTCCAAATATCCCTTTGCCAATTCCACAAGAACAGCCTTAGCGAAAGGCTTCTTGAAGGGAAAGATGTAACTCTGTGAGATGAATTAACAGAACACAGAGCAGTTTCTCAGAAAGCTTCTTTCCAGTTTTGAACGGAAGATATTTCCTTTTTCACCATAGCCCTCTATGGGCTTCCAAATATCCCTTTGCCAATTCCACAAAACAGACTTAGCGAAAGGCTTCTTGAAGGGAAAGATGTAATTCTGTGAGATGAATTAACAGACCACAGAGCAGTATCTCAGAAAGCTTCTTTCCAGTTTTGAACGGAAGATATTTCCTTTTTCACCATAGCCCTCTATGGGCTTCCAAATATCCCTTTGCCAATTCCACAAGAACAGCCTTAGCGAAAGGCTTCTTGAAGGGAAAGATGTAACTCTGTGAGATGAATTAACAGAACACAGAGCAGTTTCTCAGAAAGCTTCTTTCCAGTTTTGAACGGAAGATATTTCCTTTTTCACGATAGCCCTCTATGGGCTTCCAAATATCCCTTTGCCAATTGCACAAGAACAGCCTTAGCGAAAGGCTTCTTCAAGACAAAGATGTAACTCTGTGAGATGAATTAACAGAACACAGAGCAGTTTCTCAGAAAGCTTCTTTCCAGTTTTGAACGGAAGTTATTTCCTTTTTCACCATAGCCCTCTTTAGGCTTCCAAATATCCCTTTGCCAATTCCACAAGAACAGCCTTAGCGAAAGGCTTCTTGAAGGGAAAGATGTAACTCTGTGAGATGAATTAACAGAACACAGAGCAGTTTCTCAGAAAGCTTCTTTCCAGTTTTGAACGGAAGATATTTCCTTTTTCACCATAGCCCTCTATGGGCTTCCAAATATCCCTTTGCCAATTCCACAAGAACAGCCTTAGCGAAAGGCATCTTGAAGGGAAATATGTAACTCTGTGAGATGAATTAACAGAACACAGAGCAGTTTCTCAGAAAGCTTCTTTCCAGTTTTGAACGGAAGATATTTCCTTTTTCACAATAGCCCTCTATGGGCTTCCAAATATCCCTTTGCCAATTCCCCAGAACAGCCTTAGCGAAAGGCTTCTTGAAGGGAAAGATGTAACTCTGTGAGATGAATTAACACAACACAGAGCAGTTTCTCAGAAAGTTTCTTTCCAGTTTTGAACGGAAGATATTTCCTTTTTCACCATAGCCCTCTATGGGCTTCCAAATATCCCTTTGCCAATTCCACAAGAACAGACTTAGCGAAAGGCTTCTTGAAGGGAAAGATGTAACTCTGTGAGATGAATTAACAGAATACAGAGCAGTTTCTCAGAAAGCTTCTTTCCAGTTTTGAACGGAAGATATTTCCTTTTTCACCATAGCCCTCTATGGGCTTCCAAATATCCCTTTGCCAATTCCACAAGAACAGCCTTAGCGAAAGGCTTCTTGAAGGGAAAGATGTAACTCTGTGAGATGAATTAACAGAACACAGAGCAGTTTCTCAGAAAGCTTCTTTCCAGTTTTGAACGGAAGATATTTCCTTTTTCACCATAGCCCTCTATGGGCTTCCAAATATCCCTTTGCCAATTCCACAAGAACAGCCTTAGCGAAAGGCTTCTTGAAGGGAAAGATGTAACTCTGTGAGATGAATTAACAGAACACAGAGCAGTTTCTCAGAAAGCTTCTTTCCAGTTTTGAACGGAAGATATTTCCTTTTTCACCATAGCCCTCTATGGGCTTCCAAATATCCCTTTGCCAATTCCACAAGAACAGCCTTAGCGAAAGGCTTCTTGAAGGGAAAGATGTAACTCTGTGAGATGAATTAACAGAACACAGAGCAGTTTCTCAGAAAGCTTCTTTCCAGTTTTGAACGGAAGATATTTCCTTTTTCACCATAGCCCTCTATGGGCTTCCAAATATCCCTTTGCCAATTCCCCAAGAACAGCCTTAGCGAAAGGCTTCTTGAAGGGAAAGATGTAACTCTGTGAGATGAATTAACAGAACACAGAGCAGTTTCTCAGAAAGCTTCTTTCCAGTTTTGAACGGAAGATATTTCCTTTTTCACCATAGCCCTCTTTGGGCTTCCAAATATCCCTTTGCCAATTCCACAAGAACAGCCTTAGCGAAAGGCTTCTTGAAGGGAAAGATGTAACTCTGTGAGATGAATTAACAGAACACAGAGCAGTTTCTCAGAAAGCTTCTTTCCAGTTTTGAACGGAAGATATTTCCTTTTTCACCATAGCCCTCTATGGGCTTCCAAATATCCCTTTGCCAATTCCACAAGAACAGCCTTAGCGAAAGGCTTCTTGAAGGGAAAGATGTAACTCTGTGAGATGAATTAACAGAACACAGAGCAGTATCTCAGAAAGCTTCTTTCCAGTTTTGAACGGAAGATATTTCCTTTTTCACCATAGCCCTCTATGGGCTTCCAAATATCCCTTTGCCAATTCCATAAGAACAGCCTTAGCGAAAGGCTTCTTGAAGGGAAAGATGGAACTCTGTGAGATGAATTAACAGAACACAGAGCAGTTTCTCAGAAAGCTTCTTTCCAGTTTTGAACGGAAGATATTTCCTTTTTCACCATAGCCCTCTATGGGCTTCCAAATATCCCTTTGCCAATTCCACAAGAACAGCCTTAGCGAAAGGCTTCTTCAAGACAAAGATGTAACTCTGTGAGATGAAATAGCAGAACACAGAACAGTTTCTCAGAAAGCTTCTTTCCAGTTTTGAACGGAAGATATTTCCTTTTTCACAATAGCCCTCTATGGGCTTCCAAATATCCCTTTGCCAGTTCCACAAGAACAGCCTTAGCGAAAGTCTTCTTGAAGGGAAAGATGTAACTCTGTGAGATGAATTAACAGAACACAGAGCAGTTCCTCAGAAAGGTTCTTTCCAGTTTTGAACGGAAGATATTTCCTTTTCACCATAGCCCTCTATGGGCTTCAAAATATCCCTTTGCCAATTCCACAAGAACAGCCTTAGCGAAAGGCTTCTTGAAGGGGAAGATGTAAGTCTGTGAGATGAATTAACAGAACACAGAGCAGTTTCTCAGAAAGCTTCTTTCCAGTTTTGAACGGAAGATATTTCCTTTTTCACCATAGCCCTCTACGGGCTTCCAAATATCCCTTTGCCAATTCCACAAGAACAGCCTTAGCGAAAGGCTTCTTGAAGGGAAAGATGTAACTCTGTTAGATGAATGAACAGAACACAGAGCAGTTTCTCAGAAAGCTTCTTTCCAGTTTTGAACGGAAGATATTTCCTTTTTCACCATAGCCCTCTATGGGCTTCCAAATATCCCTTTGCCAATTCCACAAGAACAGCCTTAACGAAAGGCTTCTTGAGGGGGAAGATGTAACTCTGTGAGATGAATTAACAGAACACAGAGCAGTTTCTCAGAAAACTTCTTTCCAGTGTTGAACGGAAGATATTTCCTTTTTCAACATAGCCCTCTATGGGCTTCCAAATATCCCTTTGCCAATTCCACAAGAACAGCCTTAGCGAAAGGCATCTTGAAGGGAAAGATGTAACTCTGTGAGATGAATTAACAGAACACAGAGCAGTTTCTCAGAAAGCTTCTTTCCATTTTTGAACGGAAGATATTTCCTTTTTCACCATAGCCCTCTATGGGCTTCCAAATATCCCTTTGCCAATTCCACAAGAACAGCCTTAGCGAAAGGTTTCTTGAAGGGAAAGATATAACTCTGTGAGATGAATTAACAGAACACAGAGCAGTTTCTCAGAAGGTTCTTTCCAGTTTTGAACGGAAGATATTTCCTTTTTCACCATAGCCCTCTATGGGCTTCCAAATATCCCTTTGCCAATTCCACAAGAACAGCCTTAGCGAAAGGCTTCTTGAAGGGAAAGATGTAACTCTGTGAGATGAATTAACAGAACACAGAGCAGTTTCTCAGAAAGCTTCTTTCCAGTTTTGAACGGAAGATATTTCCTTTTTCACCATAGCCCTCTATGGGCTTCCAAATATCCCTTTGCCAATTCCACAAAACAGACTTAGCGAAAGGCTTCTTGAAGGGAAAGATGTAATTCTGTGAGATGAATTAACAGACCACAGAGCAGTATCTCAGAAAGCTTCTTTCCAGTTTTGAACGGAAGATATTTCCTTTTTCACCATAGCCCTCTATGGGCTTCCAAATATCCCTTTGCCAATTCCACAAGAACAGCCTTAGCGAAAGGCTTCTTGAAGGGAAAGATGTAACTCTGTGAGATGAATTAACAGAACACAGAGCAGTTTCTCAGAAAGCTTCTTTCCAGTTTTGAACGGAAGATATTTCCTTTTTCACGATAGCCCTCTATGGGCTTCCAAATATCCCTTTGCCAATTGCACAAGAACAGCCTTAGCGAAAGGCTTCTTCAAGACAAAGATGTAACTCTGTGAGATGAATTAACAGAACACAGAGCAGTTTCTCAGAAAGCTTCTTTCCAGTTTTGAACGGAAGTTATTTCCTTTTTCACCATAGCCCTCTTTAGGCTTCCAAATATCCCTTTGCCAATTCCACAAGAACAGCCTTAGCGAAAGGCTTCTTGAAGGGAAAGATGTAACTCTGTGAGATGAATTAACAGAACACAGAGCAGTTTCTCAGAAAGCTTCTTTCCAGTTTTGAACGGAAGATATTTCCTTTTTCACCATAGCCCTCTATGGGCTTCCAAATATCCCTTTGCCAATTCCACAAGAACAGCCTTAGCGAAAGGCATCTTGAAGGGAAAGATGTAACTCTGTGAGATGAATTAATAGAACACAGAGCAGTTTCTCAGAAAGCTTCTTTCCAGTTTTGAACGGAAGATATTTCCTTTTTCACAATAGCCCTCTATGGGCTTCCAAATATCCCTTTGCCAATTCCCCAGAACAGCCTTAGCGAAAGGCTTCTTGAAGGGAAAGATGTAACTCTGTGAGATGAATTAACACAACACAGAGCAGTTTCTCAGAAAGTTTCTTTCCAGTTTTGAACGGAAGATATTTCCTTTTTCACCATAGCCCTCTATGGGCTTCCAAATATCCCTTTGCCAATTCCACAAGAACAGACTTAGCGAAAGGCTTCTTGAAGGGAAAGATGTAACTCTGTGAGATGAATTAACAGAATACAGAGCAGTTTCTCAGAAAGCTTCTTTCCAGTTTTGAACGGAAGATATTTCCTTTTTCACCATAGCCCTCTATGGGCTTCCAAATATCCCTTTGCCAATTCCACAAGAACAGCCTTAGCGAAAGGCTTCTTGAAGGGAAAGATGTAACTCTGTGAGATGAATTAACAGAACACAGAGCAGTTTCTCAGAAAGCTTCTTTCCAGTTTTGAACGGAAGATATTTCCTTTTTCACCATAGCCCTCTATGGGCTTCCAAATATCCCTTTGCCAATTCCACAAGAACAGCCTTAGCGAAAGGCTTCTTGAAGGGAAAGATGTAACTCTGTGAGATGAATTAACAGAACACAGAGCAGTTTCTCAGAAAGCTTCTTTCCAGTTTTGAACGGAAGATATTTCCTTTTTCACCATAGCCCTCTATGGGCTTCCAAATATCCCTTTGCCAATTCCACAAGAACAGCCTTAGCGAAAGGCTTCTTGAAGGGAAAGATGTAACTCTGTGAGATGAATTAACAGAACACAGAGCAGTTTCTCAGAAAGCTTCTTTCCAGTTTTGAACGGAAGATATTTCCTTTTTCACCATAGCCCTCTATGGGCTTCCAAATATCCCTTTGCCAATTCCCCAAGAACAGCCTTAGCGAAAGGCTTCTTGAAGGGAAAGATGTAACTCTGTGAGATGAATTAACAGAACACAGAGCAGTTTCTCAGAAAGCTTCTTTCCAGTTTTGAACGGAAGATATTTCCTTTTTCACAATAGCCCTCTATGGGCTTCCAAATATCCCTTTGCCAGTTCCACAAGAACAGCCTTAGCGAAAGTCTTCTTGAAGGGAAAGATGTAACTCTGTGAGATGAATTAACAGAACACAGAGCAGTTCCTCAGAAAGGTTCTTTCCAGTTTTGAACGGAAGATATTTCCTTTTCACCATAGCCCTCTATGGGCTTCAAAATATCCCTTTGCCAATTCCACAAGAACAGCCTTAGCGAAAGGCTTCTTGAAGGGGAAGATGTAAGTCTGTGAGATGAATTAACAGAACACAGAGCAGTTTCTCAGAAAGCTTCTTTCCAGTTTTGAACGGAAGATATTTCCTTTTTCACCATAGCCCTCTACGGGCTTCCAAATATCCCTTTGCCAATTCCACAAGAACAGCCTTAGCGAAAGGCTTCTTGAAGGGAAAGATGTAACTCTGTTAGATGAATGAACAGAACACAGAGCAGTTTCTCAGAAAGCTTCTTTCCAGTTTTGAACGGAAGATATTTCCTTTTTCACCATAGCCCTCTATGGGCTTCCAAATATCCCTTTGCCAATTCCACAAGAACAGCCTTAACGAAAGGCTTCTTGAGGGGGAAGATGTAACTCTGTGAGATGAATTAACAGAACACAGAGCAGTTTCTCAGAAAACTTCTTTCCAGTGTTGAACGGAAGATATTTCCTTTTTCAACATAGCCCTCTATGGGCTTCCAAATATCCCTTTGCCAATTCCACAAGAACAGCCTTAGCGAAAGGCATCTTGAAGGGAAAGATGTAACTCTGTGAGATGAATTAACAGAACACAGAGCAGTTTCTCAGAAAGCTTCTTTCCATTTTTGAACGGAAGATATTTCCTTTTTCACCATAGCCCTCTATGGGCTTCCAAATATCCCTTTGCCAATTCCACAAGAACAGCCTTAGCGAAAGGTTTCTTGAAGGGAAAGATATAACTCTGTGAGATGAATTAACAGAACACAGAGCAGTTTCTCAGAAGGTTCTTTCCAGTTTTGAACGGAAGATATTTCCTTTTTCACCATAGCCCTCTATGGGCTTCCAAATATCCCTTTGCCAATTCCACAAGAACAGCCTTAGCGAAAGGCTTCTTGAAGGGAAAGATGTAACTCTGTGAGATGAATTAACAGAACACAGAGCAGTTTCTCAGAAAGCTTCTTTCCAGTTTTGAACGGAAGATATTTCCTTTTTCACCATAGCCCTCTATGGGCTTCCAAATATCCCTTTGCCAATTCCACAAAACAGACTTAGCGAAAGGCTTCTTGAAGGGAAAGATGTAATTCTGTGAGATGAATTAACAGACCACAGAGCAGTATCTCAGAAAGCTTCTTTCCAGTTTTGAACGGAAGATATTTCCTTTTTCACCATAGCCCTCTATGGGCTTCCAAATATCCCTTTGCCAATTCCACAAGAACAGCCTTAGCGAAAGGCTTCTTGAAGGGAAAGATGTAACTCTGTGAGATGAATTAACAGAACACAGAGCAGTTTCTCAGAAAGCTTCTTTCCAGTTTTGAACGGAAGATATTTCCTTTTTCACGATAGCCCTCTATGGGCTTCCAAATATCCCTTTGCCAATTGCACAAGAACAGCCTTAGCGAAAGGCTTCTTCAAGACAAAGATGTAACTCTGTGAGATGAATTAACAGAACACAGAGCAGTTTCTCAGAAAGCTTCTTTCCAGTTTTGAACGGAAGTTATTTCCTTTTTCACCATAGCCCTCTTTAGGCTTCCAAATATCCCTTTGCCAATTCCACAAGAACAGCCTTAGCGAAAGGCTTCTTGAAGGGAAAGATGTAACTCTGTGAGATGAATTAACAGAACACAGAGCAGTTTCTCAGAAAGCTTCTTTCCAGTTTTGAACGGAAGATATTTCCTTTTTCACCATAGCCCTCTATGGGCTTCCAAATATCCCTTTGCCAATTCCACAAGAACAGCCTTAGCGAAAGGCATCTTGAAGGGAAAGATGTAACTCTGTGAGATGAATTAACAGAACACAGAGCAGTTTCTCAGAAAGCTTCTTTCCAGTTTTGAACGGAAGATATTTCCTTTTTCACCATAGCCCTCTATGGGCTTCCAAATATCCCTTTGCCAATTCCACAAGAACAGCCTTAGCGAAAGGCTTCTTGAAGGGAAAGATGTAACTCTGTGAGATGAATTAACAGAACACAGAGCAGTTTCTCAGAAAGCTTCTTTCCAGTTTTGAACGGAAGATATTTCCTTTTTCACGATAGCCCTCTATGGGCTTCCAAATATCCCTTTGCCAATTCCACAAGAACAGCCTTAGCGAAAGGCTTCTTGAAGGGAAAGATGTAACTCTGTTAGATGAATTAACAGAACACAGAGCAGTTTCTCAGAAAGCTTCTTTCCAGTTTTGAACGGAAGATATTTCCTTTTTCACCATAGCCCTCTATGGGCTTCCAAATATCCCTTTGCCAATTCCACAAGAACAGCCTTAGCGAAACGCATCTTGTAGGGTAAGATGTAACTCTGTGAGATGAATTAACAGAACACAGAGCAGTTTCTCAGAAAGCTTCTTTCCAGTTTTGAACGGAAGATATTTCCTTTTTCACCATAGCCCTCTATGGGCTTCCAAATATCCCTTTGCCAATTCCACAAGAACAGCCTTAGCGAAAGGCTTCTTGAAGGGAAAGATATAACTCTGTGAGATGAATTAACAGAACACAGAGCAGTTTCTCAGAAGGTTCTTCCCAGTTTTGAACGGAAGATATTTCCTTTTTCACCATAGCCCTCTATGGGCTTCCAAATATCCCTTTGCCAATTCCACAAGAACAGCCTTAGCGAAAGGCTTCTTGAAGGGAAAGATGTAACTCTGTGAGATGAATTAACAGAACACAGAGCAGTTTCTCAGAAAGCTTCTTTCCAGTTTTGAAGGGAAGATATTTCCTTTTTCACCATAGCCCTCTATGGGCTTCCAAATATCCCTTTGTCAATTCCACAAGAACAGACTTAGCGAAAGGCTTCTTGAAGGGAAAGATGTAATTCTGTGAGATGAATTAACAGAACACAGAGCAGTATCTCAGAAAGCTTCTTTCCATTTTTGAACGGAAGATATTTCCTTTTTCACCATAGCCCTCTATGGGCTTCCAAATATCCCTTTGCCAATTCCACAAGAACAGCCTTAGCGAAAGGCTTCTTGAAGGGAAAGATGTAACTCTGTGAGATGAATTAACAGAACACAGAGCAGTTTCTCAGAAAGCTTCTTTCCAGTTTTGAACGGAAGATATTTCCTTTTTCACCATAGCCCTCTATGGGCTTCCAAATATCCCTTTGCCAATTCCACAAGAACAGCCTTAGCGAAAGGCATCTTGAAGGGAAAGATGTAACTCTGTGAGATGAATTAACAGAACACAGAGCAGTTTCTCAGAAAGCTTCTTTCCAGTTTTGAACGGAAGATATTTCCTTTTTCACAATAGCCCTCTATGGGCTTCCAAATATAACTTTGCCAATTCCACAAGAACAGCCTTAGCGAAAGGCTTCTTGAAGGGAAAGATGTAACTCTGTGAGATGAATTAACAGAACACAGAGCAGTTTCTCAGAAAGTTTCTTTCCAGTTTTGAACGGAAGATATTTCCTTTTTCACCATAGCCCTCTATGGGCTTCCAAATATCCCTTTGCCAATTCCACAAGAACAGACTTAGCGAAAGGCTTCTTGAAGGGAAAGATGTAACTCTGTGAGATGAATTAACAGAATACAGAGCAGTTTCTCAGAAAGCTTCTTTCTAGTTTTGAACGGAAGATATTTCCTTTTTCACCATAGCCCTCTATGGGCTTCCAAATATCCCTTTGCCAATTCCACAAGAACAGCCTTAGCGAAAGGCTTCTTGAAGGGAAAGATGTAACTCTGTGAGATGAATTAACAGAACACAGAGCAGTATCTCAGAAAGCTTCTTTCCATTTTTGAACGGAAGATATTTCCTTTTTCACCATAGCCCTCTATGGGCTTCCAAATATCCCTTTGCCAATTCCACAAGAACAGCCTTAGCGAAAGGCTTCTTGAAGGGAAAGATGTAACTCTGTGAGATGAATTAACAGAACACAGAGCAGTTTCTCAGAAAGCTTCTTTCCAGTTTTCAACGGAAGATATTTCCTTTTTCACCATAGCCCTCTATGGGCTTCCAAATATCCCTTTGCCAATTCCACAAGAACAGCCTTAGCGAAAAGCTTCTTGAAGGGAAAGATGTAATTCTGTGAGATGAATTAACAGAACACAGAGCAGTATCTCAGAAAGCTTCTTTCCAGTTTTGAACGGAAGATATTTCCTTTTTCACCATAGCCCTCTATGGGCTTCCAAATATCCCTTTGCCAATTCCACAAGAACAGCCTTAGCGAAAGACTTCTTGAAGGGACAGATGTAACTCTGTGAGATGAATTAACAGAACACAGAGCAGTTTCTCAGAAAGCTTCTTTCCAGTTTTGAACGGAAGATATTTCCTTTTTCACCATAGCCCTCTATGGGCTTCCAAATATCCCTTTGCCAATTCCACAAGATCAGCCTTAGCGAAAGGCTTCTTGAAGGGAAAGATGTAACTCTGTGAGATGAATTAACAGAACACAGAGCAGTTTCTCAGAAAGCTTCTTTCCAGTTTTGAACGGAAGATATTTCCTTTTTCACCATAGCCCTCTATGGGCTTCCAAATATCCCTTTGCCAATTCCACAAGAACAGCCTTAGCGAAAGGCTTCTTGAAGGGAAAGATGTAACTCTGTGAGATGAATTAACAGAACACAGAGCAGTTTCTCAGAAAGCTTCTTTCCAGTTTTGAACAGAAGATATTTCCTTTTTCACGATAGCCCTCTATGGGCTTCCAAATATCCCTTTGCCAATTGCACAAGAACAGCCTTAGCGAAAGGCTTCTTCAAGACAAAGATGTAACTCTGTGAGATGAATTAACAGAACACAGAGCAGTTTCTCAGAAAGCTTCTTTCCAGTTTTGAACGGAAGTTATTTCCTTTTTCACCATAGCCCTCTTTAGGCTTCCAAATATCCCTTTGCCAATTCCACAAGAACAGCCTTAGCGAAAGGCTTCTTGAAGGGAAAGATGTAACTCTGTGAGATGAATTAACAGAACACAGAGCAGTTTCTCAGAAAGCTTCTTTCCAGTTTTGAACGGAAGATATTTCCTTTTTCACCATAGCCCTCTATGGGCTTCCAAATATCCCTTTGCCAATTCCCCAGAACAGCCTTAGCGAAAGGCTTCTTGAAGGGAAAGATGTAACTCTGTGAGATGAATTAACACAACACAGAGCAGTTTCTCAGAAAGTTTCTTTCCAGTTTTGAACGGAAGATATTTCCTTTTTCACCATAGCCCTCTATGGGCTTCCAAATATCCCTTTGCCAATTCCACAAGAACAGACTTAGCGAAAGGCTTCTTGAAGGGAAAGATGTAACTCTGTGAGATGAATTAACAGAATACAGAGCAGTTTCTCAGAAAGCTTCTTTCCAGTTTTGAACGGAAGATATTTCCTTTTTCACCATAGCCCTCTATGGGCTCCCAAATATCCCTTTGCCAGTTCCACAAGAACAGCCTTAGCGAAAGGCTTCTTGAAGGGAAAGATGTAACTCTGTGAGATGAATTAACAGAACACAGAGCAGTTTCTCAGAAAGCTTCTTTCCAGTTTTGAACGGAAGATATTTCCTT
Organism: Chlorocebus sabaeus; assembly: GCF_047675955.1. Classification (NCBI taxonomy): domain Eukaryota; kingdom Metazoa; phylum Chordata; class Mammalia; order Primates; family Cercopithecidae; genus Chlorocebus; species Chlorocebus sabaeus. Next base: position 274,748 of record NW_027327594.1, read on the forward strand.
TTTCACCATAGCCCTCTATGGGCTTCCAAATATCCCTTTTCCAATTGCACAAGAACAGCCTTAGCGAAAGGCTTCTTGAAGGGAAAGATGTAACTCTGTGAGATGAATTAACAGAACACAGAGCAGTTTCTCAGAAAGCTTCTTTCCAGTTTTGAACGGAAGATATTTCCTTTTTCACCATAGCCCTCTATGGGCTTCCAAATATCCCTTTGCCAATTCCACAAGAACAGCCTTAGCGAAAGGCTTCTTGAAGGGAAAGATGTAACTCTGTGAGATGAATTAACAGAACACAGAGCAGTTTCTCAGAAAGCTTCTTTCCAGTTTTGAACGGAAGATATTTCCTTTTTCACCATAGCCCTCTATGGGCTTCCAAATATCCCTTTGCCAATTCCACAAGAACAGCCTTAGCGAAAGGCTTCTTGAAGGGAAAGATGTAACTCTGTGAGATGAATTAACAGAACACAGAGCAGTTTCTCAGAAAGCTTCTTTCCAGTTTTGAACGGAAGATATTTCCTTTTTCACCATAGCCCTCTATGGGCTTCCAAATATCCCTTTGCCAATTCCACAAGAACAGCCTTAGCGAAAGGCTTCTTCAAGGGAAAGATGTAACTCTGTGAGTTGAATTAACAGAACACCGAGCAGTTTCTCAGAAAGCTTCTTTCCAGTTTTGAACGGAAGATATTTCCTTTTTCACCATAGCCCTCTATGGGCTTCCAAATATCCCTTTGCCAATACCAAAAGAACAGCCTTAGCGAAAGGCTTCTTCAAGGGAAAGATGTAACTCTGTGAGATGAATTAACAGAACACAGAGCAGTTTCTCAGAAAGCTTCTTTATAGTTTTGAACGGAAGTTATTTCCTTTTTCACCATAGCCCTCTATGGGCTTCGAAATATCCCTTTGCCAATTCCACAAGAACAGCCTTAGCGAAAGGCTTCTTGAATGGAAAGATGTAACTCTGTGAGATGAAATAACAGAACACAGAGCAGTTTCTCAGAAAGCTTCTTTCCAGTTTTGAACGGAAGATATTTCCTTTTTCACCATAGCCCTCTATGGGCTTCCAAATATCCCTTTGCCAATTCCACAAGAACAGCCTTAGCGAAAGGCTTCTTGAAGGGAAAGATGTAACTCTGTGAGATGAAATAGCAGAACACAGAACAGTTTCTCAGAAAGCTTCTTTCCAGTTTTGAACGGAAGATATTTCCTTTTTCACAATAGCCCTCTATGGGCTTCCAAATATCCCTTTGCCAGTTCCACAAGAACAGCCTTAGCGAAAGTCTTCTTGAAGGGAAAGATGTAACTCTGTGAGATGAATTAACAGAACACAGAGCAGTTCCTCAGAAAGGTTCTTTCCAGTTTTGAACGGAAGATATTTCCTTTTCACCATAGCCCTCTATGGGCTTCAAAATATCCCTTTGCCAATTCCACAAGAACAGCCTTAGCGAAAGGCTTCTTGAAGGGGAAGATGTAAGTCTGTGAGATGAATTAACAGAACACAGAGCAGTTTCTCAGAAAGCTTCTTTCCAGTTTTGAACGGAAGATATTTCCTTTTTCACCATAGCCCTCTACGGGCTTCCAAATATCCCTTTGCCAATTCCACAAGAACAGCCTTAGCGAAAGGCTTCTTGAAGGGAAAGATGTAACTCTGTTAGATGAATGAACAGAACACAGAGCAGTTTCTCAGAAAGCTTCTTTCCAGTTTTGAACGGAAGATATTTCCTTTTTCACCATAGCCCTCTATGGGCTTCCAAATATCCCTTTGCCAATTCCACAAGAACAGCCTTAACGAAAGGCTTCTTGAGGGGGAAGATGTAACTCTGTGAGATGAATTAACAGAACACAGAGCAGTTTCTCAGAAAGCTTCTTTCCAGTGTTGAACGGAAGATATTTCCTTTTTCAACATAGCCCTCTATGGGCTTCCAAATATCCCTTTGCCAATTCCACAAGAACAGCCTTAGCGAAAGGCATCTTGAAGGGAAAGATGTAACTCTGTGAGATGAATTAACAGAACACAGAGCAGTTTCTCAGAAAGCTTCTTTCCATTTTTGAACGGAAGATATTTCCTTTTTCACCATAGCCCTCTATGGGCTTCCAAATATCCCTTTGCCAATTCCACAAGAACAGCCTTAGCGAAAGGCTTCTTGAAGGGAAAGATATAACTCTGTGAGATGAATTAACAGAACACAGAGCAGTTTCTCAGAAGGTTCTTTCCAGTTTTGAACGGAAGATATTTCCTTTTTCACCATAGCCCTCTATGGGCTTCCAAATATCCCTTTGCCAATTCCACAAGAACAGCCTTAGCGAAAGGCTTCTTGAAGGGAAAGATGTAACTCTGTGAGATGAATTAACAGAACACAGAGCAGTTTCTCAGAAAGCTTCTTTCCAGTTTTGAACGGAAGATATTTCCTTTTTCACCATAGCCCTCTATGGGCTTCCAAATATCCCTTTGCCAATTCCACAAAACAGACTTAGCGAAAGGCTTCTTGAAGGGAAAGATGTAATTCTGTGAGATGAATTAACAGACCACAGAGCAGTATCTCAGAAAGCTTCTTTCCAGTTTTGAACGGAAGATATTTCCTTTTTCACCATAGCCCTCTATGGGCTTCCAAATATCCCTTTGCCAATTCCACAAGAACAGCCTTAGCGAAAGGCTTCTTGAAGGGAAAGATGTAACTCTGTGAGATGAATTAACAGAACACAGAGCAGTTTCTCAGAAAGCTTCTTTCCAGTTTTGAACGGAAGATATTTCCTTTTTCACGATAGCCCTCTATGGGCTTCCAAATATCCCTTTGCCAATTGCACAAGAACAGCCTTAGCGAAAGGCTTCTTCAAGACAAAGATGTAACTCTGTGAGATGAAATAACAGAACACAGAGCAGTTTCTCAGAAAGCTTCTTTCCAGTTTTGAACGGAAGTTATTTCCTTTTTCACCATAGCCCTCTTTAGGCTTCCAAATATCCCTTTGCCAATTCCACAAGAACAGCCTTAGCGAAAGGCTTCTTGAAGGGAAAGATGTAACTCTGTGAGATGAATTAACAGAACACAGAGCAGTTTCTCAGAAAGCTTCTTTCCAGTTTTGAACGGAAGATATTTCCTTTTTCACCATAGCCCTCTATGGGCTTCCAAATATCCCTTTGCCAATTCCACAAGAACAGCCTTAGCGAAAGGCATCTTGAAGGGAAAGATGTAACTCTGTGAGATGAATTAACAGAACACAGAGCAGTTTCTCAGAAAGCTTCTTTCCAGTTTTGAACGGAAGATATTTCCTTTTTCACAATAGCCCTCTATGGGCTTCCAAATATCCCTTTGCCAATTCCCCAGAACAGCCTTAGCGAAAGGCTTCTTGAAGGGAAAGATGTAACTCTGTGAGATGAATTAACACAACACAGAGCAGTTTCTCAGAAAGTTTCTTTCCAGTTTTGAACGGAAGATATTTCCTTTTTCACCATAGCCCTCTATGGGCTTCCAAATATCCCTTTGCCAATTCCACAAGAACAGACTTAGCGAAAGGCTTCTTGAAGGGAAAGATGTAACTCTGTGAGATGAATTAACAGAATACAGAGCAGTTTCTCAGAAAGCTTCTTTCCAGTTTTGAACGGAAGATATTTCCTTTTTCACCATAGCCCTCTATGGGCTTCCAAATATCCCTTTGCCAATTCCACAAGAACAGCCTTAGCGAAAGGCTTCTTGAAGGGAAAGATGTAACTCTGTGAGATGAATTAACAGAACACAGAGCAGTTTCTCAGAAAGCTTCTTTCCAGTTTTGAACGGAAGATATTTCCTTTTTCACCATAGCCCTCTATGGGCTTCCAAATATCCCTTTGCCAATTCCACAAGAACAGCCTTAGCGAAAGGCTTCTTGAAGGGAAAGATGTAACTCTGTGAGATGAATTAACAGAACACAGAGCAGTTTCTCAGAAAGCTTCTTTCCAGTTTTGAACGGAAGATATTTCCTTTTTCACCATAGCCCTCTATGGGCTTCCAAATATCCCTTTGCCAATTCCACAAGAACAGCCTTAGCGAAAGGCTTCTTGAAGGGAAAGATGTAACTCTGTGAGATGAATTAACAGAACACAGAGCAGTTTCTCAGAAAGCTTCTTTCCAGTTTTGAACGGAAGATATTTCCTTTTTCACCATAGCCCTCTATGGGCTTCGAAATATCCCTTTGCCAATTCCACAAGAACAGCCTTAGCGAAAGGCTTCTTGAAGGGAAAGATGTAACTCTGTGAGATGAATTAACAGAACACAGAGCAGTTTCTCAGAAAGCTTCTTTCCAGTTTTGAACGGAAGATATTTCCTTTTTCACCATAGCCCTCTATGGGCTTCCAAATATCCCTTTGCCAATTCCACAAGAACAGCCTTAGCGAAAGGCTTCTTGAAGGGAAAGATGTAACTCTGTGAGATGAATTAACAGAACACAGAGCAGTATCTCAGAAAGCTTCTTTCCAGTTTTGAACGGAAGATATTTCCTTTTTCACCATAGCCCTCTATGGGCTTCCAAATATCCCTTTGCCAATTCCACAAGAACAGCCTTAGCGAAAGGCTTCTTGAAGGGAAAGATGTAACTCTGTGAGATGAATTAACAGAACACAGAGCAGTTTCTCAGAAAGCTTCTTTCCAGTTTTGAACGGAAGATATTTCCTTTTTCACCATAGCCCTCTATGGGCTTCCAAATATCCCTTTGCCAATTCCACAAGAACAGCCTTAGCGAAAGGCTTCTTCAAGACAAAGATGTAACTCTGTGAGATGAAATAGCAGAACACAGAACAGTTTCTCAGAAAGCTTCTTTCCAGTTTTGAACGGAAGATATTTCCTTTTTCACAATAGCCCTCTATGGGCTTCCAAATATCCCTTTGCCAGTTCCACAAGAACAGCCTTAGCGAAAGTCTTCTTGAAGGGAAAGATGTAACTCTGTGAGATGAATTAACAGAACACAGAGCAGTTCCTCAGAAAGGTTCTTTCCAGTTTTGAACGGAAGATATTTCCTTTTCACCATAGCCCTCTATGGGCTTCAAAATATCCCTTTGCCAATTCCACAAGAACAGCCTTAGCGAAAGGCTTCTTGAAGGGGAAGATGTAAGTCTGTGAGATGAATTAACAGAACACAGAGCAGTTTCTCAGAAAGCTTCTTTCCAGTTTTGAACGGAAGATATTTCCTTTTTCACCATAGCCCTCTACGGGCTTCCAAATATCCCTTTGCCAATTCCACAAGAACAGCCTTAGCGAAAGGCTTCTTGAAGGGAAAGATGTAACTCTGTTAGATGAATGAACAGAACACAGAGCAGTTTCTCAGAAAGCTTCTTTCCAGTTTTGAACGGAAGATATTTCCTTTTTCACCATAGCCCTCTATGGGCTTCCAAATATCCCTTTGCCAATTCCACAAGAACAGCCTTAACGAAAGGCTTCTTGAGGGGGAAGATGTAACTCTGTGAGATGAATTAACAGAACACAGAGCAGTTTCTCAGAAAACTTCTTTCCAGTGTTGAAGGGAAGATATTTCCTTTTTCAACATAGCCCTCTATGGGCTTCCAAATATCCCTTTGCCAATTCCACAAGAACAGCCTTAGCGAAAGGCATCTTGAAGGGAAAGATGTAACTCTGTGAGATGAATTAACAGAACACAGAGCAGTTTCTCAGAAAGCTTCTTTCCATTTTTGAACGGAAGATATTTCCTTTTTCACCATAGCCCTCTATGGGCTTCCAAATATCCCTTTGCCAATTCCACAAGAACAGCCTTAGCGAAAGGTTTCTTGAAGGGAAAGATATAACTCTGTGAGATGAATTAACAGAACACAGAGCAGTTTCTCAGAAGGTTCTTTCCAGTTTTGAACGGAAGATATTTCCTTTTTCACCATAGCCCTCTATGGGCTTCCAAATATCCCTTTGCCAATTCCACAAGAACAGCCTTAGCGAAAGGCTTCTTGAAGGGAAAGATGTAACTCTGTGAGATGAATTAACAGAACACAGAGCAGTTTCTCAGAAAGCTTCTTTCCAGTTTTGAACGGAAGATATTTCCTTTTTCACCATAGCCCTCTATGGGCTTCCAAATATCCCTTTGCCAATTCCACAAAACAGACTTAGCGAAAGGCTTCTTGAAGGGAAAGATGTAATTCTGTGAGATGAATTAACAGACCACAGAGCAGTATCTCAGAAAGCTTCTTTCCAGTTTTGAACGGAAGATATTTCCTTTTTCACCATAGCCCTCTATGGGCTTCCAAATATCCCTTTGCCAATTCCACAAGAACAGAATTAGCGAAAGGCTTCTTGAAGGGAAAGATGTAACTCTGTGAGATGAATTAACAGAACACAGAGCAGTTTCTCAGAAAGCTTCTTTCCAGTTTTGAACGGAAGATATTTCCTTTTTCACGATAGCCCTCTATGGGCTTCCAAATATCCCTTTGCCAATTGCACAAGAACAGCCTTAGCGAAAGGCTTCTTCAAGACAAAGATGTAACTCTGTGAGATGAATTAACAGAACACAGAGCAGTTTCTCAGAAAGCTTCTTTCCAGTTTTGAACGGAAGTTATTTCCTTTTTCACCATAGCCCTCTTTAGGCTTCCAAATATCCCTTTGCCAATTCCACAAGAACAGCCTTAGCGAAAGGCTTCTTGAAGGGAAAGATGTAACTCTGTGAGATGAATTAACAGAACACAGAGCAGTTTCTCAGAAAGCTTCTTTCCAGTTTTGAACGGAAGATATTTCCTTTTTCACCATAGCCCTCTATGGGCTTCCAAATATCCCTTTGCCAATTCCACAAGAACAGCCTTAGCGAAAGGCATCTTGAAGGGAAAGATGTAACTCTGTGAGATGAATTAACAGAACACAGAGCAGTTTCTCAGAAAGCTTCTTTCCAGTTTTGAACGGAAGATATTTCCTTTTTCACCATAGCCCTCTATGGGCTTCCAAATATCCCTTTGCCAATTCCACAAGAACAGCCTTAGCGAAAGGCTTCTTGAAGGGAAAGATGTAACTCTGTGAGATGAATTAACAGAACACAGAGCAGTTTCTCAGAAAGCTTCTTTCCAGTTTTGAACGGAAGATATTTCCTTTTTCACGATAGCCCTCTATGGGCTTCCAAATATCCCTTTGCCAATTCCACAAGAACAGCCTTAGCGAAAGGCTTCTTGAAGGGAAAGATGTAACTCTGTTAGATGAATTAACAGAACACAGAGCAGTTTCTCAGAAAGCTTCTTTCCAGTTTTGAACGGAAGATATTTCCTTTTTCACCATAGCCCTCTATGGGCTTCCAAATATCCCTTTGCCAATTCCACAAGAACAGCCTTAGCGAAACGCATCTTGTAGGGTAAGATGTAACTCTGTGAGATGAATTAACAGAACACAGAGCAGTTTCTCAGAAAGCTTCTTTCCAGTTTTGAACGGAAGATATTTCCTTTTTCACCATAGCCCTCTATGGGCTTCCAAATATCCCTTTGCCAATTCCACAAGAACAGCCTTAGCGAAAGGCTTCTTGAAGGGAAAGATATAACTCTGTGAGATGAATTAACAGAACACAGAGCAGTTTCTCAGAAGGTTCTTCCCAGTTTTGAACGGAAGATATTTCCTTTTTCACCATAGCCCTCTATGGGCTTCCAAATATCCCTTTGCCAATTCCACAAGAACAGCCTTAGCGAAAGGCTTCTTGAAGGGAAAGATGTAACTCTGTGAGATGAATTAACAGAACACAGAGCAGTTTCTCAGAAAGCTTCTTTCCAGTTTTGAAGGGAAGATATTTCCTTTTTCACCATAGCCTTCTATGGGCTTCCAAATATCCCTTTGTCAATTCCACAAGAACAGACTTAGCGAAAGGCTTCTTGAAGGGAAAGATGTAATTCTGTGAGATGAATTAACAGAACACAGAGCAGTATCTCAGAAAGCTTCTTTCCATTTTTGAACGGAAGATATTTCCTTTTTCACCATAGCCCTCTATGGGCTTCCAAATATCCCTTTGCCAATTCCACAAGAACAGCCTTAGCGAAAGGCTTCTTGAAGGGAAAGATGTAACTCTGTGAGATGAATTAACAGAACACAGAGCAGTTTCTCAGAAAGCTTCTTTCCAGTTTTGAACGGAAGATATTTCCTTTTTCACCATAGCCCTCTATGGGCTTCCAAATATCCCTTTGCCAATTCCACAAGAACAGCCTTAGCGAAAGGCATCTTGAAGGGAAAGATGTAACTCTGTGAGATGAATTAACAGAACACAGAGCAGTTTCTCAGAAAGCTTCTTTCCAGTTTTGAACGGAAGATATTTCCTTTTTCACAATAGCCCTCTATGGGCTTCCAAATATAACTTTGCCAATTCCACAAGAACAGCCTTAGCGAAAGGCTTCTTGAAGGGAAAGATGTAACTCTGTGAGATGAATTAACAGAACACAGAGCAGTTTCTCAGAAAGTTTCTTTCCAGTTTTGAACGGAAGATATTTCCTTTTTCACCATAGCCCTCTATGGGCTTCCAAATATCCCTTTGCCAATTCCACAAGAACAGACTTAGCGAAAGGCTTCTTGAAGGGAAAGATGTAACTCTGTGAGATGAATTAACAGAATACAGAGCAGTTTCTCAGAAAGCTTCTTTCTAGTTTTGAACGGAAGATATTTCCTTTTTCACCATAGCCCTCTATGGGCTTCCAAATATCCCTTTGCCAATTCCACAAGAACAGCCTTAGCGAAAGGCTTCTTGAAGGGAAAGATGTAACTCTGTGAGATGAATTAACAGAACACAGAGCAGTATCTCAGAAAGCTTCTTTCCATTTTTGAACGGAAGATATTTCCTTTTTCACCATAGCCCTCTATGGGCTTCCAAATATCCCTTTGCCAATTCCACAAGAACAGCCTTAGCGAAAGGCTTCTTGAAGGGAAAGATGTAACTCTGTGAGATGAATTAACAGAACACAGAGCAGTTTCTCAGAAAGCTTCTTTCCAGTTTTCAACGGAAGATATTTCCTTTTTCACCATAGCCCTCTATGGGCTTCCAAATATCCCTTTGCCAATTCCACAAGAACAGCCTTAGCGAAAAGCTTCTTGAAGGGAAAGATGTAATTCTGTGAGATGAATTAACAGAACACAGAGCAGTATCTCAGAAAGCTTCTTTCCAGTTTTGAACGGAAGATATTTCCTTTTTCACCATAGCCCTCTATGGGCTTCCAAATATCCCTTTGCCAATTCCACAAGAACAGCCTTAGCGAAAGACTTCTTGAAGGGACAGATGTAACTCTGTGAGATGAATTAACAGAACACAGAGCAGTTTCTCAGAAAGCTTCTTTCCAGTTTTGAACGGAAGATATTTCCTTTTTCACCATAGCCCTCTATGGGCTTCCAAATATCCCTTTGTCAATTCCACAAGATCAGCCTTAGCGAAAGGCTTCTTGAAGGGAAAGATGTAACTCTGTGAGATGAATTAACAGAACACAGAGCAGTTTCTCAGAAAGCTTCTTTCCAGTTTTGAACGGAAGATATTTCCTTTTTCACCATAGCCCTCTATGGGCTTCCAAATATCCCTTTGCCAATTCCACAAGAACAGCCTTAGCGAAAGGCTTCTTGAAGGGAAAGATGTAACTCTGTGAGATGAATTAACAGAACACAGAGCAGTTTCTCAGAAAGCTTCTTTCCAGTTTTGAACAGAAGATATTTCCTTTTTCACGATAGCCCTCTATGGGCTTCCAAATATCCCTTTGCCAATTGCACAAGAACAGCCTTAGCGAAAGGCTTCTTCAAGACAAAGATGTAACTCTGTGAGATGAATTAACAGAACACAGAGCAGTTTCTCAGAAAGCTTCTTTCCAGTTTTGAACGGAAGTTATTTCCTTTTTCACCATAGCCCTCTTTAGGCTTCCAAATATCCCTTTGCCAATTCCACAAGAACAGCCTTAGCGAAAGGCTTCTTGAAGGGAAAGATGTAACTCTGTGAGATGAATTAACAGAACACAGAGCAGTTTCTCAGAAAGCTTCTTTCCAGTTTTGAACGGAAGATATTTCCTTTTTCACCATAGCCCTCTATGGGCTTCCAAATATCCCTTTGCCAATTCCCCAGAACAGCCTTAGCGAAAGGCTTCTTGAAGGGAAAGATGTAACTCTGTGAGATGAATTAACACAACACAGAGCAGTTTCTCAGAAAGTTTCTTTCCAGTTTTGAACGGAAGATATTTCCTTTTTCACCATAGCCCTCTATGGGCTTCCAAATATCCCTTTGCCAATTCCACAAGAACAGACTTAGCGAAAGGCTTCTTGAAGGGAAAGATGTAACTCTGTGAGATGAATTAACAGAATACAGAGCAGTTTCTCAGAAAGCTTCTTTCCAGTTTTGAACGGAAGATATTTCCTTTTTCACCATAGCCCTCTATGGGCTCCCAAATATCCCTTTGCCAGTTCCACAAGAACAGCCTTAGCGAAAGGCTTCTTGAAGGGAAAGATGTAACTCTGTGAGATGAATTAACAGAACACAGAGCAGTTTCTCAGAAAGCTTCTTTCCAGTTTTGAACGGAAGATATTTCCTTTTTCACCATAGCCCTCTATGGGCTTCCAAATATCCCTTTGCCAATTCCACAAGAACAGCCTTAGCGAAAGGCTTCTTGAAGGGAAAGATGTAACTCTGTGAGATGAATTAACAGAACACAGAGCAGTTTCTCAGAAAGCTTCTTTCCAGTTTTGAACGGAAGATATTTCCTTTTTCACCATAGCCCTCTATGGGCTTCCAAATATCCCTTTGCCAATTCCACAAGAACAGCCTTAGCGAAAGGCTTCTTGAAGGGAAAGATGTAACTCTGTGAGATGAATTAACAGAACACAGAGCAGTTTCTCAGAAAGCTTCTTTCCAGTTTTGAACGGAAGATATTTCCTTTTTCACCATAGCCCTCTATGGGCTTCCAAATATCCCTTTGCCAATTCCACAAGAACAGCCTTAGCGAAAGGCTTCTTGAAGGGAAAGATGTAACTCTGTGAGATGAATTAACAGAACACAGAGCAGTTTCTCAGAAAGCTTCTTTCCAGTTTTGAACGGAAGATATTTCCTTTTTCACCATAGCCCTCTATGGGCTTCCAAATATCCCTTTGCCAATTCCACAAGAACAGCCTTAGCGAAAGGCTTCTTGAAGGGAAAGATGTAACTCTGTGAGTTGAATTAACAGAACACCGAGCAGTTTCTCAGAAAGCTTCTTTCCAGTTTTGAACGGAAGATATTTCCTTTTTCACCATAGCCCTCTATGGGCTTCCAAATATCCCTTTGCCAATTCCAAAAGAACAGCCTTAGCGAAAGGCTTCTTCAAGGGAAAGATGTAACTCTGTGAGATGAATTAACAGAACACAGAGCAGTTTCTCAGAAAGCTTCTTTATAGTTTTGAACGGAAGTTATTTCCTTTTTCACCATAGCCCTCTATGGGCTTCGAAATATCCCTTTGCCAATTCCACAAGAACAGCCTTAGCGAAAGGCTTCTTGAATGGAAAGATGTAACTCTGTGAGATGAAATAACAGAACACAGAGCAGTTTCTCAGAAAGCTTCTTTCCAGTTTTGAACGGAAGATATTTCCTTTTTCACCATAGCCCTCTATGGGCTTCCAAATATCCCTTTGCCAATTCCACAAGAACAGCCTTAGCGAAAGGCTTCTTGAAGGGAAAGATGTAACTCTGTGAGATGAAATAGCAGAACACAGAACAGTTTCTCAGAAAGCTTCTTTCCAGTTTTGAACGGAAGATATTTCCTTTTTCACAATAGCCCTCTATGGGCTTCCAAATATCCCTTTGCCAGTTCCACAAGAACAGCCTTAGCGAAAGTCTTCTTGAAGGGAAAGATGTAACTCTGTGAGATGAATTAACAGAACACAGAGCAGTTCCTCAGAAAGGTTCTTTCCAGTTTTGAACGGAAGATATTTCCTTTTCACCATAGCCCTCTATGGGCTTCAAAATATCCCTTTGCCAATTCCACAAGAACAGCCTTAGCGAAAGGCTTCTTGAAGGGGAAGATGTAACTCTGTGAGATGAATTAACAGAACACAGAGCAGTTTCTCAGAAAGCTTCTTTCCAGTTTTGAACGGAAGATATTTCCTTTTTCACCATAGCCCTCTACGGGCTTCCAAATATCCCTTTGCCAATTCCACAAGAACAGCCTTAGCGAAAGGCTTCTTGAAGGGAAAGATGTAACTCTGTTAGATGAATGAACAGAACACAGAGCAGTTTCTCAGAAAGCTTCTTTCCAGTTTTGAACGGAAGATATTTCCTTTTTCACCATAGCCCTCTATGGGCTTCCAAATATCCCTTTGCCAATTCCACAAGAACAGCCTTAACGAAAGGCTTCTTGAGGGGGAAGATGTAACTCTGTGAGATGAATTAACAGAACACAGAGCAGTTTCTCAGAAAGCTTCTTTCCAGTGTTGAACGGAAGATATTTCCTTTTTCAACATAGCCCTCTATGGGCTTCCAAATATCCCTTTGCCAATTCCACAAGAACAGCCTTAGCGAAAGGCATCTTGAAGGGAAAGATGTAACTCTGTGAGATGAATTAACAGAACACAGAGCAGTTTCTCAGAAAGCTTCTTTCCATTTTTGAACGGAAGATATTTCCTTTTTCACCATAGCCCTCTATGGGCTTCCAAATATCCCTTTGCCAATTCCACAAGAACAGCCTTAGCGAAAGGCTTCTTGAAGGGAAAGATATAACTCTGTGAGATGAATTAACAGAACACAGAGCAGTTTCTCAGAAGGTTCTTTCCAGTTTTGAACGGAAGATATTTCCTTTTTCACCATAGCCCTCTATGGGCTTCCAAATATCCCTTTGCCAATTCCACAAGAACAGCCTTAGCGAAAGGCTTCTTGAAGGGAAAGATGTAACTCTGTGAGATGAATTAACAGAACACAGAGCAGTTTCTCAGAAAGCTTCTTTCCAGTTTTGAACGGAAGATATTTCCTTTTTCACCATAGCCCTCTATGGGCTTCCAAATATCCCTTTGCCAATTCCACAAAACAGACTTAGCGAAAGGCTTCTTGAAGGGAAAGATGTAATTCTGTGAGATGAATTAACAGACCACAGAGCAGTATCTCAGAAAGCTTCTTTCCAGTTTTGAACGGAAGATATTTCCTTTTTCACCATAGCCCTCTATGGGCTTCCAAATATCCCTTTGCCAATTCCACAAGAACAGCCTTAGCGAAAGGCTTCTTGAAGGGAAAGATGTAACTCTGTGAGATGAATTAACAGAACACAGAGCAGTTTCTCAGAAAGCTTCTTTCCAGTTTTGAACGGAAGATATTTCCTTTTTCACGATAGCCCTCTATGGGCTTCCAAATATCCCTTTGCCAATTGCACAAGAACAGCCTTAGCGAAAGGCTTCTTCAAGACAAAGATGTAACTCTGTGAGATGAATTAACAGAACACAGAGCAGTTTCTCAGAAAGCTTCTTTCCAGTTTTGAACGGAAGTTATTTCCTTTTTCACCATAGCCCTCTTTAGGCTTCCAAATATCCCTTTGCCAATTCCACAAGAACAGCCTTAGCGAAAGGCTTCTTGAAGGGAAAGATGTAACTCTGTGAGATGAATTAACAGAACACAGAGCAGTTTCTCAGAAAGCTTCTTTCCAGTTTTGAACGGAAGATATTTCCTTTTTCACCATAGCCCTCTATGGGCTTCCAAATATCCCTTTGCCAATTCCACAAGAACAGCCTTAGCGAAAGGCATCTTGAAGGGAAAGATGTAACTCTGTGAGATGAATTAACAGAACACAGAGCAGTTTCTCAGAAAGCTTCTTTCCAGTTTTGAACGGAAGATATTTCCTTTTTCACAATAGCCCTCTATGGGCTTCCAAATATCCCTTTGCCAATTCCCCAGAACAGCCTTAGCGAAAGGCTTCTTGAAGGGAAAGATGTAACTCTGTGAGATGAATTAACACAACACAGAGCAGTTTCTCAGAAAGTTTCTTTCCAGTTTTGAACGGAAGATATTTCCTTTTTCACCATAGCCCTCTATGGGCTTCCAAATATCCCTTTGCCAATTCCACAAGAACAGACTTAGCGAAAGGCTTCTTGAAGGGAAAGATGTAACTCTGTGAGATGAATTAACAGAATACAGAGCAGTTTCTCAGAAAGCTTCTTTCCAGTTTTGAACGGAAGATATTTCCTTTTTCACCATAGCCCTCTATGGGCTTCCAAATATCCCTTTGCCAATTCCACAAGAACAGCCTTAGCGAAAGGCTTCTTGAAGGGAAAGATGTAACTCTGTGAGATGAATTAACAGAACACAGAGCAGTTTCTCAGAAAGCTTCTTTCCAGTTTTGAACGGAAGATATTTCCTTTTTCACCATAGCCCTCTATGGGCTTCCAAATATCCCTTTGCCAATTCCACAAGAACAGCCTTAGCGAAAGGCTTCTTGAAGGGAAAGATGTAACTCTGTGAGATGAATTAACAGAACACAGAGCAGTTTCTCAGAAAGCTTCTTTCCAGTTTTGAACGGAAGATATTTCCTTTTTCACCATAGCCCTCTATGGGCTTCCAAATATCCCTTTGCCAATTCCACAAGAACAGCCTTAGCGAAAGGCTTCTTGAAGGGAAAGATGTAACTCTGTGAGATGAATTAACAGAACACAGAGCAGTTTCTCAGAAAGCTTCTTTCCAGTTTTGAACGGAAGATATTTCCTTTTTCACCATAGCCCTCTATGGGCTTCCAAATATCCCTTTGCCAATTCCACAAGAACAGCCTTAGCGAAAGGCTTCTTGAAGGGAAAGATGTAACTCTGTGAGATGAATTAACAGAACACAGAGCAGTTTCTCAGAAAGCTTCTTTCCAGTTTTGAACGGAAGATATTTCCTTTTTCACCATAGCCCTCTATGGGCTTCCAAATATCCCTTTGCCAATTCCACAAGAACAGCCTTAGCGAAAGGCTTCTTGAAGGGAAAGATGTAACTCTGTGAGATGAATTAACAGAACACAGAGCAGTATCTCAGAAAGCTTCTTTCCAGTTTTGAACGGAAGATATTTCCTTTTTCACCATAGCCCTCTATGGGCTTCCAAATATCCCTTTGCCAATTCCACAAGAACAGCCTTAGCGAAAGGCTTCTTGAAGGGAAAGATGTAACTCTGTGAGATGAATTAACAGAACACAGAGCAGTTTCTCAGAAAGCTTCTTTCCAGTTTTGAACGGAAGATATTTCCTTTTTCACCATAGCCCTCTATGGGCTTCCAAATATCCCTTTGCCAATTCCACAAGAACAGCCTTAGCGAAAGGCTTCTTGAAGGGAAAGATGTAACTCTGTGAGATGAATTAACAGAACACAGAGCAGTTTCTCAGAAAGCTTCTTTCCAGTTTTGAACGGAAGATATTTCCTTTTTCACCATAGCCCTCTATGGGCTTCCAAATATCCCTTTGCCAATTCCACAAGAACAGCCTTAGCGAAAGGCTTCTTGAAGGGAAAGATGTAACTCTGTGAGATGAATTAACAGAACACCGAGCAGTTTCTCAGAAAGCTTCTTTCCAGTTTTGAACGGAAGATATTTCCTTTTTCACCATAGCCCTCTATGGGCTTCCAAATATCCCTTTGCCAATTCCACAAGAACAGCCTTAGCGAAAGGCTTCTTGAAGGGAAAGATGTAACTCTGTGAGATGAAATAGCAGAACACAGAACAGTTTCTCAGAAAGCTTCTTTCCAGTTTTGAACGGAAGATATTTCCTTTTTCACAATAGCCCTCTATGGGCTTCCAAATATCCCTTTGCCAGTTCCACAAGAACAGCCTTAGCGAAAGTCTTCTTGAAGGGAAAGATGTAACTCTGTGAGATGAATTAACAGAACACAGAGCAGTTCCTCAGAAAGGTTCTTTCCAGTTTTGAACGGAAGATATTTCCTTTTCACCATAGCCCTCTATGGGCTTCAAAATATCCCTTTGCCAATTCCACAAGAACAGCCTTAGCGAAAGGCTTCTTGAAGGGGAAGATGTAACTCTGTGAGATGAATTAACAGAACACAGAGCAGTTTCTCAGAAAGCTTCTTTCCAGTTTTGAACGGAAGATATTTCCTTTTTCACCATAGCCCTCTACGGGCTTCCAAATATCCCTTTGCCAATTCCACAAGAACAGCCTTAGCGAAAGGCTTCTTGAAGGGAAAGATGTAACTCTGTTAGATGAATGAACAGAACACAGAGCAGTTTCTCAGAAAGCTTCTTTCCAGTTTTGAACGGAAGATATTTCCTTTTTCACCATAGCCCTCTATGGGCTTCCAAATATCCCTTTGCCAATTCCACAAGAACAGCCTTAACGAAAGTCTTCTTGAGGGGGAAGATGTAACTCTGTGAGATGAATTAACAGAACACAGAGCAGTTTCTCAGAAAGCTTCTTTCCAGTGTTGAACGGAAGATATTTCCTTTTTCAACATAGCCCTCTATGGGCTTCCAAATATCCCTTTGCCAATTCCACAAGAACAGCCTTAGCGAAAGGCATCTTGAAGGGAAAGATGTAACTCTGTGAGATGAATTAACAGAACACAGAGCAGTTTCTCAGAAAGCTTCTTTCCATTTTTGAACGGAAGATATTTCCTTTTTCACCATAGCCCTCTATGGGCTTCCAAATATCCCTTTGCCAATTCCACAAGAACAGCCTTAGCGAAAGGCTTCTTGAAGGGAAAGATATAACTCTGTGAGATGAATTAACAGAACACAGAGCAGTTTCTCAGAAGGTTCTTTCCAGTTTTGAACGGAAGATATTTCCTTTTTCACCATAGCCCTCTATGGGCTTCCAAATATCCCTTTGCCAATTCCACAAGAACAGCCTTAGCGAAAGGCTTCTTGAAGGGAAAGATGTAACTCTGTGAGATGAATTAACAGAACACAGAGCAGTTTCTCAGAAAGCTTCTTTCCAGTTTTGAACGGAAGATATTTCCTTTTTCACCATAGCCCTCTATGGGCTTCCAAATATCCCTTTGCCAATTCCACAAAACAGACTTAGCGAAAGGCTTCTTGAAGGGAAAGATGTAATTCTGTGAGATGAATTAACAGACCACAGAGCAGTATCTCAGAAAGCTTCTTTCCAGTTTTGAACGGAAGATATTTCCTTTTTCACCATAGCCCTCTATGGGCTTCCAAATATCCCTTTGCCAATTCCACAAGAACAGCCTTAGCGAAAGGCTTCTTGAAGGGAAAGATGTAACTCTGTGAGATGAATTAACAGAACACAGAGCAGTTTCTCAGAAAGCTTCTTTCCAGTTTTGAACGGAAGATATTTCCTTTTTCACGATAGCCCTCTATGGGCTTCCAAATATCCCTTTGCCAATTGCACAAGAACAGCCTTAGCGAAAGGCTTCTTCAAGACAAAGATGTAACTCTGTGAGATGAATTAACAGAACACAGAGCAGTTTCTCAGAAAGCTTCTTTCCAGTTTTGAACGGAAGTTATTTCCTTTTTCACCATAGCCCTCTTTAGGCTTCCAAATATCCCTTTGCCAATTCCACAAGAACAGCCTTAGCGAAAGGCTTCTTGAAGGGAAAGATGTAACTCTGTGAGATGAATTAACAGAACACAGAGCAGTTTCTCAGAAAGCTTCTTTCCAGTTTTGAACGGAAGATATTTCCTTTTTCACCATAGCCCTCTATGGGCTTCCAAATATCCCTTTGCCAATTCCACAAGAACAGCCTTAGCGAAAGGCTTCTTGAAGGGAAAGATGTAACTCTGTGAGATGAATTAACAGAACACAGAGCAGTTTCTCAGAAAGCTTCTTTCCAGTTTTGAACGGAAGATATTTCCTTTTTCACCATAGCCCTCTATGGGCTTCCAAATATCCCTTTGCCAATTCCACAAGAACAGCCTTAGCGAAAGGCTTCTTGAAGGGAAAGATGTAACTCTGTGAGATGAATTAACAGAACACAGAGCAGTTTCTCAGAAAGCTTCTTTCCAGTTTTGAACGGAAGATATTTCCTTTTTCACCATAGCCCTCTATGGGCTTCCAAATATCCCTTTGCCAATTCCACAAGAACAGCCTTAGCGAAAGGCTTCTTGAAGGGAAAGATGTAACTCTGTGAGATGAATTAACAGAACACAGAGCAGTTTCTCAGAAAGCTTCTTTCCAGTTTTGAACGGAAGATATTTCCTTTTTCACCATAGCCCTCTATGGGCTTCCAAATATCCCTTTGCCAATTCCACAAGAACAGCCTTAGCGAAAGGCTTCTTGAAGGGAAAGATGTAACTCTGTGAGATGAATTAACAGAACACAGAGCAGTTTCTCAGAAAGCTTCTTTCCAGTTTTGAACGGAAGATATTTCCTTTTTCACCATAGCCCTCTATGGGCTTCCAAATATCCCTTTGCCAATTCCACAAGAACAGCCTTAGCGAAAGGCTTCTTGAAGGGAAAGATGTAACTCTGTGAGATGAATTAACAGAACACAGAGCAGTTTCTCAGAAAGCTTCTTTCCAGTTTTGAACGGAAGATATTTCCTTTTTCACCATAGCCCTCTATGGGCTTCCAAATATCCCTTTGCCAATTCCACAAGAACAGCCTTAGCGAAAGGCTTCTTGAAGGGAAAGATGTAACTCTGTGAGTTGAATTAACAGAACACAGAGCAGTTTCTCAAAAAGCTTCTTTCCAGTTTTGAACGGAAGATATTTCCTTTTTCACAATAGCCCTCTATGGGCTTCCAAATATCCCTTTGCCAGTTCCACAAGAACAGCCTTAGCGAAAGTCTTCTTGAAGGGAAATATGTAACTCTGTGAGATGAATTAACAGAACACAGAGCAGTTCCTCAGAAAGCTTCTTTCCAGTTTTGAACGGAAGATATTTCCTTTTCACCATAGCCCTCTATGGGCTTCAAAATATCCCTTTGCCAATTCCACAAGAACAGCCTTAGCGAAAGGCTTCTTGAAGGGGAAGATGTAACTCTGTGAGATGAATTAGCAGAACACAGAGCAGTTTCTCAGAAAGCTTCTTTCCAGTTTTGAACGGAAGATATTTCCTTTTTCACCATAGCCCTCTACGGGCTTCCAAATATCCCTTTGCCAATTCCACAAGAACAGCCTTAGCGAAAGGCTTCTTGAAGGGAAAGATGTAAATCTGTGAGATGAATTAACAGAACACAGAGCAGTTTCTCAGAAAGCTTCTTTCCAGTTTTGAACGGAAGATATTTCCTTTTTCACCATAGCCCTCTATGGGCTTCCAAATATCCCTTTGCCAATTCCACAAGAACAGTCTTAACGAAAGGCTTCTTGAGGGGGAAGATGTAACTCTGTGAGATGAATTAACAGAACACAGAGCAGTTTCTCAGAAAGCTTCTTTCCAGTGTTGAACGGAAGATATTTCCTTTTTCACCATAGCCCTCTATGGGCTTCCAAATATCACTTTGCCAATTCCACAAGAAGAGCCTTAGCGAAAGGCATCTTGAAGGGAAAGATGTAACACTGTGAAATGAATTAACAGAACACAGAGCAGTATCTCAGAAAGCTTCTTTCCATTTTTGAACGGAAGATATTTCCTTTTTCACCATAGCCCTCTATGGGCTTCCAAATATAACTTTGCCAATTCCACAAGAACAGCCTTAGCGAAAGGCTTCTTGAAGGGAAAGATATAACTCTGTGAGATGAATTAACAGAACACAGAGCAGTTTCTCAGAAGGTTCTTTCCAGTTTTGAACGGAAGATATTTCCTTTTTCACCGTAGCCCTCTATGGGCTTCCAAATATCCCTTTGCCAATTCCACAAGAACAGCCTTAGCGAAAGGCTTCTTGAAGGGAAAGATGTAACTCTGTGAGATGAATTAACAGAACACAGTGCAGTTTCTCAGAAAGCTTCTTTCCAGTTTTGAACGGAAGATATTTCCTTTTTCACCATAGCCCTCTATGGGCTTCCAAATATCCCTTTGCCAATTCCACAAGAACAGACTTAGCGAAAGGCTTCTTGAAGGGAAAGATGTAATTCTGTGAGATGAATTAACAGAACACAGAGCAGTATCTCAGAAAGCTTCTTTCCAGTTTTGAACGGAAGCTATTTCCTTTTTCACCATAGCCCTCTATGGGCTTCCAAATATCCCTTTGCCAATTCCACAAGAACAGCCTTAGCGAAAGGCTTCTTGAAGGGAAAGATGTAACTCTGTGAGATGAATTAACAGAACACAGAGCAGTTTCTCAGAAAGCTTCTTTCCAGTTTTGAACGGAAGATATTTCCTTTTTCACCATAGCCCTGTATGGGCTTCAAAATATCCCTTTGCCAATTCCACAAGAACAGCCTTAGCGAAAGGCTTCTTGAAGGGAAAGATGTAACTCTGTGAGATGAATTAACAGAACACAGAGCAGTTTCTCAGAAAGATTCTTTCCTGTTTTGAACGGAAGATATTTCCTTTTTCACCATAGCCCTCTATGGGCTTCCAAATATCCCTTTGCCAATGACACAAGAACAGCCTTAGCGAAAGGCTTCTTGAAGGAAAAGATGTAACTCTGTGAGATGAATTAACAGAACACAGAGCAGTTTCTCAGAAAGCTTCTTTCCAGTTTTGAACGGAAGGTATTTCCTTTTTCACCATAGCCCTCTATGGGCTTCCAAATATCCCTTTGCCAATTCTCCAAGAACAGCCTTAGCTAAAGGCTTCTTGAAGGGAAAGATGTAACTCTGTGAGATGAATTAACAGAACACAGAGCAGTTTCTCAGAAAGCTTCTTTCCAGTTTTGAACGGAAGATATTTCCTTTTTCACCATAGCCCTCTATGGGCTTCCAAATATCCCTTTGCCAATTCCACAAGAACAGCCTTAGCGAAAGGCTTCTTGAAGGGAAAGATGTAACTCTGTGAGTTGAATTAACAGAACACAGAGCAGTTTCTCAGAAAGCTTCTTTCCAGTTTTGAACGGAAGATATTTCCTTTTTCACCATAGCCCTCTATGGGCTTCCAAATATCCCTTTGCCAATTCCACAAGAACAGCCTTAGCGAAAGGCTTCTTGAAGGGAAAGATGTAACTCTGTGAGATGAATTAACAGAACACAGAGCAGTTTCTCAGAAAGCTTCTTTCCAGTTTTGAACGGAAGATATTTCCTTTTTCACCATAGCCCTCTACGGGCTTCCAAATATCCCTTTGCCAATTCCACAAGAACAGCCTTAGCGAAAGGCTTCTTGAAGGGAAAGATGTAACTCTGTGAGATGAATGAACAGAACACAGAGCAGTTTCTCAGAAAGCTTCTTTCCTGTTTTGAACGGAAGATATTTACTTTTTCACCATAGCCCTCTATGGGCTTCCAAATATCCCTTTGCCAATTCCACAAGAACAGCCTTAGCGAAAGGCTTCTTGAAGGGAAAGATGTAACTCTGTGAGATGAATTAACAGAACACAGAGCAGTTTCTCAGAAAGCTTCTTTCCAGTTTTGAACGGAAGATACTTCCTTTTTCACCATAGCCCTCTATGGGCTTCCAAATATCCCTTTGCCAATTAAACAAGAACAGCCTTATCGAAAGGCTTCTTGAAGGGAAAGATGTAACTCTGTGAGATGAATTAACAGAACACAGAGCAGTTTCTCAGAAAGCTTCTTTCCAGTTTTGAACGGAAGATATTTCCTTTTTCACCATAGCCCTCTATGGGCTTCCAAATATCCCTTTGCCAATTCCACAAGAACAGCCTTAGCGAAAGGCTTCTTGAAGGGAGAGATGTAACTCTTTGAGATGATTTAACAGAACACGGAGCAGTTTCTCAAAAAGCTTGTTTCCAGTTTTGAACGGAAGATATTTCCTTTTTCACCATAGCCCTCTATGGGCTTCCAAATATCCCTTTGCCAATACAACAAGAACAGCCTTAGCGAAAGGCTTCTTGAAGTTAAAGATGTAACTCTGTGAGATGAATTAACAGAACACAGAGCAGTTTCTCAGAAAGCTTCTTTCCAGTTTTGAACGGAAAATATTTCCTTTTTCACCATAGCCCTCTATGGGCTTCCAAATATCCCTTTGCCAATTCCACAAGAACAGCCTTAGCGAAAGGCTTCTTGAAGGGAAAGATGTAACTCTGTGAGATGAATTAACAGAACACAGAGCAGTTTCTCAGAAAGCTTCTTTCCAGTTTTGAACGGAAGATATTTCCTTTTTCACCATAGCCCTCTATGGGCTTCCAAATATCCCTTTGCCAATTCCACAAGAACAGCCTTAGCGAAAGGCTTCTTGAAGGGAAAGATGTAACTCTGTGAGATGAATTAACAGAACACAGAGCAGTTTCTCAGAAAGCTTCTTTCCAGTTTTGAACGGAAGATATTTCCTTTTTCACCATAGCCCTCTATGGGCTTCCAAATATCCCTTTGCCAATTCCACAAGAACAGCCTTAGCGAAAGGCTTCTTGAAGGGAAAGATGTAACTCTGTGAGATGAATTAACAGAACACAGAGCAGTTTCTCAGAAAGCTTCTTTCCAGTTTTGAACGGAAGATATTTCCTTTTTCACCATAGCCTTCTATGGGCTTCCAAATATCCCTTTGCCAATTCCACAAGAAGAGCCTTAGCGAAAGGCTTCTTGAAGGGAAAGATGTAACTGTGTGAGATGAAATAGCAGAACACAGAACAGTTTCTCAGAAAGCTTCTTTCCAGTTTTGAACTGAAGATATTTCCTTTTTCACAATAGCCCTCTATGGGCTTCCAAATATCCCTTTGCCAGTTCCACAAGAACAGCCTTAGCGAAAGTCTTCTTGAAGGGAAAGATGTAACTCTGTGAGATGAATTAACAGAACACAGAACAGTTCCTCAGAAAGCTTCTTTCCAGTTTTGAACGGAAGATATTTCCTTTTCACCATAGCCCTCTATGGGCTTCAAAATATCCCTTTGCCAATTCCACAAGAACAGCCTTAGCGAAAGGCTTCTTGAAGGGGAAGATGTAACTCTGTGAGATGAATTAACAGAACACAGAGCAGTTTCTCAGAAAGCTTCTTTCCAGTTTTGAAAGGAAGATATTTCCTTTTTCACCATAGCCCTCTACGGGCTTCCAAATATCCCTTTGCCAATGCCACAAGAACAGCCTTAGCGAAAGGCTTCTTGAAGGGAAAGATGTAACTCTGTGAGATGAATGAACAGAACACAGAGAAGTTTCTCAGAAAGCTTCTTTCCTGTTTTGAACGGAAGATATTTACTTTTTCAACATAGCCCTCTATGGGCTTCCAAATATCCCTTTGCCAATTCCACAAGAACAGCCTTAGCGAAAGGCTTCTTGAAGGGAAAGATGTAACTCTGTGAGATGAATTAACGGAACACAGAGCAGTTTCTCAGAAAGCTTCTTTCCAGTTTTGAACGGAAGATATTTCCTTTTTCACCATAGCCCTGTATGGGCTTCCAAATATCCCTTTGCCAATTCCACAAGAACAGCCTTATCGAAAGGCTTCTTGAAGGGAAAGATGTAACTCTGTGAGATGAATTAACAGAACACAGAGCAGTTTCTCAGAAAGCTTCTTTCCAGTTTTGAACGGAAGATATTTCCTTTTTCAACATAGCCCTCTATGGGCTTCCAAATATCCCTTTGCCAATTCCACAAGAACAGCCTTAGCGAAAGGCTTCTTGAAGGGAGAGATGTAACTCTGTGAGATGATTTAACAGAACACGGAGCAGTTTCTCAAAAAGCTTGTTTCCAGTTTTGAACGGAAGATATTTCCTTTTTCACCATAGCCCTCTATGGGCTTCCAAATATCCCTTTGCCAATACAACAAGAACAGCCTTAGCGAAAGGCTTCTTGAAGTTAAAGATGTAACTCTGTGAGATGAATTAACAGAACACAGAGCAGTTTTTCAGAAAGCTTGTTTCCAGTTTTGAACGGAAGATATTTCCTTTTTCACCATAGCCCTCTATGGGCTTCCAAATATCCCTTTGCCAATTCCACAAGAACAGCCTTACCGAAAGGCTTCTTGAAGGGAAAGATGTAATTTTGTGAGATGAATTAACAGAACACAGAGCAGTTTCTCAGAAAGCTTCTTTCCAGTTTTGAACGGAAGATATTTCCTTTTTCACCATAGCCCTGTATGGGCTTCCAAATATCCCTTTGCCAATTCCACAAGAACAGCCTTATCGAAAGGCTTCTTGAAGGGAAAGATGTAACTCTGTGAGATGAATTAACAGAACACAGAGCAGTTTCTCAGAAAGCTTCTTTCCAGTTTTGAACGGAAGATATTTCCTTTTTCACCATAGCCCTCTATGGGCTTCCAAATATCCCTTTGCCAATTCCACAAGAACAGCCTTAGCGAAAGGCTTCTTGAAGGGAGAGATGTAACTCTGTGAGATGATTTAACAGAACACGGAGCAGTTTCTCAAAAAGCTTGTTTCCAGTTTTGAACGGAAGATATTTCCTTTTTCACCATAGCCCTCTATGGGCTTCCAAATATCCCTTTGCCAATACAACAAGAACAGCCTTAGCGAAAGGCTTCTTGAAGTTAAAGATGTAACTCTGTGAGATGAATTAACAGAACACAGAGCAGTTTTTCAGAAAGCTTGTTTCCAGTTTTGAACGGAAGATATTTCCTTTTTCACCATAGCCCTCTATGGGCTTCCAAATATCCCTTTGCCAATTCCACAAGAACAGCCTTACCGAAAGGCTTCTTGAAGTGAAAGATGTAATTTTGTGAGATGAATTAACAGAACACAGAGCAGTTTCTCAGAAAGCTTCTTTCCAGTTTTGAACGGAAGATATTTCCTTTTTCACCATAGCCCTCTATGGACTTCCAAATATCCCTTTGCCAATTCCACAAGAACAGCCTTAGCGAAAGGCTTCTTGAAGGGAAAGATGTAACTCTGTGAGATGAATTAACAGAACACAGAGCAGTTTCTCAGAAAGCTTCTTTCCAGTTTTGAACGGAAGATATTTCCTTTTTCACCATAGCCCTCTATGGGCTTCGAAATATCCCCTTGCCAATTCCACAAGAACAGCCTTAGCGAAAGGCTTCTTGAAGGGAAAGATGTAACTCTGTGAGATGAAATAACAGAACACAGAGCAGTTTCTCAGAAAGCTTCTTTCCAGTTTTGAACGGAAGATATTTCCTTTTTCACCATAGCCCTCTATGGGCTTCCAAATATCCCTTTGCCAATTCCACAAGAACAGCCTTAGCGAAAGGCTTCTTGAAGGGAAAGATGTAACTCTGTGAGATGAAATTGCAGAACACAGAACAGTTTCTCAGAAAGCTTCTTTCCAGTTTTGAACGGAAGATATTTCCTTTTTCACAATAGCCCTCTATGGGCTTCCAAATATCCCTTTGCCAGTTCCACAAGAACAGCCTTAGCGAAAGTCTTCTTGAAGGGAAAGATGTAACTCTGTGAGATGAATTAACAGAACACAGAGCAGTTCCTCAGAAAGGTTCTTTCCAGTTTTGAACGGA